>NC_046617.1:17410623-17745623 GCF_900324465.2 Anabas testudineus | reverse complement strand
TTTGGGCTTTTAGAGAAAATAAAAATATAGTAAGAGCATTCTGTCAGATGACCTGCAGACAGTCCTTTTTTCAACACTATTTTTGACCCTGTGCTTGTGATTTCCACTGATATTTAAGAAAATCAGATTGGCAACTCAGACAGAGTCACACTAGACATTTGTTTGGCCTGGAAGTTGTGATGTTTAACACAAAAATTAGTTTGCTGAGCTCTGTTGGAGCCAATCAATTGCAATGATGAGCACCACATGGCCTACTGGTAGCTGCATTGTGGGAGTAATAAGAAATGATAAAGATCATCTGAAATCCATGCAACAGACTGGTGCACTGACCTCTGAACTCAGTCATTACTAGCCACACTGTAGCTTGAAGACTGAATCTAATCTGCAACGTGATTAGTGATTTTTCTGCATATGGATCAATTTGTTCTAAGGGAGAAACTTGATCTATTACACTAAAAACTTGCAGGTCTTGCAGGTGTTCCCTCTAGTTTCTATAGTGCGTAATTCAGTTTTCTTGTAATCACACACAGCTCCAGATATTGGCCAGCTCTGCTGACAACAGCACAGATCTACAGTATACTAGTAATATTCAAACTCCCTAACAGAAAGTCAACAGTTTTCATTGCATTTGATGCCTAAAGGTGCGAACATGAACAGTAATGCAAACAGCTCTAAATCAGACATCCAATTTTAATATCAGCCCATTTTTAAACTTCACAGGGAGCTCTAATTGCCCATTAACACTACAACGCATACCACAACTCTCTCTCCCTGAATCACAAGAACAAGACGTCAAATCCATCTGGTACTTGACCCCCGAGGCGATTAAACAAACATGACCTCAATCTCTCTCCTGCTAGCTCTTTGGCATCTGCTGCAATCCACCTGTTTACTGCAAATTTGACACTCTCTGGGGAGATGAGGGATGTGTGTTTGAAAGCCAGCTGACAGGAGACTCTCCAGCGTCTCTTGCTGGTGCTATTGCTATGCAAAAACCCCCTGATGGTCTCTAGCTGTAGTCAGAAAAATATTCACGTTGAGTTGCATGTGAAGTCATTTGAATACAGTGGGGGAACTGCTGTGTCAGTGGGGATTTGTTCTGTACTGTTGTCTATGAGGGAAACATACTGATTCAATGTGCTATATTGTTGCACAAGGGAAATAACAACATGGCATCTATCTGGAAGTAAATTCAGCAGCTTTCTGATCAGATCCCTGCAGCAGAATTTCCTTTAATCATCATACACCATCCTGCCTTTCCAGTTATCTTCTTTCTCGCCTCCTTTTAGCCTCATCTTCCTCAACCACCAAGGAAAGTCACGGCTACAGAACCAGTCTGATTACAATTTATATTTCAGACATCCTGCAACTTGTCATTATTCATGAATTCACATCAGTGAGACTCGGGACATGCACTGGGAGGAGGACAGGGAAGATCCCGGAAGAGCAGAGTTCAAAGCCATCAGCTGCTCTGACTGAGACCACACCACAGATTTTTGCTTTCCAGTGAAACTACAGTGCACGTGTATCCGTGTGTGCACATGTACCGTATGTCAGTCATGTCTCAGGAGGATAAAGGTGTGAAATTGGGGGAAAAACCTATTGTGGTTCCTGCAGCTTGGATTTGTTTAAACATCCTTTTGGATTTTTGATCAGTGTGATCTGGTGCTTTCTCATCTCTCCATTCACCTCTGTATCTGTTGAAGCTCTCCTCCATGTTTATTTATACCAGACTCTGTTCCTGACCGCTCTGACAGCAGCAGTGTTATTGAGGATTAGATTAGAGTCAGACCCAGCACCATATACAAAAAGTGGGCCAGATCTGATTTGAGAAAAATGTGATTTGGTGGCAACGAGATCAGATTTGGGCCACTTCAGCAGGTAATGTGCACATGAACCGTCTGTATATCTCATAAAAGCTCAAAGGTAACTTCGCTTTTCAAAGCATCAAGATGCATGTAATATATTTATAGATAGTGTCAGTTCAGATGTAGACTGAAAGAGAAGCAGTGGCAGATCAGTGAAGAGCAGGGTTGTTACTCCGACTTTAAAGGAACTGCTTCTTTAGCGATCAAACCAATTCAGCTTATAGTCCTTTGTCAGGCCTCTATGGAGGTCTGTGACATGATATATACTATATACCCCCTTAATTAGAGCCTATGGGGGAAATAATGAGCTACCTGCTTGAGTGCCCTATCAGCACTTCTCTCAGAAGGTCTGACATTTACTGACGGTCTCTGTGTTGAGGTAAGTGAGCACTCTCTGTCCTCCTCTGTAGGCTCAGCATGTCAGGCTGAATACTCCACCTGTGAGTCTACCTACAGTAATCCAGCCAATAATGCAGGGCTGAGGCAAAGGGGCACAGAAAGACAGGAAAAGAAGTAGGGAACGTGCAGAGGGTGGTTGAGATTAGAGGACAGATGGTGATGAGCAGGGAGGAGATTATAACTGCAGGTTAAGAAAAGAACAATTCAGAGTTTAATTCAGGTTAATCCCTTCCAGCCCCATGGATAGACAACATAACCATGTTTAATTCTATTATATTCTATTTAAAATATATCATTGATTTAGTTTTAAAATGCCAGATATCCATTCACAGCACAAACGCTAACAGGTGTCGATTTCTGATGTTCAGTCAGAGGATGATGACATTCTGTGAAACGTTACTATTCATAAGTAACAAGGCTCAAGACAGCTCCACCTCAATAATATTCAACAGTGAGACTCACATTTATGCCAGTCTGACTACGTGATGTGTTTTCGAACAGCATCCATTTAATTTTAGAGGCAAATGTTTCATATGTAGAAATTTGATTGGAGAATCTCCTGATGTCTCACTTTAGCTGCAGTGTTCAGTGTAAAATATCTGCACAAAGAAAGACCTCACTATGCAACAACACCGCTGTTGTGATTATGTTTTATTAGTGGTGTAAATAGATTGAATGTCTGCAGATGCTTTGTTGAAATGTATTTTTTATGTCTGTCAGCACTGCAGTAAATGACCAGGCTGTAGGAGCAGTCGCGTCTGACTCTTGATTTGTCATTTAAGCAAAATACAAACATGCTGTGCAGGAAAAGTCAACGTCTTTGGAGTCTACGAAGGCCAAGGTACAGGTTGACAGAACTTTGATGGCATTTCTTTTACAGCTTTCACTGAAAGTGTCCTTGCATTTAGTGTTGATTTGGATCTCTCAGTGTTAAACAGAAAAGGTCGTTAAACAGGATGCTTAGAAATTGTGGTAAATTCATTGGATGTCCATTAAACAGCCTGTCTGTTCTGTCCGCCATACCCTGTCCCCTGAGTTCGGAGTTCTGCCTCTGTAGGCAGCCTAAATCCAAATAATAAAACAGTTGAATAAGGCTGTAGTCAAACAAACAGATGCAAATCTCCAAGCTCAGATATTTTGGTAGAAAAGAACCTGGTGTCAGGGTACATTTTCCATTTTATTGATGTTTAATATCAAAGTGATGAGCAGGGAGGAGATTATAACTGCAGGTTGACGCAGTGAAATACAGATTGATGCTGACATTTCTTTAAGCACCACTAGCAGGTTGAGCTACTGAACTAACTGTTGTTGGTACAGTTATTCCCCCACACGATGAATAGAAACGTTCATGGTCCTTAACTTTCTGTTTAGTTTCCATATTATCTCACTTGCCCAACACTTTGCCATCTCATCTGCCTTGTATGTACTTTATGTTTTGTGCTAATTACTGAATTTTGCATGCAACGCATGTTAAAGTGTGCATATCTGCTCTACTGACAGGCCAGAAAACCCTCACCTCTTCAGTTTTGATCTAGCTCCAAACAACAGCAGCAACAAACATAAAATCACAGCTGTTGCACTTTTGTTTAGAGTCGAAGGTTTTTCACAGCCCCACCCGAGTCCCTCTGTGTGTGTCAAAGCTCGTTTTCATCATGTGCACAAACCAATAGATAGTAAGTGAATTACTTTCTGTGTTGAGCACAGTGGAAACTGCCACATTTCATGCTGATGTGTACTCACAGTGTAGCACAAATGGCCATATGCTGTGGCTGATGTACTGCACACTAGGCTACACTCTGTCTTTGGTTGTAGTAATTCACACTGAACAGAAAGCCATGGGTGGTAGAGGCTGGGTAGGAAGCGCTGGTCCCCCCCACCTGTGTCTCTGATATTCCAGATGCTATTATGGAAAGCAACAGCTGCATGATGAAAAGTCCTCCTCCTCCTCGTTCACCGTCCTAATTTGTTCTTTTTCAGTCGCTGAATCTCAGCAGATTACATATGATCTACCTTCGGCTCACGTGCTGCTTTAACACATTTTAATTCCTCTTGGCTTATGGAAAGTTCATTGTTCTGTAACTGCTTCTCACTTGACTTGACTTGACTAAAATATCCAGCAATCACCTTTTTTCCAGACACATAACATTGATAATGTCATTAAATATATAATAAAGAATAAATATTTATCATTTGTAATATCTGGAACATTTTCCTCGACTCCCATGTAAATTAAGGCAGTTATTTTAAGCCTAATCCCAACACTTTTACTAACCCGAACTATGTTTATTTAGTGCCTAAACCTTACCCAGATGTCCCAACCAAATCAAGTGCTTTTGATTGTTTAGGACAAAAATAAGTGTTGCACAATCCAACATTTTTGTGCTTTTGTACAAGATGGCAGCTGCCATTTTGGCACCTGATGCAAGAAGCATTAAAGTTCAACAGAGGTTGGCGTCTGTATGACAAACCAATGTTCATACGACTCATAAGAGTGAGTTTGGAAAAGTACCTATGTGAGCAGAACTTGTGACACAAAATGTGACACAATTCAACCAGACTTAACAGTAATTTCAATGAATTAAGATGAATTATGTCGCCACCACTCGTAGTTAAACTGAGCTAAAGAAATGACGTCTAAGCCTCAACTAAAACCAAAAAAGTGGTGTTGAAATGAACTCTGCTCCTCTGGGTCAAAGCTTTATGAGCAGACACTGAGTGACAGGGAGGTAGAGACACACACACACACACACACACACACCAGACGAGCCGAGGTAAATGGCAAACCTCCCACATTTCAGAGCACAGATTCCCCTCCACCACCACCACTGGGATTATCATCTTGAATGATATTTGATGAGAGCTGAATCTGCTGAGGCAAAAAAAAAAAAAAAAAAAAATCCATGCAGCGGTATCACCAGACCCGAGCGGCACCTCTGCTCTGTGTGACAGGCGTCATGTGTGATTTATGACTCGGTTATGAAAAAACACAGTGGTCACTTGGATAAAGGGTAGCGCTCAAAATGAGATTGCCCTGACTCCTATTGACACGAGGAGACGAGGGATTAGATATTGCATCAACTAACATTGGCAGAGGTGTGAATGGAATTCACAGCAGAGGAGGGATGTTTTCTATTAAATCAGTCAGATATACATCCATCTATTTTTCAGGGGAAAACATTTAATCAATTTCAGACAACAAACACCATTTTATTGCCTCATAAATATGTCTTAATATGCTAGCAAATGGTTTCCTATTCACACAGACAGAAAACATGGAGCAACATTTGCTCTTCACGTGACTGAAATAAAAATGAAAGCTAGAGAGAGAGTAGTAGAAGGTTTGACCCCTTTCTCACCTCGTGGCTAATCATGATGTGAAGCAGGTGTGAATATTGAATTATCAGTTTTGAAAAGCGGCAGAAATGGTTGGATATAAACACCATGTTTGGAAAGGTGAGGGACAAGGGGCTGTCCACCTGTCTGAAAAGCACTTCCAATGGAGTAGCTTACCTTTGTCTGCTGTTTGGTGCTGAGCAGATAATGTTAACTATGAGAAAACTACCTACTGTGACTGTAAACAAGACCGACAAGAATGGATGGCCAAGCTACTGGTGTTTGCACACGACACCATCCCCACTGGGCTCACGTCTGAGGTGATGAGTCTGCATACAGCGTGGATGGGAGACATGGAGCTCAATGCTTTAAAAACAGTGCTTGACTTGACTTTGGCAAAGGATCCATCAGACCAAAAAACACTCACCACAAGAGCAGTATAAATAGTAGTACGTTGGTTTACTATTTGTTGGTTTACGACTCGTGCACCAACCCACCAAGCTAATGCTGAACACCATCACTCCCCTCTAAGCCTTGAGGCGGTGTCCTCTCACCAGACTGTGGATCCTCTTTATAGACTTGATGACAGTCTGTCAAACATTCTGTCCCCCAAAGACAAGTGAGCAGGAGGTTTTCTGGACCAACACACAACAGTTAGCTGGGTCCATGGATAAATCCCCAGTCTCACTCCTCTGGGTGACTCATTCTTTCCCCTCTGGGAACAAATTGCCTGGGTGTCATTCTGCTGACTAATTTATGATTATTGCTCAGTGCTCACAGGCGACTTACACTACAGACCTGTGGCGTTCACAGCAAAACAGAGGTGGATGGATGGCATTGATGATTAGGGTGAGGACTAACGGGTTTCCAGAACACATTTACAAGATCAGATCAATGTCCGTTGGTAGAGTCAGCACAGCATGTCCATATTTGCCTCCAAGCTGATTTATTTCTTTTTGCTAGTACAGGATCTTCTTGATGTTTTGCATGGTTTTGAGGTGGGACTGTGGATCCAGGTTCAACCTACAGGTTGGAATCAACTTACTGAGGTGGTGCAAGATGACTACAGGTGTAGCATCGTTCATAGTGACAGTGCACACCCTGTTGCCATCTACTGCTGCACCGTCAGCAGCACTCAGCACTGGGCAATGGGCTTGCCAATAGACAATTACTCTTGCCTTAATGAACCATATCAATAATGTAAAAGATTGAAGTAATTTAAACAATGTGTATGGTCTAGATGCAGACGTTTACAGTTCTACTTTAATCTTGAAACCTTATTAGTAATCAAGTCAGTAAAGTTTGAATTCAATCATTAACACAGGAAAAACTATTATGTTGATAATAAATAGGATGATGTTGATGTTATTTTTAATTACGTGGTAACCCCATTTAAATGAAATAACTGCGTTTAGTGTAAAAGTAGTTTGAAATTTTTATATAATTATCAGGTGATTTGTGTTATGTGCAAAATTCAAGCTAAATTACAAACATTTAGTATGAAAAAAGTTTGAAATGTTAATGTAATTACCTAAAAATGTGTATTGTTTTTTTGTGTACATTGCCAAAATATGCTAAATGGAAAAAAAACAATTACTTTTACTAGTAATTACCCAATAATTAGTAACCGAGTAAGAGTTTACCAGTAATAATTAGTAACCTAAGTGGACTTGTGTCTAAAACTGAAGGCCCATCAAACCTTTTTATAATAAACATTTAACATCAGTTTTGGGCAAATTACCTGATAATTATATTAAACTAGTTTTACACTAATTGCACTTATTTCATTTAAATAGTGAAACAATTACTAAGTAATTATTTAGTAATTAGGGAGCTGTAATTTACTAGGTTACCAATGACGTATGTACATGTTGAGCACCCTAATGGCATCTTTCTAATGTCCGTCAAAAGTCAATCCAGCTGCAGCGTCCTATTTTCTGATGATCCTATAATCTCCAAAATATCACCGTGGCTGCGGGAACATGAACCTGCTGAGTTTTGGCACCGGAGCTGAACGAGGCATCAGATCCGAACAGGGTCAAACACGCTCATTTCAAAAAGAGCACCGTAATTTAAGCTGCTGCTGTTACTACCACACCCACTTGAGCTGGAATTAGACCAAGATCAGAGACAAAATAATTCATCAGACTGCACAGTATCTGGGTCAGACTACCTGCGTTTCCAAACCCAGACAAGATTTTCAACTGTGAAATTGAAGATAAGTGGCATTAGAGAGGTAAATATGACACTAAATTATAAAAAACTCCAGTCTGGATCATTATTTAGCTCTCAGTGTATATTTGTACACACATTTTCCATGTCTCAGAGTAACGCGCCAATCATTTAACTTGACGATGGAGATCTTGTTAGTGAAGTATCTGTAATGCTTCAGATCCTATGTAATTCCCATTCCCACCTCATCATTGCCTCTTCATCAGGGGACACATATTTCATGACCAAGAGATGTGTGATTGTTCCAGTTCCTTTACCACAGCCGGCAGTCTATAATTTACATCGAAGCCCCTCCATTTCTCCTCCTGCTGTCTTGTATGTGGGAGAGGCGCTCATAAAACACCAGTGAGTGGTGGTATGGCTGAGAGGTGCGGCAGGCCATAAACGTCTGGGGCCAGCTGATGATAATGTGCTCACTAGAGCACCGGGCTCTATCAAGCTTGTTTTACAACCCGTCAAGTGCAGAACACACACAAACACACACATACTGGCACTTGTGCACAAGCACAGGTGCTCACAAGTGTCACACCTCCAGGATGCTGCAGCAAACAAATATACACAATGGTAAATGGTGCACTATGGTAAAAAAAAACAAAAACAAAAGCAAACAAGAAGAGAAAAGCTTGCAGCAAGCTCACAAACACACATTTACTGCAGGAAATGTTATGGATCAATGGTTGTTGGCAGGCACTGCATCATGCATTTACGCACACACACAAACACTCCCACAAGAAAAGTATCAGGCATCACATGCAGTACTTGGCCACACTGTTAATCCTTTGTGCAAATTATTTACAGCAGGTTAACACGCAGTAATTTGTAAATGTTCAGGAGTAAGATGTGAGATTGGGAGGAGGAAGAAAGTAAAGTCATAAAGGATTTTTAGAGCTGGCTTCACAGGAGAGGAAATTCAAGTTCTGCTGCCCACATTTAGAAACTCTAAACCTGCAGTCTGAGAGTGAAGTGTTCTGTGATCATATGGTGCTATGAGGTTCTGAAGAACACAAATGAAGAACTAAATGAAATGGAAGAATAAAGAAGACGAACAAGGGAAGAAGCTGAGCGACAACTGGGCCTATCCATATGGAAAGACACAACCTGTAACATGTTTATGACCCACGTGGTTTATACTCAAATGTAAACAAACCAGTGTTGGTGGAAAGATTTGACTGATGCCATTTTCAGACAAACACTGGAACCCTGAACTTCTCTAGACGAACACAAATGTTTGAGTGAGTCACATATTACCCTACCATCTCCCTAGTTCACACTCTGTGTAATGTCCAATTGAGCCCATGTGTGAATACAGCAGGGAATCCACAGCGTGTGAGTGGGCGTTCGGTCTGCTCAGCACAACACCTGAAAGTCTAGATAATATTTACCATACTTTCTGCTGTTGTATTTTCCTTCTCTCCCTCAGGAAACTGGTGTTGTATATATAATGCATTGTTTCTAATAGAGACAGTGATTTCTGCAGAGTACTTTTTCAGTCACATTGCACCTCTTGCACGCATCTTACAGAGACAATCTCCATTTGCATGTTACATGTGTGAAAGAGAACAGCTTGACTGATCGTCTCAGCTGGCAGGTTGTCTCTGATGCACATTCCTATATGGTTAGCTTGGAGGGCTAGGGTTAGGTTGCACCAATAAAATAAAATAAATAAATAAATAATAAATGTTCCACAATATATACAATGTCCTAAATGTACTTCCCTACTTGCTGGTAAAATTAAGATTTACTTGAGACCGTGGATACATGACAGTGAGATATGACACTGACACTTACATGCTTGTGTGAGTAGCATCACATCAATGGAGGACCCCGCGTGTAATCACGACCCAAATAGCTTTACAGTGACTAATTATTGATGCAGCCTATATGTGACAGCTGCTAATTAATTGCCGTGCAGGCTTGATTGTACAGACAACGATCCACTGGAAGCTGAAGGGGTAAAGGTGAGGAAGCAAGAGAGGAAGAGAGAAAGGAAATGGGAGTGAGGAATCAAATTCTGTTTCCATCCAAAGTATGTCCCTGTGTGCAGTGTGACATCTTTGTGTCTTGTAGATGGCAGTGATAAATCGTCTCTATAATATGGGCGTATCTGAGATAAGGGAAGAAGAAGAAAGATTTATTTCAGGTGTCCTGATACTGTAAGTCTAATAAAATCTGATTCAGATAAAAGTGTAACCATCTGCTGCTTAAAATTAACTTTATCCTGCATTAAACGTATTGTAGCGGCCTGTCTGCTGCTGTCACTGATCTACAGCTGCACATAGTTTTCAAAATATAGGAAACGGTGGCAGCGTGTGCAAATGATTGTTCAATAAATGCAGCAGCAATAAAACTCAATTAAATGTGAAGACTTAAAAAAGCTTTAACCTACATTTAATGCATGTTTTTTGTACCCAGTAATTAGTCTGTTCAAGTTGTAGTAGTGATTGTTTATATCAACACTGAACTTCCAGTAGTTTTGTTGTAAAATCCTTCAGTACAAATAGATTAAAATACACACTGAAGAAGAGAAAGACTTTTGATTTGTTAATCTTGCTGCACTAATGGTCCACACAGTGCGGAATATAAGAAGAGGAAACAGCGACTTGAATAGAAAATAAACTTTAAATGTAAAGTGAATAATTATTAATCACATGTCACATATTACAACCAAACCTGATGACTATCCATTATTGAACAGCAGCAGTGTGTTCATCTGCTGTATTTAACATTCCCTACTTGCAAAGTTCTGCTTCATTTTTCTTTTTATCTAAACAGTACAGCCTCTTAATCATACAACTAATCTATCTTCGAAAGCACCAGAGAATTGGAGCCTCATATGCATTTTCTGAATTGTTAGATTTTCACATAAGAAGCAGCATCAAGATCAATGAAAACACTGAGCAACGAAATTAGAGATAAAACCACCTTCACACACTGTCCACTACGTCTCTATTACACAAAAAGTAAAAGGTTGAATATTGTTTGTCCATTATAAGACACATTAGGTGTCTGTCCCACATGTTGAGCGTCACTCTTGTTCAGACGGTCACGGCTTTCTGTGCTTGTGTTTAATCAGCACAATAAACACTGCATTCTGTGTTTTGTGCTTCAAGTCGCTGAAGACTTTTACTATATTAAAAAGACCACGTTGTTTCTTTTACCTTTGCCAAGTGCCGTAAAACCTTAAACATAACCATAAAAAAGGATTATTACACTTTAGTAGCTATGAGGGGAATATTAAAGGAAAACTAATTAAGCGCATTGTCAGTGAACAGTCTGCTAATATGCTCATTAACAACATTTTTGTTTTCCAAACTTGCCAGATATGTTAATCAACGTTAGCTCATTATGTTAATAGAATATATAATGCTGTATATATGCATATATTGCAATTTGATCTGGTGGTAGATCTAATATCCACAAACACCAAACACCACAAAAACATCACAAGGATGAAGTATTTTTTCCGCTTGTGGTCACAGAATAGGAACATAATGAGTAACCCTAACAGGATATACAAACGTAAAGAGGTCGGGACTGAATCGTGGAGCATGTTGAGTCCTGCAAAAAATGTAGACGAGTGCCTCAGCACTTTTTCAATCTTTCTCTGCACTTAAAACCTAATGAAAACAGTCTACAAACATTGCAACGTGCACTGCAAGTTGTTGTACTCAAAACACTGAAGGCTTCCAACTGCATCAAAAGTGAAAACCACCACCAACATACACCGTTCAGCCAATGCTAAATGACCACTGAGAAGTTCTTGATTGAACTCGCACATGAAAATTTTAGCAAGGATTTCTTCTCTGCATGAGCGAGTGGGCGAGTTGAACCATCTTAGAGGCCAAAGAATCAAATAGACTTCTCATAAAAAGACTGTAAGGGGAAAACTACAAGCATTTGGTAGCAAATATCCAGCCTCGACAAGTTGTGATGAAAAACAAATCGCTTTTTTGAGAGCTGAGCTGCATGTACTCCTCATCTCTCATGTCTTCATCTGCAGTCTGCCCATGGCCATTAAAGTCTCACTGTTGTATTTAATGTCAAATTAGAGAGAAATACTAGACGGATACTGGTGAAAGTTTCTTCCAGACATCATAAGGAGACTTAGGATACTGACTACACTTTACACACTGAGACACAGCAAAGCAAAATCAGTGCAGTAGGTAGGAGACACGAGGTTAATGTGTATGATATCTTTTACAGCTCCAACATTAAGAATAAGGAGTGAATTACGTCTTAAGATGATGACGACTGGCACAGAAACTAAAACACGAAAAACACAGCCTGACCTCTGAGCTCCTTCGTCGACCCCCAATCATCCTCAGCTGCAGCACAGAACATTCATAACTCCCTATACTGTTACGATTGTCAGTGAAATGCTCCCCTTTAATCTTCCCTACCCGCTACTCTATAGATTAAATTCTGTAACATCCCAGAAAACAATATATCCCTCAATAACTCTGTCAAGACTTATTCATCACTGCAGGCTCTGGTAGGCTCCAAACTTTACTTAAAGATGCATTTGTTATTAAAGAAAAACAAAAAAACAAAACAGTATAAATGAAACGGTCACTTAGAGGCGCCCTTAAGTGTTTGAGAGAGAAAGCAATTAGCTGTGCTGAATTAGTTTGAGTTTCTAAAGGCAGGAAAACAAATGAGAATCCAGATAAGTGCGTAAGTGAAGACACTGGAAGCATTAAATATTTACAGAAGATTAATTGACAGGGGTTTTGACGCTCATGTCCATTAATCTGACACAGCAGTGGATTCTTTCATTTGACCAAAAAATTACAAGCTCTCACATATTTCGCCCCAGAACTGTAATTTTGCGAGGTTGGATGAATCTCGGTGACAGCATGTGGACCATTATGTGCCAATAGAGCTCTCCACTGCCACTAATGAAACCGTTTGAGGGTAAACAGTGCCTGTTGCTGTTGGAGGTTGAAGGATTTAAATGACAAAAACAAATTCAGTGGGTAAAAGAAAAAAGCTTTTTCATTAATGCAATCACACAAATGGTTGTTGTACACCTAAAGCAAATAATATAATAGTGCACCTCAATAACAATTACATTTTAAAGAGCCCATTTCTGCAACTGTCACAAGATATTTATGTGCTCGAGTGACATTAATAGATTGAGCTCTCAGGCTGCTGTCTTTAGCAGGTAAAGTGAGGGGAGAAGATAGGCTGCGGTGAAATTTAATCACGTGGAGTAAATCGGACAGCATGTCAGCTGAGACCACGTCACCGCAGGGAACAAAACCATGTTAAGTGCAATATCATCTCACGGCCGTGCACGCACAGCCCAGACAACCCCAAACTCCCAAATGGTTCAGACCGTGGGTGACACAGAAATGTGTTTTATCAGACAAGGATTAGGCTCTAAATAGGTTAGCGGTGGTGTGTGGTGGAATCCGGTTTGACAGCAGACAGGACTGTGTGTAATGTGCTGGATCTTCTCACAGAGCGGCTCGTTTTGATCTAAAGCATGACTGGATCACCTTGATGTCTGCTGCAGAGGTGATAAATGATCTGCAGTCTGAGTTAAAGGTCAGTGTTACAGAAAAGCACAGTAGCAACCCAGAAAGTACTTAGTGCCTATAATTTAATCAGCGTAGAGTGGTTTAGATCAGTGGTTCCCAAACTGTTTTTAATCCACAGCATCGCTTAGTAGGACTGTTATATATATTACTATATATTTACTGGGATTTCTTTCAGTGAAATGTTAATGAATAAAAAAAGTACTGATATAACATGTGTTACATGAACTAACACTCTGTGAAATAATTAAAACACTTCAGAATTCAGTAAAGAAAAACGCCTCTATGAGTTATTTGTCTACCCTAAAGTTCGGTGATCTATTAAAAAGTTTCTCATTAAATCATGATGAATTAATTATTCTATAGAAAATGCAAAAAAATTCAATTCTCACAGACGTCGTAACTTCCCAGAGGCTTTTGTGAGAAAACTAAAACAACTTGTAAAAAAGATTACACTAGTTTTGGTACAGCTTAAACAAATGAGCTGTTGTATCCAGCATTTCTATAATTTATTGTGTGTTATTTCTAGTAATTATGGTACAGGTGCTTGGAGTGACCAAAATGGATGGTTAAATGCTTAATTTACTATGTAAATTCTCACGTTTCATTAATTAAAAGTTATTAAAAGGTTTGCTGAAATAAGTAATTTAGCAAACTAAACTATAATTTCAAGAAAGTTCAGTGTAAAGTTTGTTTCTTTATAAAAAATTCATACTAATTAAAAATGTCCTCATATTTAGACTGTGGTAAAAAACTGTCACTTCATCTTTAGAGTGATGCACAGTAAGACCAGAACAAATTTGAATTTTCCTAACTGATTTTACATTTTAAGAGTATTACATGTAAAATCTGCCAAATGTTGAACTATTCCTTTAAAGTTCCTCGTGCTCACGTGCCCTTTGTCCAAACACAGCCTCCGACCCGGCACCCAGAGCTCCATCAGAAAAAATCACATTGAGCAGAAAATGTAATCATAAATTATTGTTGCTCACTGTAAGAGGATAATGGATTTTTAGTGCACTCCCATTAAGGTGAGCGTTCCTATTTTCCCATACCTTATTTTAGTGTTGGCCTTGATTCTACTGTGATCATCAGATTGCAAAAGCAAGTGATTGTGCATCATTGTACACACTGTGTACAAACGTTACTGATAAAGTCATATACATGCTTGTACTGCTGTAGTAATTTAAAGCTGTACTGCATAGCTCCCCAACGTTATTTGCTCCAGGCTTAAGCAGTTGTATAATTTGGATGTTTTACATAATAATGTTGTTTTGAGTTCTTCCCCTTTGAATGTGGGGCATCTGTACTTTACCCATAAGGAGAGAGTTCAGGGTTGTGTGAGGAGAATCCCTGCTGTTTCATTCACATGTAGTTAAAACAGTTTTATTCATCTTCTTTTTTTTTGCAGGGGATTAATTTCTAAATATGTAATGTAATCCCTGCCGCTGTTCTGCAGCCTGAGTAGAATAAAGCAAATATAGGAATTAGAGGGCCTACAGTGCACAGATTTCCCAGTGACCTTGAATGCTGCCTTCTATCCATGACAGCGTGCAGTGTAAAATTTTATCACTGCTTATTTTAAGTCATGTGCATGTAAAACCAGAACAGTTTCCTCTTTATTGTCTGAACATCCTGCAGGATTCAAAGTGGTAATTAAAGTGTTGGAGGTGTTTTAACTTTCTTTGGTTACAGCCACAACATCACTGCCTCTCGTTTTTTACTGCTCTGTAATACACACGCCATCCTTGAAGAAAACTAATTATGCTTTGATGAAGAGTGCTGTGAAGATTTATAAGAGGGATCTGCTTCAGAGTCATCTGACTTACATGATTTAAGGAAACAGATGAAACAAAAAAATAAACAAATGAAAGCAAAGGAAGACTTGTGTAATCAGCTCAGTAATATCTTTAACATCGGTTGAGTCTTGTGAGATCAAGTACTGCAGTGAAATGATAAATGTGCTAAAGAAAAAGTACTAAAAAACACGAGTACTCATCATGACGGAAGAGGATTCCCATTTCTGTCAAATGAAAAACTTTTTCATACGTATCTGTATTTTCCAAATCCATTAAATGATTACATACAGGAATATACATATAGTACTATATGTACTATATAGTACTATATGTACAGCTTGTAGATTATGGGGAGGAAATGAAAAATATTGCTGATATATTATTTTACTGAGTTTGTGAAGTGTTTTAATAGTAGGAACACTGGCGGAGTTGATAGCGGTGACTGTATTTTACCATGTATGAGAGAAGAAGACTTAATGGTATTTTATGTTGACAGTTAGGGGTATTATTGACCATGTTGTGCTCAGAGTCAGCAGATATACAGTGATTTTTATTACTAATCTCCCTGGTAAACAAATGAATCTGCATATGACAAAAAAATTAAAAATAAATAAAATAAAAGTATCATAAAACTGTTGAAATGTAAAATTAAATTAAGCACACAGGGTACGTTCTGCAGCTTTTTAGTGTTCAAACTGCTGCTGGCCAGAGGCAAAGCTAAACGTAGCTTCTATTTTAGCACCTCTCGGTTTCCCAGAGGGAGAAAATGACAAATGAGTGGTTTCAAATACAAAGTCAAAACTTAGTATCTATGAAGTGTCAGTATTTCAGCTCCTAACATAACTAGGAGCACAGTTTCCAAAGAGTTTGGAGGGATTTATGTTCTAATAGAGGTTGTAAATTGTCTAAATGCTTAATTATAATATGCTGTTTAATTAGCATCAACTCTCATAAATATTTAATCAAACAAACAGACTCCTTTTATCTTCACTTAATATTTGTCTGTGACTAATACGTTGAGAGGGCCCGAGAAGAGATAAAGTTATTGCTCTGTGCAACATTTACAGCCTGTAATGCCTGAGGTCGTGCATGTCACCTTCACGCTTTGCTCACACACGCAGAAGGCTGAATCATGGAAACATGAGGCTGTCATGGCAGCGCCCTGCTGTTTAGAGAGGACAGCAACACACCTGCTGTCTGTGCAGAGCAGCAATCTTCAATAACAGAGTAAACAGTGCGTATAGTGACTAAAGTTACAGCACGAATGGACCCATTACCCCAAGACTGGTCCTCGAGTGCTGCATCCTGGGAAATACTGGGCATGTACAGGTTTGGCTAAAGACGTACATGCAAATTTCATAGTGCTGCTCTGTGGTAGAAGAAGGTGCGTGGGCACAAACTAGTTCAGGGTGAAGTGGTGTGACGCACCAGTGATAGTGTGTGTTTGACAGTTTAGGTGTATTTGTGTGTTTAGAAATGAGCAAAGGAAACAAGTAAAGTTACTTAAAACCAGTCTTGTAGTTCACTATAATAAAAATGATACAAAGGTCTGTGTCTAATGCATTTATCTTCCAGTATATCTGACATCCAAACAGAGTCTGCCTTCTTCAGAGCATCCCTGAGGCAGAGAGGAGGAGGATGTAAAGGGGGACACCGCTGCAACAGCGGCTGCTTCGACAAAAGGATCAACATTCCTGACCTTTGCAGCATTTACATAGCCGGGAGAAGCAGAACTGGACGGGATGTTAAGAGATAAATAATGATGATGATAATAATAGTAAATAACAGGATAAATAACAAAGTTCAGTGGAGGTGCAAGCAGATGCACAGCAGAGGAGTTGGTGGGTGGTAGCAGCCCAGAGGTTGCGGTTTATTTATATTTCTGTGTTTATGCCTATTTCCATTTATCCATGCCTCTCCTCTTCTCTTTCTGTCGAGGAAATAAAACCCAGGGTTCTCATCTGCAACATCAGCAGCAGTGTGAGCAGAGGTGCTTTTTGTCAATTTGACAGGAGGCAGAGTTACTATATAGTAGGAATATACAACTATTATCCCAACACGCATCGCACACACCTACCATAGAAGCTATTTCATACATGAAGATACAGCGTAAGTCCATCTGATTCCATGTCAACGAGCAACGAGGAATATCACTCATAGGAATATATGAAAGAAAATAAGATGGGGCTAAAGTCGTCTGCATCTTTTCATCATTAGCACATTTTATTATTGAGACAGATTTGCTGAAGAGCCCCTTTTATTATCCAGGTTGTTGACATACACTTGTGCATGCTAGATCTAGAGTAAATGTAACAGATGCATGAAGAGCACATGTGCTATACGTGTGACAAATCAGTGAGCATACACACTCTTGGAAATGTAAGTATCTTGTATTTAGTGCTAATTTGCTAATAATAGCATACCAATGTAGCTAAATGGCAAATATCCAGTATATGCTGATTGGTATTATCAATACAACATACTACAGAGTTACTAAACAACACTTATATGTTTGGGTTGAGGCACTCCAAGCACTTGGTTAAGGTTAGGAAAAGACTGTGGTCTGGCAGAGAACAATTTTAAGTGTTCATTAAAGTAAAAGAAAACAAAACTCGTGTTCTAAGTGCCTTTCTTACCTTAATTAAATACACACTAATCAATCTTCTCATTCAATTTTTAGCAAGAAAGCACAGAAGTGTATTTCTCAACATCTTGTAGTAGTTCTTTAACAAACAGAGCTTCAGATTCTTCTGTAAATATGTTATAAAATTATTAATAATGAATTTATTTCTTCACCTTCTTAAACCTTTGTTGCATCTTTTAACACTTGTTGCAGTTCAGTGCACTATATATTAAACAGCGACTGATTTCAGACCCAGTCTATTTAACACTGTCCTACCCAGCAAAGTAACACTTTATTCTTCATAGACTAGAGCTTGTAGGTAGATTCTCTTCACTCAAACATTAACCTTGATCTATGTAGGTGCTTGAACAAACTTCTGCCCTCTTCCACACTGATGCATTCATACATCTGACGCAGCACTGAGTGATATAAAACATTTTTCCAGTAATACAATGTCTGAAAGAGTGTTCTCATAGAAAGAAGGTTTCATGATGAAGGGATGAGTCAAGACCAAAAACAATAGGTGGGTTAATCATCAATAATTTAGATACGTACACTCATCATTTATCTATTACAGAGAGGTTGTTTTAACTTTACAGTGACCAACATAAACTAATAAATAACAAATATCCTGGGAGCTAAAAACCTGTGGATTCACTCTCACAGTAAAAACTATATTTTCTGCCTCTCAGGCCATTTGCAGAATCAATATGTTTTTATACTTTGGCTGTTCGTCTTTCAGCAGATTCAAATGTTATCACCTCCATTAAACGGCAATTACCAGTCATTATCATACCGATAATCTTGTTTCAGAAGGTGCTCGGCGTCAATACGTGTTATAATGCAGCAACTGCTAACGACCAGTGTAATTACCACAGGATCAAGGGAGGAGGAGCAGGGTAAATGGGTGAGCTACAAAACACAGGGCTGGCATTGAGGCCAGATTATGGTCCTGAGATGCACATTTGTAGTGAAACAATAAGGAGATGCTGCTTATGGGGATACAGCAGAAGTTAGAGGACCCAAGAAGATGAGCCAACTGAGACTAGAGCTGCAGAAAACCCTAGACAACATGCAAAGTACTCAGTCAGGTCGCTAGAGCCTCAAAAAAACCTCAGCTTGCCCTAGAACCTTAGAAGGTCTGAGTGTTTCTGAGGCCTCCGTGGCAGGCTGAGGCCCCAGGGCACTGGCCCCACTGGCCAACTTTGAGAGGCAGCTTCTTTAGCTCAAACCACATATTTCCCTAAACATAACCAAGTTGTAACATGAAATAAAGGTCATCTGAATGATGCCGACCAGCAGGTGGAGTAGGGTCCTACTGACCCACATTTATGGTCTGGATAACAACTGATAGCGACCACTGAATGGTGTGATTACATTTGCAGTAGTGACACAGATGTGAGGAGAAAAAAATATCTGAAAACGGATTTTTATTAATTATTTTTGTGGCTCCTCTCAGTCTGAATGTTCTCAAGGTCGCCTCCTGCACTTTAAAACTTTTATGTGAATTATTAAAGCAGTCTGAAGCAATAAAGGCAATTTTCAAAAATATACACAAGAGGGAGAAGCACCCAGAGGAAAGAGATGGTGTTGGGGAAGAGAGCGCAAACCAAATCTTATGTTATTATTAATTTATCTGATTCTTGCTGCCCCAAGATTTAAAAGGAACATGGAATGAAACCGCCCTGGTCGGTTTTTCTGCAACCCAGTTCACTTATTTATTCATCCGTCTCTCTCGCCCTCTCTCCCACTTAATGTATTCAAGTCACGTATCGACAGCAAGAAAATACAGCAACTCATAGATCTTTGCACAGTTCAACACAGCACCGAGCGAGCTTTGATGTTTTAATACGTGTGGGCTTTCCATTTGTGAATAGGGAGGCAGCCTTGTCAATGTCCTCACAGAATGAGAGAAAGAACCAAACCTGTCTTTGAAAAGACCTCAAGGCTTAAACACTGTTTTTCAAGGACTGCAAATGTGTGATTCTTTTTCACAGTTTCAGCTTTTGAATAGAACCGTCACCCGAACCATTAGTGACTCCATAATGGTCAAGTATAGGCAAAAGAAGTAGGTGACAAAGTGACGTCTCCAAACCCCCTAAAAAGAATCAGAATAAAAACTGAGATTTCAGTGGTTAATTTAATTAGTAACACACAGAACGGCGACATATGTTCGAGCACCGTGTTGTTCTAAACCCACCCTTTTTGTTTTCTAATGCATTTTGGGTTGTGTGCACTTTTGAATCATAAAATTGATTGCCACAAGCAGACAAAGGTGTATTGTATTGTTTTCATACTGCATCACACCCTATTTCCACTGCACAATCTCCTTTATTGCATTGTCTTCGATCTGTCCCAGTTGGCTGTGAGTAAGTTTCAGGGTTCGTGGATGAGATACCTGAGTCTATCAAGCGTTTTTTTTGTCCTTTCTGACCTGATATTCCCACTGCAGCTTCATGTGTTGTGGCCACATGCTTTCTATGACCAATCACACTTTAGGAGATCAGCCATAATGAATGAAAGCTGAATTAAATGAGCACATCAATCCCAGACACGTGGCCTATATCCACCGGTGCAGAAGCTAATTTCACTCTGCTTGTGAGCACACTGGATAAAAAATCGTTCAATGCAAAAATACACTCCAAAGTTTAGCTGAGAGTCAGATGAAACTTCAAGAGGCCCACTAAGTTAATTTGAGTCAGTATCTTTCAAAGACAGATTTGCACTTTACAGATTGAATAGATGGAATATTTGACAGTCCTTTCCTTTCAGACCCACACAGTCTGTTCCTGCCCAATGAGACGTGCAGCACGGTTCATGTTTGTATTTCTCTGTGTTGTTTTGAACGAGATCTGTCCGGGGTTCAATCTGTGTCTTGTCCAGTGGCCGCTGGCACTGGCTCCAGCGCCCCCACGACCCCTAACAGGAAAAGCAGTAAAGTTAATGGATGTTTTCAACAAGCAATTGATAAAAGTGTTCCACTGCTTTTTCACTGAGAGATCATGAAAGGATCAGGTTGTGGCTAACAGCAGTCAAAAGAGACATAAATACAACTTCTACCTCTCAATTATGAGGGGAACACAAGGAAGATTGTTTATGCACAGCAGCTGAAATTAGTCTGCTGACGTTATCACTCCTTTCTCCACTCAGATCTGATCAGGCCACTGTTCACTGTAAAATTAAATTAATTGTTTTATTGTACCTTTTCAGGAAAATAAATAGAGAAAAGTTTCATTTGACAGAGATGTTTCACTCTATTCCAGCAAATTAAAAACCTTTAATTCAAGGTAATTCATCAAACACTGTGTTGCTTGAAGAGTGTGTGTGAGGTGAAGAAATGCTTGGTGTAAGTATTCATTAGGTGAACTGACACTGAACATTTCTATATTTCATTACAGCACATTCAGTAGCTGAGATTTAATCTCGAGACTCCTGTGAGGATAGAGAAGTAAACTACAAGCGCCTCACGACACGGCTCTGACGTTTCACTTCGCACCCCTGTGAGCTCCACCATTATTGTAAATCATACCGAGCACAAGGTATATTAAAATGTTTACTCTGCTGCATGCCTTTGCGGGAATGGGTGGTGGATCAATACAATCTCTGTAAAGCACATGCTACCTGCCAACGTTTTATGACTGTCATCACTTGACAAATAATTTGCCTGAGCTGAAAGAATTCATGGAGGTCAAAGAAAAGATAGAGAACCTGCAAGGTGATCCAAATCTCAAGTCAGGACGTCCTGCACTGAGAACTAAAACATTTAAAATAGCACATTTCATCCTCAGGACTGTTCACAAACTAAATCTGATCCATAAAACGGTGTCACGGGATCGTAGCTGCCATCCTGACACGAATACACAGAAAACAGGAACAACATGTGACCCTTGATGGGAATGGTTAAGTAGTGATAATGGATGATTAAAATTCAGCTCGTTAGCTGAGACTGAGAGGGGATTGTTCAAAACCAGGACAAGAGAAGCAGACTGAAAGTGCAGTGCGGTGGATTATGGGTGCAGGTGGGAACGTGCATGGTGAGCACATGGAAAGGTTCGGGGAGCGAAGCGGAAAGAGGTCGAACAGCCGACTTAAAACAGGAACAGGAGCAGGCAAAGACAGACGTGTCTGTAAAGTAAAATATACAAACTGAATAAAAGAAGTGAGTTAAAAAAAGAAAACGACAGTGACAATAAGTGGCTGGTGATATAATAGTGCATTATTGATGAGGTTGTTCTGCAGCTGTCAGCTTTGAGCGGGAAGGTCGGCATCTTGACAACGCCTTGGCCAGCAGAGACGAGAGTCTGCAGAGGAGCCAGGGTTTTCCAGTTGGTCTGCGAAATCCATATGGTCCAGACTAATAACTGGGTTCTGCAGTCCGGTCTGCACCCTGTTCAGGCCTAGTGGAGCTGATTGACACGCTGATTGGTCCAGATGGTGGAATCTCAAGTCTCCTGAGAGACGTGTTGATTATTCAAAGTGGCAAACAAACTGAGCACAGCCACGCTAAAGAGCAACGGGAACGAGTGTGTCAGCATCAAGTCTGCTGCTGATAACTGTGGCAGCCTGTTTACCTGTTGAAAACAATCTAGTTTAGGAGAAAACCTTTAAATATGAACTTATATAAGTTATAGTTTTACATATATAAGTTGCTCTAATCTCAAAACGTCAGTCTCATTAGAAAAGCTCGACTCATCGCTGCAGCAGAAGAATCCAGTTCTGTCCAACATGACTCATCTCATACTAGATTTACCTCTATGAGAAACCTCGCTCGTGTCCTGAACAATCCCTTATTTAAACACAAGAATACAAAAGAGGCAAAGAGCTGGGAGGCAGAGAGGGTGCGTGGGGGATGAGATGGCAGAGCTGAGGTTGAGCGTCGCTCAGGAATTCCCTTTGACTCTGGTGGAGAGCTGCAGGAGGAGATACAGGCAGGGGAAGCTGGTTTAAAAAGCTGAGTGGCGTCTCATTCTGGACGCTTAAATAAAATATTTACATCACATTTGTTTTACCACCTCTACGTATTATAAAGTCATGACTGATTTTTGACATCATCAGTCACGTCTGATTTAACCTGAAGTCTAAATTCCACACCGTGGTGACTCATTTGTTTTTCCCTTCCCCTACTGTTTTCCTCTCTGCCTCTTCACCTCGCTCTCTTCGCCTTGCCTTTCGCGTGTGGAGAGCTTTGTAACAGCATGCAATTCACCTGAAGAGGAATTGGTATCTCATCCCCATGGAGAGCCACTTCAATCTTTTCTTTCTTTCCAACTAAAGCAAATGTTCAATCAGAGAAAGGCGACAGTACACGTCAAGATGAGACATCGTAAACCTAGGCTGACGTTCATTACAGATCAAATATTCTACGTAATCTTGAGTAAACCCACGGCCACGAAAAGCACAAACTAGTGGCAACAAGCAGTATATTCGTCTACTGCTGCACATCCTAATGCAGTGCTGCTGCGTAAGGACTGCTGTAAAGAAATCAGCCCATTCAGGCAGCAAAAACAGAGAAGAGCTAGATGATTAAATTTGTATGCACATGCTGCTGTATGTTGAGGCAAAGGTACATCCAAATATAACCTCTAATTTACTTCTGCTTGTATTCTCTGAAGGGAAAGCAGAATAGCTTTTGTTTCTTAAAATATCACTTTGATGAGTAAATCAATACGAGTTTAACTGCACCACTATTAAAACGGGTAGACACCAAGCTGCTCTTCTTGGTCAGCATTTCTCTGTGTTACATAACTGTCTGTTCCCTACATCAGAAACATTTTGGTGCTGTTTTAATCCACAGGCTTATCTCTGCTGGGTCTTAGCCAGCACGGCGTGAGTGTGTGTATGTGTCACATTCATTATGCGTGCATTTGTAGACCCCCTACAGCTGCTAATAGATTCTCTATTTTTAAAGAGCTTACAGCAAAGTTACACATGTAAGGGAGAGTAAACATACAAGGTGAACAAAATAAAGGTGCACACTTAGATGCACTCACCTGACCGAGGAATAATGGGGACTGACATCGTTAGCGTATGAGAATATAAGGAAGATAAAAGGCCTCGCTTCATTTATCACAATTCAGCTGCACTAATGTCCAAACTCTACATCATTATTGTTGTGAATGTTGGTTAAGTTAAATATCTCAGTGCTGTTTATCACAGTCAAACCCAACAAGTCTGCCGTGTGCATTCGATGAGTCATGCTGAAGGTGAAGCTCACTTGTCATAAACTGCTCACTGCGAAAATCAACAGTGTTTCACACGACTCACAGAATTTTACAATGATTTTCAAACTGGAAATGGACTCGTGTTGACCTTCAACTTTAATCCCTGCAGGTCGGGTCTTCCTCTGTGTCTCAGTCTGAATGGGCCCTTACCCTCTTATCTTACCGAGAGGCCGTAAGCCCCTCAATCCTCTCATCTCTCCCTGATGATGACAGAGTCCACAGAGACTCAGCCCATCAAAGACTCTCGATAGAAAGACAAAGACAGAAGGAGAACACATTTTGGCAGCCTAATTTGGTTTGCCTATAGGCTCTTTTTCCGACTATGTGTGTGGCTTTGAGCAGGGCAAATGCTAACAGCTCATCATAATCTCTTCATTCCCATTCTCCAGCATGCCCGACTGCACCACCTTCCAAACAATCCCAAAATCTGTAGAAGCTCCAAGTGATGGAAAGAGATGAATTACTGGAGTAGAGGCTCTGCTCCTGCATCATCGCTTTGTGCAGTAAGTGATTAGTTACCATAAAGTACATTGGAGTGGACTCTACAGAGCACGTACAGGAAATACAATCCCCAGTGTTTTCCATGTGGTCAGTGGATGGAGATGTTGTAGTAATAAACACAAGCAGCTCAAGATGTCTTTGTCAGGCAGTTCATTTAGAGTTCACACTGATAAAATACAGACAGACAAACCTATTGAAGCCATTATGAGTAGCTCTGGTCATGCATTTCCAATGCAATCTGGACTTTGGATGAAAATCTGTTTGTGCAATTTACACTACTCTTCCAGGTGCAGATGGATGCAGCTCAAACATCTATACTCTAAATATGCAGCTTGGTACAACTATCTTCAGTTGCCTTTAAAGCTTACCAATTGGCATGTAACATGTATAAAAGTTTGTTTAGATCTCGACAAAAGCCAAATAATTGATATTTAATGCTAATGAAAACAAACTATTACTAACACTGTACTTTCTTAGTTATTTTCTCTGTTTGTTATGAGAACCCACAGGGGAATACTTGGTTATTATTAGAATTCAAAACCATACTTGACCTGTATAAATAACACAGACCAGATTGAAATCTTAGAGACCAGATCCAGATTAGGGCACATTTATAAATTCACACCACATTTTCTTGTACCTGAACTATTTTGAGTTTGCCCCAGAGTTCATGTAAAATTAAGTCCATTCAGGCTGTGTCAGCGCAGTTCAAATGCAAAAATAAACCCGACCAGTCTGCACAGCACAAAAAGGTGAACCTACAGTAAGTTGCTGTAGCAGATGTTATACAAAGCCCGGTGATGATGTGGGCCGTAGAGTTCATGCTTCTCTCTTCTTACTGTCTCACAGAATAGACGAATAGAGGTTTCTGGAAATTAGAAACTAGAGCGACGTGCTGTCTAAAGTGTTTGCAGTTTTTCCAAACGGTGACACTTGAAAGTGGAGCGGAAAGCCAGTCTCTATAGAGAGAATGGAGATGCAGATTTTTTAATTTTAAAAAGCTCTCTCTCAAAAAACCTTCACAGTGTTGCACTTGATTATTCACACTTTTATTCTGAGCTGTTTACATGAAGAAGACAAAGTTGTGTCAATGAGTGTCAAGGATTTTCAGCTACAGCTAAAGAGACAGTCAGACACGAACCACCTCAATCCAGTGTTAGACAGCTGCGAGCAGAGGGGGCGTCGAAACCATACCTGACAAACACCCTGATGGAGTATACTGACCAGTAAACTGTGTAAGGTGGTCGACCGTTAATGAGCGAAGGTTTGAAGAACGCAGTCAAGGAATCTTGACAAGCTTGACATGAGGAGCTGAAGATGGATGTGCAGAGGTGAAGGAAAGGTGTATGATAGGAGCACCCATGCAAGACTGACCACTCTAGAGAGGGTTAAAGGTCAAACATCACCATATGTTCAAGAGGATTTCTCCTCCTCCTCCTCCTCCTCCTCTACCAGTCTTTATTAAATACTGGAGGAAGTGGGGAGTGTCTTGTGGCTGTACTCCACCCCTGAGTGTGTGGGCAGCTGGAGGGCAGGTGCACAATGGCAGTTGTGGATTAAAATGAGAGGTTAGTATGCACAACACTGAAATTAATCAGATCAAAAGAGCTTAGAGGGGAAGACGGAGCAGCTGTCTCTGTGATAGCAATGGTTTTATAAGCAGAGTTACTGCTCTGTGCATCTCACCGGAGTTTACTTTGATTAGCAGAACTAGCAGAACGTTTTTCATATTTTAGGAAGACAGACTATGATGAACAACACAGCAACATGTTTTCTGTGCATTTACGTTTCTCTTAAAGTCCAAAGACAAGTTTGTTAGGTAACTGGAAAACTGCATTTATGAGCCCAGGTTTGATGACACCCTTTCTTGCAGGTTTCATTGGCTTTAAACTAAATAATTCTGGGATAAACTTCAACCCCGTCTGATCCAGAAAGAACAAACAAGAGCCAAAAATTGTTCTTTTGTTTTAACGCCCTGAGGTGTTAACATGTGACACAATGCTCAGCTTGTAGTTTATAACCTCTTTATGATGCATCGTTACATCACTCTGTCTTTCTCTATTCGTCACATGCTCCACATGCTCCACGTTGAGGCTGTGTGAAGGCCCAGCAGGAGTCGGTCGGTCAGGTTGCTGTGGCAGGTGTCGTGGTGGCAGCATGGCTCAGTAACTAAGGCACCAAAGATTAAACCAACCTCAAGCTGACTGCCAGGAAACTACGAACTAGGGAGTAATCCTGACAAAGGCTTGTGCACAGAATACACCTACACAATGTGAACGAGAGACAGCAAGATTAGAGATGTCTTCTCTTTGAAAATGTCATCATAAGCCACTATAATCGAGTTCAATTGGATTGTTATTTATCAAAAATCCTTGAATCTCTCGCTTTCAAAAGTGATCCTCAGTCAAATAGGTGGGCGAATATTTTGTAAAAGCATAATAGAGAGAGATGCAGTGGTTTGACATCGTGTTATAATGAAGAATTTATCACTGTGGCCATGTTTTGTTTCTGAACAGACTGTGTCGGCTGCAGAAGGAACAGACTGCAAAACTAAAATAAAAGTGCAAAACTATTTAGCGACTCATTTGAATCACACCTTTCCACCTAAATATCTAGAAGAAGAGGACGACTCAGGGAGTATCAGCGAACAGTGACATAAAATCATGAAAAATCAAAGTGTTTCGGTTCATTACATAATCACAAACTCCACTTTTTAAAGTACTTTTTAAAACAAAGTGTGACCGAAAAGATGACTCACTCTTTATATAATGAACAGTTGGTGGCTTATTGTTTTTGCAAAATCTGGCAACAACTCCGGTGACTGGACCGTGGCTCAGGCGCGAACGGACCACAACTGAGTGGCAGTGTTGTTATGAATAACTTATACAGCTGAAATACTTTCTTGGATATCAAATTATGATTTTAACTTTGGAAATGGTTCTGAAAATGTCTCTCTCCCTCTCATACACACACAAACATCTGGACATTACTGTACAATTTACAGCAAATGCAGCAGATACATATGTTGGTTTATTATGATGGGAGGTTGTTACAGACAGGTTGACTGTGCCTAAAAAACCCACAAGTGGCTGATGCAGAGTCAACGTGATTACAACCAGCTTGATGACTGCATAATTGATGGAGGAGATTCGCTCCTCAGCTTGATATCGGGAATTCAACTTGACTGATGACTGTAATGTTAAAATATGTTACTGTGTCTACTTGCATAAACTCCCCTTTGGATCTTTAGTGATGAATAGAGTAGTACTTTAGTTTGTAGCTCTGAAGGAACAGGGTAATGGTGGAGTAATATTTCAGTAAACATAGTAACAGGGTTCTTATGTCGATAATGAAGACGAATTAATATGTTAATTAACAAAAATAAAATAAATAGGAGTGATTAAAATGTGAATACAATAATATAAGTAAATAAAAGGCAGGTTTTGAATTTAGGGTTTAAAACCATCAACTCTGCTTTTATGCTTGAACCATGAACATTAAAAGACCTGAGAGCCGCTCATCAGACAAGTGGGCAGCAAGATCATTAGGGTCTTAAAAGACAATTTTCAAGTCAATACGTAAACCGACGCTTATACAATGTAATGATCCTAAAGTGTTCTGTAAAGTGTTCTCTCCTTCTGGTCCTGGTCCAAATTGGGCTTCTCAATCCATTTTAATTGATTTATAACTTTTTGGCTAAACCAGACAGGAGAGTATCAACATATCAGTCTGATGGATGTGAAAGTGATGGATTTAAAAGTGTACACTAATCTCTCTGTGCCACTCAGTTGTTTTTTTTTTTATGTAAAAGTGTTTTGAAGTTCACACTGCAATAAAAAAGTGAGAGCAGGTAAGTTAAGATAAGATAAAACCTTTATTTGTCCCACAAGGGGAAAATTTAATTGTGGGACAAGTACAAAAGTAGGAAATATGTAAGGTTAATTAAAAATTAAAAACGTCCAGAGGACAGCCCAGGACAGAGCTGGACTTCTTGATGACCTTGTCCAGCGTGTCTGTGTTATGAGTCCAGTCCAGTTTGTTACTTATCAGTACTTATACTACTACTTCTCTCTTAATGTCTATTCCCTGGATGTTCACTGGCGAGGGACGAGTTGACCAACGTCTGTGGAAGTCCACCATCTCCTTGTACCTCATCAAAGAAGTAAAGAAACAACCCCGAGGGATAGACAAACATTTGAAGGCATCGTTGGAATAGAGCGACACATGAGAATATGACGAAGCTAAAGCAGTTCTGCAGGAAAAATGGGCTAAAATTCCTCCTGAACAACGTGCAGGTCTGATCCACAGGTACAGGAAGCACCTGGTTGAGGTTATTGCTTCTGAGGGTTCACATACTTTTTCCACCAGCATAATGAGGTTTTAATGGTTGTTCTCAATCAGAATTTGTTTTTGTATTATTATTTTAGATACATTATATTTGATAATAGTCTTTACTTAGATGAAGTATTTTTTATGACAAGTTAATGAAAAATGATGAAATTCTGAAAGGTTCACATACTTTTTCTTGCCACTGCACATAAGCAGTGTCTTCTGTGACAGTAGTCAGTTAACATCAAATGCATAGTTGATGCAAAGCATGCAGATTTAACTAGATAATGTAATTGTGTTGAAACTCTGAATAAGTACTCTTTAACAAAGTACTCGAGACTATTTGATAAGGGATTCACAGGGAAGTAGACTGTAAAGTGGATTCAGATTCAAATCCTACTGAACCCGATGCCTAATTATACAACCAGTGAATACCTGTTACCTGTCAACAGGACCCAGCCTCTCTCTGTGTTTCAGTGAGGAGACCCTTCTCTTTCAATGCCACCGTCACTAAGACATGATGAAAGTATAGCTGGGGGATTATGTTGTGAATAATTTGTCCGTTAGTATAGGGGCAAAGCAAGCGTGCGAGGTTAAGCAAAGGACAGATGTCTGATATGAGGCTCAAGGTCTTTCAGCATGCAATTTCCCTGGAGATCACAGAAAGGGAGAGTACAACAAGGTGGCTGAGGAAGGATAAAACGATAAGTAATAAAGACGATAACTGTAGTCGCAACATACTGTAGTTAGATGAAAGCAACACCTAGAATCATATATGCAAAAAAGCAAAATGTCTGTGCTGCTTTTCAGGATGGTTTGTCATCAGAGAATATGCTAAAAGATCCAAAACCCCTTTAAGAGGAAACCACGAGTACAACATGGCAGCCGGGCGGACGGTCAGCAGTACCATGCTAATCCTGGCTGCAGGGACACATGCTTATTAACACTGACACACACACACACACACACACACACACACACACACACACACACACACACACAGACACGCACACGCACACGCTGGGTAAAAATGAAAGCAGTCACGCATGATGTACTTGGACGGCTCGGGGATTAAAGCATAAGAGGAAGACCTCCGTTTTAGATGCATACAAAAGGGAGAGACAGGAAATTATAACAGCGTTGTCAATTAATTTATCTCCACGTACACAGCTGAGAGTGGAGATGAGAAGGCGACTGCGAAAATTACTTCTCCTTTTCAGGCTGAGCCAAGATGATTGGTGGCCTGTAACTTTGGCACTGGCATTTACAACTTATAATGAAACGTACTGATTCAAGCATGGCATCATTTATAGTAGAATCCAGCCTGTTAAAGTCAGTTAACTGCTGACTAATATGACGGTATTTCATGTGCATGCTGATGGCCACACAGCAGGTAACCAGATCGTACACAACACTAACCTTTAGCACTGGAGAGTGTGAGGAATCCATCAGTCTTTTCAGACCTTTTCACCCTGCTTGACTGTGCCTCTTCTCCTCCCATCATATTTATCTCCCCTCAAACATTCATTATGTTGCAGCAGCATCTCAAGTGGAATGTACATCATTAACTGAATTGAGCGTGATGCTCTCTGAGGAGCCATCCACAGCACTTTTACCACTAAGATTGGGAACACGCTGTCAGCACTCTGCAGTGTGTGTGTGTGTGTGTGTTTGAATTCTTATCCCTGTGTAAGCTTGTGCAAACACATGAAGAAAAGTCTTGACCTGTAGGTCGGGATGAGAGGACGTTCACAGAGAAACAGGACAGATTCAGGTAAAATAAAAATAGAGGAGTGGAAGTGGCTCGAAGCACAGTTTGAACTCTGGACCCATGCTGTCTGTCTGATTTGGTTGTAGACCTGTCACCGTATAATCATTCTCCAGAAACAGGGTCTATAGATTTTTCTTGCAAGTGCACAAAATATATTTCCACTCAGGGGTTACTCAACAAAACACGCTGCGCCCTTCCTTCTAAAACTTTAGCAAATCTGTTTAAGTGCATATTTTCAAGCTCACAGATTAATGTCGGCCTCTTTGCATTTAACTCTCCGCTGCAGATCAGATCAACACTGTGACACTAAGACAGATCTGTACTGCTCCAACTGCATGCATGTGCGTCCTAATTTGCATGTGTGAGACAATCAAAACAGGGGTGCACTCACAAAAAAATCTCCATAGCACTGCTAGTGGTCAATAACTTCACAAGATACCTTTACTTTTTAATGTAATTCAAACAGTTGGGTTTAAAATTGTAATAAAATGAAGGTTATTGCTTGTTGCCCTTTTTAAAGAACACAGAAAAGCAGCAAATTATCACTTTAGTAAAGAGGATTCTTGGTGTTTCTGCTGGAAAAGTTTTTCTGCTCTAAAACTGTGAACTCAAGTCAAGGTTTTATGGTGATCTCAAATTAAATGTCATATAAGCAGCACTGAGATTCACTGTGCTGGCAGTGAGGGGGACTACGAAGCAGGTGATGACTGGATGCAAACTTGATGAAACAGGCACTGTGAGGAATGGACAGTTATTATATTTAAAGTGTGTGAAGCCATAAAACTCTGCCAGAGTTTTTTCAAAGGGAGGACAGTTACACAATATACGTGACTCCCCACTGAGAGCCACGGGGGCTCGGCCTAGTTTAACACACCTGGCTTCCATCCAGTGTTGGCTAATAAACTCAACACGGCCATGAGACTGCTAGGAAATCCAGTAATATTCAGTAATATGCAGCAGTGGTGCACAAACGCACACATGACCACGATGCTTCCCATGGGGCACATGCAGTTATAAAATTAGAGATAAAACAAAAAGACCTGCTGTCGACTCATGTCCTTCTGCTCTTTTGATCACTCTGTAAAGCAGAGAAACACACAGGACCGCTGTTAAATAAAACACACACAGTGTACGTGAAATCGTGCCAAACGCGTTATATTTGGACTTTAACGAGATTTCTTTTTCCGTACTGTAAAGTCCTGTATCAAATGACGAACTGAAGCCAATGCAAGGTGGCTGATTGGACAACTTGCACCATTACCTTACATTCCCCCCTCAGACCTGCCTCATGTGCTGCACAGTAAGGGATCCTCAATAACTGTACATGAAGACACTGTGAGATTGCTTGAGGCTCAGCCCATTAGTGTGTAAAGTATGGGTAGGGAAGCGAAGACCACATCATTATGCTTTCAAAGAGTAGAGAGCGTGTGCACTCTGCACTAATCAAGGAGCTGTAATTGATGAGCTCCATCTAAATTACTCTCTACTGTATGGCCAGCATGAAAACAGCATATTACAGCATCCGCTGCTTTTTCTTAATGTATGGAGAGGAGATAACTCCACCAGTAATGAGGGCTGACAGACAATCACATCACAGGACAACATGTGTTGTCTACGGTGTGAACACAAACTAAAATTCCCTGTTCAGTGAGAGACAGCTCCTAATTTTTTAACAGGTTATGAAAAGCAACTTCTGACAATCTGTAGAGATGACAAGCAACTAGAGGAAGCCTTCAAGAAGTCTTTTAAGTATTTATAAGTGATATGATGTTGAATGTTAAAGCGCACACGCAGCCATATGTTAAGCCTGCTTTCATCTTATAACGCGATGATCAGTGGACAGGAAATCCAGGGGCTGTTTTTTTTTCCACGCTACTTTTCTAAACATCAACCCATTAAACGTGAAAGCCTGTTGTATTATAATGACAGGATGCAGGAAGGAGCTGTCATCACTAGTCCTAGTGCAGACATTTGCAGAAAAAAAAAAAGAAAAGGAAACTCTTGAAGCATTCTTGGTCGATTTCAGTGACCAAAATCCCTTTTAACCTTTTTTACAATTAGCTGATGATGATGTGCCAACATCTCATGCAGACTTATGTGATAAATGAATAATACAAGTGCTATAAATAGCTGCAGCTGTGTGTATTGCACGTAATGATGCCTCATGATTTGTGAACTGCACTAGTTGTCAAATACATACACGGACAGATTATTGATATGCAAATATTAGATTTGTGCACAAATCCAGTTTTGCAGTGATTTGAGTTGAGTTTAATAGAATATTTCTACCTATGTGAGGTTTTGCACGGTTTGTTCTCCACCTTCAACACACTACAAATAACATCACTTCTCTCTTTGCTCCTTTCTCGGTCTGTCTGGAGTAATCATCGCTCCTTTTGATGACCCCTGTAGCCCCTGCCTTCTGTGTCCACTAAGTCTATTTGTGTCTAGACCTCACACACTCTACCCACAAAGACACACACATCAATATACAAACTATCACAGCAGAGATTGACCCCAAGATATTCTTCCCATAGAGCATTTGATCCTTGTGTTGTTAAATGCATCTGTGGTCTCCAAAGATATAAATGTGCTGAATACAAGATGTTATAAGATGATATGTAATGGAAACTCGGTGGATGCTCGTGACTGATGGCTGCAATCACCTGGGCACAATGAAAAATGGATCGTGCGACGAAACACGGCGACGTGTTAAAAATATCACGCTGCAAAAACAAACGGAAATGTGTCATCCTGTCATCCGAAAGTGGTGCCTGAACGCTGTCCCCGCAGAGAGTCGAGTCAATCACCTCCTGTTAGAAATGACAGGAAGGGAGACAAAACAAATTATGTAGATGGAGACAGGCTGACAGGATGAGGCAAGTGGACAGACACATGCATGGGAATCAGCGGTGCAGTGGGGTCTCGGTAGAAGGGTATGCAGGAGCTTCAAAGGACATAACCCCTGACCCTACGTTCTACATGTCCTCTCTTAACTATTTCACTACTTTAATTAAATGTAATGATGAACGCCACCATGTTTAAATTCACTCAGTAGCTCAATCTTGACCACTTACAGTAGTAGAACAGTGCATACACATTAACTCACTAAGCAATTATATCTAGTAATGATTGAATGATATAATATAATCTATAATAATGTAACTGTCACAAGTGGCTTGAATTATGATTCAATGGATGAGAGAAGAGCAGCAGACAGAGGAGCATGTGGTGCGATGACTAAACCAGACATGTTAGACAGACAGACGAGATTAAAAGACAGTTGACAGCCAGTCAAAGGCAGTAAACGCATCGTGTGTGTGTCTGTCCAGAGCACAAGGAGAAGGCTGTCTGCTGGTGGGGTCACATGTCCAACCCTGGGATAACTGCTCGCAATCATATTCAGCCTGGACAAGGAAAACCGACGTAATGAAGGCTAAGCCATGCTTACAGCTACTTCCAGTTGTCAGTGGTCAGAGGTTAACAGCTTAGCAGCAGGCCACTAAAATGTCAAACGAAGCTGAAGACACACACAGAAGAGTATTTTAAAAAAAAAAAGGGTTGTTTGTTGGACGTGGCTCCACATGTGCAGACGAAAACAGATCAGTCCTGCCAAATAAAAACAAATATATCTGCAATAGGCAGAAAAAAGGAAAGACTTGTTCTCCATATTTTATTTAATCAGGAAAGGTAGAAAAGGAAAGGAACGACGCAAATGAGCATGAGAGGAAGAGAAAGGAGAATCGTGGGAAATGAGGGAAAAGAGATTTCCTGTCTCATCCAAGGGCACGGCAGCATTCATGTTTTTTGTCGGCACCATCTGCTCCAGGAGCATGTCATCCTGGCAGCGAGGAGAACGGTACAGGCCTCTGCCAAAACATGCCGTAACACCACCACAACAAACAAACACCGTACCGCAAATGAGCACCGCAGAGCAGCACAGTCATTCTGATCCAGCAAGTGTCTGCAGCAGAGTTCCAGCTATTAAAAACCTGCAATCTCTCTGGATCTGCAGATATGTGTGACACAGCAGAACACGTTTTCCAGGGGAGGGTAAGAGGATGACGCCATATAATTACATTTCTCCGGGAGAAATAAATTAACATGCGAGTTGTCTTCAGGTGAGAAGAAGGCGTCGGGGACCGGTGGCTGGCTGAGTCAGGCCCGGTGTGACAGCGTGTGAGAGCACCCGTGGGGGGTCGAGCAATGTGGAGCAATGTGTGGCAATGTGCTACAGTCAGCTCGACTGCCGGCTCGTCTCAGGGTGTATTTGTGTGTGTGAGCTGAGTGTGCACCACCGTCTGTGTGTGTGTTTTTGTGACCGGGCTGCGCTGTGTGTTTAGACATTACTGAGAGTTTTTGTGCTCCTGCTGTGGAGTCTGTCTCCAGCTGGGAGGGGGGAAACGAAGCGGAGTGCACCAACCAACAACAACAACAACAACAACAACAACAACAACAACCAAAACAACAACACATTTACCACCTACACACCAATACCCGTTACTTAAACGGCAACTCCAGGTGAGCTGCTCGGACACATAATGAAGAGACATGTAAACAGGCAGTGGTGTTGTTCACCAGTACTGCAGGTGACGCACTATTCATCTCAATAATGCAAACACACACACACACACACTGCTTTGACCCACTTATGTTTTACAGTGCTACAGTTCATCTTACAGTTGACCTAGATTTCAGTTGACGTTCATCTCTTCATAGAGGACTGGAGGCATCTTTCTATTCTAACCAAACACCTAGAAAGCAGAGAAATGAATCGCTTGTCAACACGTTCAATAGATTTGAGACGGCGGACACTCCATCACTCTTTGGGCTTTGTCTCTAAGTGCCTGTAAAAAACCTGAAGCAATGTCCTCGTAGATCTCAACCACTGTTAGAAACCTTAGCTCACACAAAGAGGAAGGACACGTGAAGACACGCTGTGCTGAATATTGTCATTTTACTGTAGATACTGTATCACTACTCATTACTTGCATGGTTAGAAACCACTGGTGATGGGAGGAAACTACATTTACATGTCTGTTAGGCAACCTTTTAAATTGAAAGTCAATTTTAATGAGTATGTACGCTTTCAAAAATTATAAATGCAACATGGGAAAGGCAGTTAGGTTGGAGCAGTCTGGCTGAATCAACGCTTCTGGGACCTGAGGGTGTAGCTGACACTGAAGGAAATGTTACCGAGCTCGCTAGTGGTGGTTCTCCAAGTTCTCCCATAGGTGTTCAGTTAAGTCGAGATGGTATAGGATGCATATTTCATAAAACCATTCAGTTCTCCTTTATGTCCTATATAGAAGCATCTTATGTTTCTCTAATCTATTGAGGTTTCCTTTTTATTTGTCACTACTGAACTAGTTTTGTGCTGAATTAACATAAGAGTCATGGTGCTTTAAATAAAATCAAGAGACAGAGGAGGCGGCAACAACAACAGATATATATTGTAGATATTTAACAACATAGTTGTATGCCTCCATCATCTAATACTACTGATTAAAAACTGTAGAGGTGAACATACACCCTTGCTAAAGGAAAAACACACCTCTGTTATCCAACTTCCAACTTGTCTGTTCCAATTCTCCTTCTACTCATCAGTCCTGGTGTCACCCATCACCGAGTGACACCCACACTTGTCATGGTAGTTTGCATTTTGCCTCTTTGGTGCCGACACACACTGCTCACACTATTCTGCAGGAATATCACTGTCCAGAAAACGATGTCAAGATCCAGATGTCGTTTATAATGTAGTGACTTCAGACCTGCACATACGGGGAATGCCGCCATTGTTACACAAACACATGCTTTTTTTCCCCTCATACACTTTTGCATGAATGGAACCAGATGCTCCTTGTAAATATTGCACGAGCAGGAGCCAAAATGTTGGTTCGGGTGTTGAGGAGCTGCTGTCTGCATTGTTCATGATGTGTCTGATGTCCATATGCTCAGACACATAACATAAAATAGTATGTTCATCATTACACATCTTAGACATGTTGATAGAGGAAAAAGAAAATGTTGGATGAGGGTTAGTGAAGCTTATATCACTACATTTGAGCACAGATGACAGGAGGAGAGGAAATATAGGTTACTTTGAATACATAAACATGTAATTAAGACACATGAACAAGTAGTGAAGTACAAATAAAGACACAAAGCAGTAAATAACAAGCAACAACATATTAGTCACTTACAGCAGATTAATTTGAGCCTTGTTTGAGGGCTTAAGTGTGTGGTATGACAGGGTAAATACCAAATAATGAATCTTTTGTGATGTTATATAGGATATAAAATAGCATTTATGATTTAACAAAAGCTGCAATATGTTGCTGCATCATTCATATAGATAATTAAAGTAAACAAGGTGTTTAATGAACACTATGTAAAACATCACAACCACAAACCCACGCTGACGTCCAACAACGTCTAAGAAAAGCATTCGTATTGTATTTTTTTTTTTCCCCCACACCATTCGTGTTGACACAGGGAAGTATATTCCATGTATTTATACCTCGCACTCCTCCGATGGTGAGCGGACGGCTCTGACCCTGGCCCTTTCTCCCGTAAGCCCCCTCCTTATAGATCTGCCACTGAAACCCAGACAAAAGTCCATAGCAAAGCATTTCCCATCTCATATCTATCCCCTACGAATCACTAACGATCTCTTTCTCCCCTTGAGCTGCAAATTATTGGGAAACGCCAGCGACTAGCTGAGCAGTAATTTGTGGAGCACCAGACCCTCATCCCCTTGACCTTCTCTCCCACTCTCCATCTGAGACAGCCGTCCTCTCTCCAATCAATTCTTTTATTTAATTTTTTTCTCCCACTGCTGAATGTCACCCCATTCCTCGTTCTTTTTTTACTTTTCCTCTGCCGTTTTTTTCCACTCCGTTCTCTGCACATCCATCCTCACTCTCCTGTTATGATTCACACACTGAAAAAAAAATCTGATCTTAAATAAACTACATTTTTTATCAGGAGTGAACTGATTGATAATTCAGCGAGAAGAAGCTGACAGCTGTGGGGCTGCAGAAAATAAAAACAAAAAAATCCACGTGTGCTAAGTGTCTGGCTACTCAGCTGTCAAACTTGCGCTGAATTATCAATCTGCAGCTCTTCTACAAAATCAATTTGAAACAATGCTCTGCAGAACAAAAGCTGGCAGTACAAGTTGCCACGCATGATTGAGAAGAGTGTATTCCTATAAGAGAAGCGAACACACACTCACACAGCTTTGTAAACTCAGAGTAGGAGCGTGGAAATGCGTGCACATTCGGATGATTAAATTTGAGCTGAAAAACAACACGGGCTTCAGCAGTGCAGCGAGCGTTTCTCACCAATTTGGCTCCAATGCAGATAAGAAGGAGGAGAGTGGTGTTATAAGAATGAGTCAAGTGCATGGTGGGTGAAAGTGAGCATTTCACTGTGACACCCACATGCAGTGGGCTCGTTATGGCAGGCAGCACTGATTGATCCACCTTGTTAGAAACTAGCAGGCTACAGAAGGAGAATAGCTTCTAAAACAAGGCACTCTACGTGTTTGTGGCACCGTAATCAAATTTGTCCTTCTTAAAAACACTCCCGCACACATGCACGACTAACACAGCTAGTTAAAACCTGGCTTGCTCCTCATTTGCTGTACCAAGCCATGAGTAACAAGTAACTCCACGTCAGGAGCTCAGATTGGTCTCTACACAGCTGCAATGACATTTACGATGATCTCATCCAAAGTATGTCCTCAATCCAGGGACGAGGCCCTTTCTATTTATCCTACATGCGTTGGTTTCTTTTAACAATTGTTCCCTCTCCTCTTCTTTAGAAGACGTTTATATCATCCATATACATGCACTCCTCAAAGTAGAACCAGGATGTAAACACCATCACACTCAGAATACTGTATGAAGTTCTTCTAACTTTAACAAAGTTAACCAAGCCTCAGAGCTGTAAGATCATAAAAGCTTCTTCTTTTTGAAACCACTATGTCACTTACTGGATCCAAACACTAACAAGAGATGAATCCAACACTGAACAGAGCCATCGCAGACCGCTGCAACATTTACAGGTTAATTGCTGGACCTTGTTAAGCCTTCCCATCTGACCAGCCACTATGCAGGCCATCGAGCCCTCGAGCTGGCTGCTGCCATGTGACACCAGCATCTGGTTTTCGAGCTGTGGCAAAGATCACAAGGCCTCTTGTCCTCTAAACCACGCCTGCATCACTAACACCACACACACACACACATACACCTGGTGCTGTGCAAGACTCTAGACTGACAGCAACACCCAGCCAACAATATGAAATGCTTGCTGGATCTTACAGCCTGTAAGTACATGAATACATTGACATTTCTGTCAGTACTTGGCCTTAATGATATTAATTCATCATAACACAACGCGGACGTGGATAAGCAGAAGAAATGGAGAGATGAATGATGTTTTTAAAATAAATACATTTACCTCTGTGACTCCTGAATGTTAATATGATGATCAGAGATGTGGGACAATAAAATGCACTGGAAGTTTGACGTAAAACCTTTTTATAAATTCAAACTCGAATTCGACTTAATCTGACAAATTCAAATCGATGCTTTAAAAACTTTTCAAGACCTGCAGATACCAGTGAAAGATGCAAAGACATATAAAGAAGCAAACGCAGAGGGAGACCAAAATCCGAAACCACACATACGGAGTAAAAAGGGTAATAACGAGGTAGAAAAGTCAAATTCTGAGTCTATTCAAAGTAACATGCTTACATATCTAGCTGGGTTTATTTTGGTGGGCACCTTAGGGCACAAGATGGAAAAAACAGTGGAGTCACAAACAATCTTCATGCTTCCTGCCCCTTTTTTTGTCCCTCAATTCACTGCTTGTGTGCTGAAGTTGAGACTGAACAAGTAGCTGTGATTATTCCCATTATTTCTATGTGCGAATGTTAAATATTTCGAGTTGCAATTCATCTATGCAAAAGTATGTTGTTCAGCAGAAACCCATGGCCACAGAGAACAAAGGCTTATTCTTCATTTCTAACACTGGGAACCAGACAGAGAGATTTTTAATTTTCTACACAATCCCCTTTCAAGTGTTGGTATATTGTTCTGTATTGCACGACCTGTACATCAGTGTCAGTTTTGCATCGTGTTTCAGCTGTGTGTAAACACCATCACACTCAGAATACTGTATGGATGACTTGAGCTGTGGGTGGAATAAATCGTGCTGGAGCATTTGTCATCTGATGTGCAAACAAAAACCGCTCTGCCGATATACGGCAGCTCAAATGACACACTGATTCACTGGCTCCGTTTTGAAGTTTTCAAATAATGATATCACTGGGCAGAAGTTTTACGCCCGTTTGTTCCGTATGTGAAGCGCAGATAAAAGGTGATGGAGAGGCGTTCGGTCGACTGCATCTCGGAGGATCAACAGTGCACAACCCACACGCGGCTGTGCTGATGAGGAGAACCCTTTACTAATAATACAACACTGTCCTCCATATTTGGATGGACACAGCCTGGGGTGACGGAGAGAAAGAGAAAGAGAGAAAGAGAAAGAGAGAGAGAGGGGGAGGGAGAATTTGTCAGTTCTCAGCTATAAACTAGTTTTTTTCTGTATCTCTTCCCTTGTCTCTTGGGAAAACTTTTTTTCTTCTCTGGATGGAAATATAAACTCATGAATAAACACAAGGAGGGTGCATGTGAATGTGAAGCACATGTCTCAAGCTGGTATAAATCTAGATGCCTCTGCTACAGATTGCTTTAACTGGAGTCAGAACAGCCAGTGCCAAAGCTCTCGGCAGTTTTTTTTTCCCGTCCGTGGCAAAGGTTCGATAGGAGAGGCTTTGGTTCTGTTTCTGTTTCTGCGATGTAGCTCCACAGATTTATCGATGACATTTAGTCAATTGTTAATGAATTCATGTGTATCAAATTTTGCTGTATCATCGTGCACATGGGATCATGTTGGATCAGCTCTCTGTGCGGTTTGTATCGATGCGTTCTGCCGGCAAGGCCGTAACGCTGCACCTCTGTATGGTAAGACAAGCGGTTTCTAGGAAGCTGTCTGAAGCTGCTGGAGATCCACAGAAACATTGTTTTTTAAATTCCATTAATGACAGATACTGCTGAGATGGCATGCAGCAACAAGTCCAGACAAATTAGAGGTTTTTGTCATGGATACGCTCACGTGCCATTAAAAATGCAGGATCAAATCCCACCAGGCTACTGTGACTCTCCCACTGTGCACCTTTACTTTCCAGCTCTGAGATAAGTCAAGGTTAAGGTGAATGGTCTGCCAGATGTAAGAAAAGCTTCTTTCAGACTTAATACTCTTGTGTTATCTGATGTAAACAAAGTGGATGATGCCTGCACACAAAAGCAACTGTGTCAAGTCCAGGTAGACTGGCAGTGTGCAAGGGTCCAATGCACAGTATTGATTTCTGTGAAGATCTGGGTTAAAAACATGCATCTGGGGTGTCTTGCTTTGTGCCGAAGTTGCTCACTGTTCCAATCAGACACTCTACATTTGCTTTAGAGTGCAATTTCAGGAAAACATTCCACAGTTGCTCCCAAAAGCAATCAAAGGAAAACACCAGGTTACAGTAAAAGTCACTGGACTGCTCAAACACAAGTATGAAACATGTTCACTATTGGCTGAACTCCAGCAAAAAAAACACAGGGAGTCCCAGTTCTGCAGAGCTGCAATATAATTAACAGGATGAAAACACAAAGAGGCATTTGTGTTATAGTTTTATTGTTGTAATCAGATAACAAATGAGAGGAACATTGTCGGGAACTATCCTATCCTTAACTATAGTATTATCATTCTCCATTTTTAGGATGCATTGTTCTGAAGTCTGTGCTCAATTCAACAAAGATTTATTTATTAAGTTATTTCAGACTTTGTGATCTCCAATATAATGCAGAGTACAGTGAAGTGGACTGATTGATCTGACCGGACCTGAGTAATGAGGACAGAAATTGACAGTCAGTCACATCATCACGAGGACACTTTTCTTTAATTAAAGCTGGTGTACATGCTTTGGGTACTTTGTGCCGATTCCGAGCTCCCATTTAATTAGAGGCTCAACATATGTTTCAAGGACACTTTGCTTTGCGCTGCCATGATATGAGGTGCGTAGGAACACACTGGATTTGACAGTCTGAAATCTACTCCGCAAAGTCCGACACGCGCTCTGTCCAATCTGAGAATGACCTTTAAAGACAAAGCAAAGATAAAGGTTATAATTAATAATCTAGTACACTCTGTTTTGCATGCTTAGCTCCTCTCACTCTCTCTGCCATATCATGCAAACACTTAGCTGCATAAATGCCAACTGTGTGAGCACCAACCACAGGTTATGATTAAAAACCAATGGCGTTATTTGCTCGTTATTTGAGGAAGCAAACACTGAAGATGAAAGAAGCAAAGCAGGTTCTTCATCATCCTTCCCAGCTAAAAATACGTTTTTTCCTGCACGTGTCTTTGAAATAGCAATTTTATTAAATGGGAACTGTTGCTTTGGACAAGTAGCAGAGAGCAAAGTGAAGTCTTCCTGATAGATACAAGCTGAACCTGGGTCAGATAAACAAAGCAGCAGGAGCGGAACACAGATCGATAGGTTGAGATATGTCAGGAGCAAGTGGGGACCCGAGAAAGTCATGTTGGGTCAAAGCTGCAGCTTGTGTGCACACTGTCCGCTTTTATCCACAGATTTACTTTGTGCAGCTATTAAACCTGTGAAATTCCCTCTGCATTTATGTCTCTTTACCTTTACTTCTGAAATGTTTGAGACGTCATTCAGGGAAGATTTGTTGTATCATAAATGTGCTGTTAATCAAACAACACCCTCTTTTTTATTTGGTTAGTCACCATCAAACAAACAGAAACAGACAATGTCACCGGATCATTTTCGTGTTGCGAGATGAAAGCGCTCACCAGCAGGTGTTTCTATCACAGATGCATTAGACGCTGGTATTAAAGAGTGGGTATTGTGCTTGGGGTCATTCAGCGTGCATTTCCTTTCACCGCACTGCCAGCGCTATGTGGGAGGGACATGACCGCTCAGCCCCTCTCCCACCAGAGATCAGAGACACAGCAGGCCATGCACTGTGACCACAGCACCTTAAATAGCACACAAAGATGCCTGCTCACACAGACACCCAGTGAGTCACTGCAGCACAGAGCTGAAATGCTGCTTAGGGTAGTGGCGAGAAAAATGATGATGATGATACTTTTTCTAAGTTAAACTTTTCTGGCTCTCACACATTCGTCTTACTCCTGCCAGCTTGTTTTTGCACTTTGATTGCGGCAAACACGATTCATCAAAAACTCAACTTTTATGGGTGGACAACCCACAACAGCCACTTAATATCCAGTAGATGCTACGATTGTTCATTTCTGTTCTTGAAGTAACACTAATAACGATCCTATCTTTTTAAATCATGCATAAATTACAATAAAGCTTATTGCAGAGAAAACTGAGGAAAACTTTATAGACTTATTTCATTTATTGAAATCTTGTCCTCTTTAAAAACGGCTTGTAAAGGTTTCACCAACATGTATGTTAACCAGTGTAAAACTGCATGAAGCTGTACTGCACTCTACTGTGCTGCCTTTCTGCAAACTATGAATACTGTACATGTGCAGTACTGTGAGGTACACAAGCTTGTCATACAAGGTAAGTACTCCCTCAGGGTTTCCTGACAAATAACATTTCTGATGATGTGTTTGGAAGTCGAGAGCAGATAGAGTGCATGTCGTTTTGGATATGTTGGTGCAAATAAAGTTGGTTTAGGTCCGTGACATGACTCCATCACTTAAAAAAGGACAGAAGGCACGACTGAGTAACTGCTGCACATGGATCCACAAAAACACGGAGACCAAATGCTCACACTAAGTATTGTTAAGTTGACACAACACTGCTTCTTGCTCATCTCACATCTCACACTTCACTCACACACACACAGACGTGCATGCATATACTTTGTTGTACAAACCCTACACTGCCCACACTTATACTGCTGGGTCTTTGAGGCCAGGCACCCCCTCTCTGACAATATTAAACCTTCAGTGAGTTGAGAGACTGGTCAGTTTGACTTTGCAGAAATGTGCAGCGTTGCATTTTGAATAGCAGGCAGTTTCCTTTGATCAATACACAAAGCCTTTTAAGCAGCAGAGTGGAGCTGGCACCTGTGAGGCACGCTGAGCTTGAATTGACAGCTTCTCGGGTCTGTGGTGTGTCTCCAGTGAAGGCAGGGGGCTGAGCCTGTGAGACCGTCTACTCTATTCCTGCACAATGCTGAAATACTGTAGTTCAATACATCACCTAGCTTATAAAAAAGCCAATGTGACATCAATAGAGTATAGAAGTGAAATAAGCAAAGTATTAGGTGCTGACAGCTGTATTAAATTAGCTTTATTGAGGCTAATGTGTTAAAACTATTGCGATTTTTAACAGACAGCAAAGTAGAAAGAAGCTTATTCTTCCATTTCTCACTTAGATGCTAAATTATGTAAAGCTATCTGTGCTGAGTGCCAGGGAGGTGTCGCTGATCATTACTGTCCTAGTTACTGAATCAACTGTAACAGGAAGACATTTGATAACAAGATACTCGAGGTGCACCGATTCCAAAATGTCAAAGTACTGTTCTTAAAAACACTGAGGGGTAAGTACTTTCCACTTTAAAGATGATGTTGTGATGCTCAGTCCAAAAGCGTCCTGAATGCGGAACGGACTGGGCTTTTAAAGAGTAAATATAGAGGCAGCACTTTATGTGCATGTTGAGTACCCGCAGGCTGTTTGTAAAGATGTACTACGGGAGAACATGGCAATGCCCTGTAAAGTCTCCTGGGAGAATATGGCTTTTAGTATTTGCCTAAGCAAAAACATCCAAGAACCTTCAGTGATAAAATTCAACTTGTTTATCTACAAACAGCCAGAAATCATCTCTCTAAACTTCTGATGCAAGTGAAGTTCTTGTTGAACAAATGCACAAAGCAAATCTAAAATATGACTGGCTAAGCAGGCAGAAGGCTAAAGGCATCAGCTCCTGTGTTTACATGGTATCAGTGCCGCAGCTAATTATGCTCATAGTGGAAAACTGAATGAACATCTGCAAGAAGAGACGTCAAACTCTAACAATGCTTCATCCGAATCCAGGTGAACAGAGTGAGGAGAAGAGAAAATGACAGAGGTGGAGGCTGAGAGAAGCAGGCAGGCATAAACTGACTGAGTGACGGAAGGAAGGAGGGAAGGAGGGAGGGGATGGGAAGAGAGTGGTAGTAAATAATTGAGGACGCGCAGCAAAGAGAAAGCTCCAACTGACCTAGTGTTATACTGAGATATTTCCCACTGACCACACAGGGCCCAGAAATCAGTGAAACATCCCCTTTAATTCGGACATGCGGGCCCCCTGCTGCTCAGATCGATGGTCACTGATCGGGCTCCTTGCTTGGCTGTTAAGACCATTACCACTGTTGTTTCCAATGATCACTGGAGAATTGTGCGTGACCTGCTCCCAGCTGACAACTGATGTTCTGTGTTGAAGGTCTGCTGTTCCCCACCCTCTCTGTGTCCCCTAACAACCGCAGGAAAACACAAAGAAGACAACAGGGATCGATACCAATTAAGGAAGGTCCGTCTATATATATATATATATATATATATATATATATATATATATATATATATATATTTCTAGATATCTGGGCCCTGTGTATATATATATACTTATGTGTTTTTACAGTGAGTCCATCTGTCTATTAACACTAGTTCAGTTAATGCACAAACTGTTGTCCCAAAGTTTCAGCCACCGAGGACGATGGGAGCACTCGAACAGACAATATACTGTATATTCTCCTACAGATTTAGATTTCCAAACTGTGCTCAGACTTCTCACTTGTGAACAGACAGATGTCTCAGAGGTTAGTGAGAGAAAAGAAAGAAAGAAAGCCTGTGTGAGAAGTGAGAAGTCTTCAGAGAACACAGGGCTTTATGCTGTGATTGATTTTAAAGTAGGTAGGTAGCTAACTGGATCCACTGCTTATGAAAAGTCCTTCTTCATCACGAATCTGCAGTTGCATCAGTTATATTTATATTTTAGAGGTGAATTCCTTCTAAAGTTACATTTTCTTATAATATTTTTATAAAGGAAACATTAATGCACCAACCAAATGCTAAATTTCTTAACGTACTTTGAGCCTGAATTAAGACTCAGGAAAGGTTTTCATTGTAAACAATCAGATAGTAACACAAACTCCATCACCATCACACGCCTTCTACAGATATTACCATAATCCTGCCGTGCCAAAAACAATTTGCACACCTCATTACACTGTGCCTGTGAAAACATGCTTGCAAACATCTTAAAACAATAACCTCCCGTGATTTATGAGACTAAAACAATGAAAATTAATTGATTGTTTTCTACAGTTTGAAGTTAATGTATCGGAGCAGAAAGCTAAAAAGACATGACTAATGAGCAAAGGGAGGGCTAAGTGCTAATGTTCCAAAATTAGTCAGCACACGTACAATAAAGACATTTACCACTGTTCTTCATAAATGTAAAGTTGAAATGTGCCACTGAATTCTTTTTTTGTTTGTTTGTTTCCAGCATTTCTCCTTATATAAGTGATATTAGTAAAAACATGCTTATTAAAAAAGCAGGTAGGTAAACAGGGCTGAATCCAGCATCTGAGACATTACAAATAACAAACTAAAATGAGTGCTGTCATTTCTTTGCCCTCAGTCAGACTGAGGCAGCGTTCAGGTGACTGAACCACGACATCAAACCAAAACACACACACACACACACACACACACACACACACACACATCAGTCAGTGAGGTGCGCTCAGCTACCTCTGAAATCACTTCCCACGTGAGAGGAAACTCGTATTTGCTCGTTTAGAAGAGAACGGTTTTGACAACGCCAATTTAAAGTCACCAATGAACCTAACATGCATGTGTTTGGAGGTGGGAGGAAACCGGAGTACCCGAAGAGAACCTATGGTACTTTGTGATATTGCATTGACAAGATCGAGACACACATGAAGACAGCAACATCAGTCTTTAACCTTTGCCCCTTTAATCAGTGGTTTAAATCAAAACTTTTGCAATATTTAGCCTCTAATATATAAAATACAACAAAAAACACATGGAGACCTACTGTGAGGCCTGAGGAGAGGTAGAACTCAGCTGTGTAGACAGGAGTTTGGCTTTGGCAGAACACAGAATACCTGACAGGATGTTAAGTGGGAAGGTGGAAGCGTAGACTCATCTGTGGACACATTTCCTCAACACCTGTTTAAAGACAATGAACACAAAAAATTAAAAGAAAAAGCAAATAGGAGGAACAAATGAAAAATTCAACAACAACAGGAATCCTATATTTAGAATCAAGGGATGGAGGTGGTGGGGTTCAGTTTTATTATTGATGTTGCTGTGCGAGTGGGGCCATCTGGTTCACGTCTGAGAGACGCTTGGTCACGGAAAGTGTGTGTGGTGATAGTGGTTTTCACTGGGGAGTGGTCACTGCATTAACAAGACAGAATAGAGATAAAATGACTCTCCAGACTGTTTTTGAAGGAAAATACTCCAGTATCACATTTAAATCTGGGCAGACACGCAACAGAACAGTAAAAGAATAAAAGAGCGAGACTGAGGAGTAGAGAAATAAAAAGTGATGCAGTTCTCTGAGCTCTGCGTCTCCACAGAGAGCGCTGGTGTACAGAAATATTTGCCTCCACTTTCTGACACGATTTTATGATTCCACACAGATATGAGGCTGACTCTTCTCTGCCAGATATTCAGAGAGATCCTTCATGTGGAGGCTGTGATTCTCCTTTTTTCCCCCCTCTAAACACACACAACTGAATTCTTAGAGCAAAGATGTGGGAGAGGCTGTGAAGCACTGATTTGTGCATCCTCTTTGCACCATTTATTAACAGGCGAGCAATCGGCACAATCTACAAGCAGCAACTACAACTTTGTGTGCTGGTTGAACACAAATTTCTGATCTTTGCTGTTCCAATGACTGCACTGAGCTTCAGTAGCAGAGTGAATTCTACTTTCTTTATGTTTTTTTCTTGAAAAGTCACATTATCCCACATTACATCATAGTAATATCCCTATGTTTGGATGTACTGTGATTCACTTCAAGGCCAGACAGTCTGGAAGCTTTTAATGCACAAAGTACTTATGGATTAATTAAATGCAGTCATGTCTCATCCATATGTGACCTGAGTCTGACCTTCTTGCAGGAGGGAATAAAGAGCATCTGCTGGTTTTAGATAATCTGGATTTGACATTAAGTAATCTGCAACATTTTCTAGATTCTGGTGAAAGTGTTTTTTATTTTTTTTTATAAGCTACCAATTCAGCCTGTTATCCCCATATAGTAGATAATATGTGCAAGGTTCAGCTGGAAGAGAACACACGTGTATTTAGAAGTTAGAAACTGTGCAAAGGTTTTAGCAGTTTTGTTTTAATGGATGGCAATGCTGCTCTGTAATTTAATCCACCGTATTAGATGCTACTGTATGCACTGCCATGAAATTGTTTTGAGTTTGATTAAAACATAGAAGTTGATAACTAAATTATGTTTGTGCACTAAGACCATGTGCTGCAATATTAGAACTGGCTCTCAGCCCTATGTGTGGTACTACTTGATCCAAATTAGTATTGTTTTAAAGATGTATTAAATGTGTAAACGGCACATGATAAAGCTGCAGCGTTTCACTGAACCTTTAAAGATTCCTTTTACATTAGTAATTGCTGATGATCAGTAAAACAGGCAGGAATCTTCTCTACTAACACAAGTGTGGGTGGGTTGAAATCTTAATAAGTTACTGACTTGCATAACTTTTTCTTCTGCTACCTTTACTTTTTTCAGTCTTGCAAGGCATGATCCAGCATGATGTCTTCAGTCTCTCCTGCAGAGAAAAGGTGTCAGACAGAGGCCTTGAGCAAGTCAGTCATTTTCCTTTTGTGTGGCTGAGCAGGAGTACATCCCTTCATTAGACTTCATCTCTTGACAGCACTTCATGCTTCCACAGCTTCTTAGACAGCTGAGTGGTGCACAAGCATGAGGATCCCACCTACACACTGCTCATGCCTGAGCACATGCCACAAACATATAGAATAAACATTTTTAAATAAACTGTGTTCACATGCAGATCAGTTAAATAATGTTACTTTTACAAAACAAGGTAAAAATATAGTAGTAGAGAAGCAGATAATTCAGGGGTGAGTATACTAAGTTTCCTTTATATGAATCATATTTTATTACATTTACATACATAATTTGTACATTATGCTGAACCTTCACTTGTCAATTTGCATGTAAAACTGAAAAACTACTGTGGATTAAAGTCTATAAATCATTCATGCAGTATGGTGCTTTTGTAGTAAGGTTGTGTTCAATTGGATTTAGGGGGTGTTTTAATAATAACTCACACCTGGGATTAATCAAGCCCTATTTGGCAAACTGCTGTAAAAATCATCACACAATCTGTTACTGGAAGCAAGTTGGTAAAGCATCAACCAACAGTTTGAATTAAAGTGAGCATGATGCCTTTAACAGAGCTGATGGAATCAGAGTTAGAAATTACAAGGCCTTCACAAGGCTACTTGTGATGGGAACCTGAGACTGTCTGATGCCTAATTCATAATGTAACGTCCCTTCAGGTGCTTGCATCCATCTCAAAACAAAAGCTAAAACAATAGGAATAGTATTTTGGATATTTTTGAGCTTTAACTTTTCCACTAAAGCAGAACGAAGTCAAACTAAAGTCAGATTGTTATTTTAAGCAAAGAGGAGCTTTCCCAGTGTCAAATCAAGGGGGCAGTTCATGTCACTCTAACATGCTTTGTAGAGAATTGATGAGATTAGACCTGTGATGACGCTATAAGGCCACTTCATCAAGCTCAATCAAACAGCAAAGAGACTTCATCACAGATACAAAATGTGTTAAAGAATGCAAGACTCCAGTCAGCAGAAGTACTGCCGGTCTCAGAGGATGAGTAGCAATCTCTAAAACACGTCTCAGGAAAGGAAACAAGGTCAAATGCTTAGGGTGGGCTGAGATATACCAGTATGCCACACTGCAGCACTGGAGACGAAAAAAAAAAAAAAAAGTACTTGCGGATGAATTTAAGTTTGACATTTATGGCAGTAACACAGTGAGACAGAAAAGAGAGAGAGCTGCATCAAATAGACAGTGAAAGATGGTGGAAATATTCAACCGTGGAGGTATTTTACATACTGTAGAGTTTCCAGACAGCTGCACCCTGTGAGACCAAAGGCGATATAAGGCAATAAGGAAAGATTAACATTAATGCAGAAATTGTATTTGGTGGAGACTTTGGTGGTGAGCCTGTCAAATAGGAAGTATAGAAAAGAAGATTTTAAAAACCAGCCAGGGGCCAAATCCCACCAGAGCCTTGATGGGGTCCTGACACTGAAGAGTGAAGCTGCGATGGGGCATAACCAGAAAGAGACAACGTAGGTAAGGTGGTTTTCAATTGTTCTACAACAGCGATGATGATTGGATGACACATGATGGTGCACACCTGGTGAAATGAATTATATAAAACAAATTAAGAGGAGCCTTAAAGTAATGATTCAAAGATTTTTGTGCTTGAACCTTCGTTAGTGCTCCATTATCCGGAGACATGCTACACCCTCTGGTTTGCATCGTGTGGAGAAGGATTCATGCTGCAGCAGGATGATGACTTCAAATACAACTCAGAGCTTTGAAGAAACAAACTGAAGATCTAAAAAGAGTTGAAGACTTTCCTCCAACGTCACCTAATCAAAACCCTATTAAGCGACTACAGTATGACACATCATGCCAGGATAACATAGATCACAAGGTTTTGCACAAACAAGTGGAGACTAAACAAGCTCGAGTGCAATAAAGTCAATAAAGAAACACATTCTGAAATGTCTGTGTAGATTTTTCAAAGATTCAACTTTTCACTCAAGTTGTTCGGTTGATTTCTAAAGTAAATGTTGTAATTGTTGAACAACAATAAACGCCACTGAGGGAAAGTAACATTTACATTCAAGCACCCAGCCAGCATAAAGAGAGAAAGAAAATTATTAAAGCTATAAAAGGAGATCATTTAAAAAGTCCAAACATGCACAAGAGAGCAGAGGCAATCAGTGCTGGTATGAGTACATTACAAGAAGCAAGTAGCAGATCATAAAGCTTTTCAAGAACATGCAAGTGTGGTACAGTTTGCATGCAGCAGATCCATAGGAATTCAATGACGCCTGAACGAAAGCAGTAAACGTAGACATGCTGTATCCAGTCGTCATCTACTGCGTCATAGGATGAAAAGAAAACACCAAAATACCAGTTACACATTGCTGAGTTTCCTTATTTTCTTCTGTGGGAAGAAAAACAGTCACGTCAGCACAGAAAATGATCCCGATGTCAAATGATGCATCGTGTCAATTTCAGATGATCGCTCAGCTGATGTGGAAGGAAAAATAATTAAATCACCATCTTTAATAAAACATAAGGAAAGCAATCATCAACAGTATGAAAAATTCCATCTGCCGACCATGAGGGAAATAACTCAAAAAAACAAGCAACGAGGAAAACTGCATTTGTCTTAATTAGCCTCTCTGGGCTATTATTTGCACTGTGCTGGCAACTGCCTGACATTTCCCTCGCTCTAACCAGCCACTGCATATTGAAGTTCCAAAATGGCAGCTGTCTTCCTCCTCTTGCTGTGGCTGTATCAGCTTTATTGACCAGGTGCATTTGTACATGTAACAAAATGAGTTTGCATGGTGTCTGCATAAACATCCTGCTGCTTCCGTTTTCTTATATTTGATGTTTATGCCGGTTGGATAGTGTAGTGGAAACATCGCCGCTTTAATGGAGGAGGCCGGAGTTCAAAAATAAAACCTTATCACCAACCAACCAACATTATTACATTATAAAGTGGTTTGATCAACAGTGACTTATATTTACTGTCATGATAATTCAGTTCTTTGGGTTATAACAGATAATACAAACAGCATATAGTGGTTTAGGTTGGAGGACTTGTTGACCCAGTGCTAATGTCAACAGACATTATGCAAACTGCTCTTTGATATAAAATAATTCAAAAGACAAATGAGATATTTCCTGCTAACAGGAGGAAGGGGCCAACATGTGAAATTACAACTATTGATCTCTGGTGCATTTTTGGATTATTAGGAGAGTGTGAGCGCCACAACAGGTGGACAGCGGCCTCATGGCACAGCTCCAACACAACTAAGCGTAGGCCTGTAATCAGAGCTACTGGCAGCTGTTTGTGCTCTCTCTCTGGTGTTGCAGATTGTTTTGCTGCCATGTCTAGCACGATAACTTGAAGAGCAAATAATCATTTCATCCAGACCCTATTGTTATTTCATGCACAACATTATGAATTCATCAGCTGCTGTTTTTTTTTTTTTTTTTTAAATTACAGCATACCGCTGTTCCAGTGGAAATGTTAATTTAAGAGCTGAAGAATGATACAAAACAATAGTGTGCTTTGACTCTTTTTCAGCAGGGATTTATCTGCCTGTAGGAGGATAGGAGAGGAACGGAGAGGTGATGGGAAGACATACAGTTTGTTTCTGAGGAGCGCAGAGGAGTGAAGGTTTTTCTACTTTAAGCATATGGCAGTGAGAGTTGTTTGTGTGGGAAGCACTGAATAATGAATTCATAATGAGAGCCAGACTTTGGACATTTTACAATGCTCTGTTGGTCCTGCAGGGTAGAAGGCACCTAGATGTTTCTGCCTGATTATACAGCACATACAGCAGCACAAACTCAATCCAAACAAGAACGGAGAATCCTGAAACCACATTTTCGTTGCTCGTCTTTCTTGCCCATTAAGCATTTCAACATTAGAGCAGGAATGATTGATGTTTTGAAAGGTGGTGTTCAGTAGATGTTCATTGCAAAGAGTGGGAACACACTGGTTTATAATGTGTATTTACATGAGCAACACAAATTTACCAGACGGTCGTAGTGTTGGAGAGAAAAAGTTGTTTACTCACATTTCTTGGCTCTGACTGGACTGAAGTGCACAGCTTCATGTTGCATAACGAGTTTCAGGTTCAGCCTCTAAAAAAGTGTCTGTCGCCTTCTTTGTGTCGATCCTTGACTTGTATTGTTGTGCTTTACTTCATTCATGCCTCTACCGGTAGCAACAAATCCCAGCAGTTACGTCACCTTCAATCCACTTTTTCTTTATGACTTTCATTCCACGCTAAAAGGTTTGAAACCATTTTCTCTCACACCTGAAAGCTTCATTTTTGTGTTTCATAATATCGAAACACACTCTTTCAACTTTGGATTAAGTACAATCACTAAACCTCTCTCCCTTTTCATCCCTCTTAGATCTTGTTGCATCACTTAAACAATAATCCGCAGAAAAGGTTCAGAGGATGATAAATAAACAATATCTAAATGCTGGAAGGTTATGTCACACACTGTATATTTGCACAGTAACACAGTATATTGCAGCAGTTCTTGGGTGATGCTCTTGATATGTTGTGACAACAATTTAATAATTCAGTTTGATATCTGGTCTGCCAAAGGCACCTGCAGCTGTAAACGGTTTGGCTTCCGAGGCCTGGAATAGATGGCAGTAATTTTAACCTTAGTCTCTCATGCTGTGCACTCCTCCACGTCCAGCTTTCCAAAGGAATCAATTTTAATCAGAGTTCCGATATGTTTTCATTACTTATTCAAAATGTTTTCATTTCATTTTCAACATTGACTGAATAAATAACAGCCAAGTAGGTAAAGCAAAAAAATAATGATGTTGTCCTTCCTGAATAATAGATGAGGTAAACTGCTTGTGGAAAGATTAGTATTTTAGAAATAGAATTACTGAGATGATTATAACAGTGATTTGGAGAGAAGAACACATCACTGCAACAGTGGATCTGTGGGAATAAGCTGTGTGTGTGTGTGTGTGTTTGGAGACATGTGGTGGGTTTGAACTAGCTGAGCTCTGTAGACTGAATTTCCATCCCATTACTGTGTGTGCACCAACAGCATTATCCACACAACAAGTCTCAGTTGAGCTGAACTAAAGGAAAAGTGCTGGACAGGTGCAGCTCTGCTCTCCGGGATGCTGTGATGCTGTCGGCTCTGTCCTTGGTGCTGAATCTGCGGAGCCACATATTCCTGCAACTTCTGATCTGCCGCCACCTTCAATGCGTGCGCGACTTTTCAATGCGCGCAAAAACCAAAGCAGCTGGCACTACACCACACAGTCGACCCCCTCACAAACCAGACGAATAACACACAGCGAGAAATGACAAACAGTTGAAGTGGTGAAAGATTAAACGTGGGAGCCTGAAAGCTAAATGGGTTTCATCTCCTGAATATGACGCTGCTTGTGGAGCCGATCACACAGGGGCAGCGCGATTCCCTCCCCTCCGGTCGTGATGCAGTGAACCTGCTCTGCGCAGAACCAGGCTGGTGTATAAAAGCGGCAGCACTTCCACAGACGGAGTACAACAACAAGAGGACACAAGCGCGAAGTCACTGCGGCTCATCCCGGTCCAGCACAGACGCCAACATGCAGACCCCAAAGACCGGAATCTGTTGGAGACTTTTTCTATTTTCCTGCCTGTTTTTGGAGAGTTCCTCTCAAGACTTTGGCGGACAGACGCAGTTCATTTGCACGTCCGTACCCAAGGATATGGACATATGCGCAGCCACTTTGCAGAATAGTGTGCCAGGAGAGGACTTGAAGACCACCGTTATGCAGCTGCGGGAGACGGTTTTGCAGCAGAAAGAGACGATCATGAACCAAAAAGAGACGATCAGAGAACTGACCTCCAAGTTGGCTCGGTGTGAGAGCCAGAGCGGCATCGAGCCCGGGGACGCGCGGCCCGGGGGCAGGAGGAAAGAAGCTGGGACCAAAAACACAATGGGGGATGTGTCGAGGGGCCCCGCTGACACTTTGACGCAACTATCACAGACTTTACAGTCGCTGAAGCAGAGACTAGAAAACCTGGAGGTAGGCTGCTGCAGAAGATCTGTCGCCCAAACCACAAGTACTTTAGTAGAATAATAATAATAATAATAATAATAATAATAATAATAATAATAATAATTGGTGATTTGGGTTTGTGGTTGCTAATTTTAATTAAATCACTTGTGAAAAATCTCGTTAGATAAAAATTAAGTCGCTCGTCTGGTTAGTCCTTCAAAATAAAAGCATCCACAACACTCTGCATTGAGCTAAATAAAATCTTTTCCTCCCTGTCAGCAATTTAGCAGAAGTAATAACTCGGTGCAGGCGAACAGCCTCAAAGACCTGCTCCAAAGTAAAATCGACGACTTGGAGAAGCAGGTACTGTCCCGAGTGAACAGCATCGAGGAGGGAAAACCCGGACTCCGGAATGAGACGGAGCAGCGTGGACGAGTGGAGTCCACCCTCACCTCTCTACACCAGAGGATCACCGACCTGGAGAAAGGTGGGTGTGCAGAGAGCATGGACGTCTGCAGGGGAAAGTAAATGAGATCTAAGGTGTGGTGGGTAGTTTAAAGATGGAGGGGATGATATCACATCTGCACAGGAGTAAATGACTTCAAAAGAAAACAAGTCGCTCTTTTTGCATGTCCAGTTAATAACCACAGGCTGTAACGACCCCATCAGTCTATGTTATGTTGCACACAAAGCTGCAGCAGTTTCCTGTTAGATTTCATCCAGACTAAACATTTTGAACCACGCAGTGAACGACCCTCAATTTGGCTCTGCACCATTTGATAATGTGTGCGCCCCCGGTGTGGAACTGCTCTGGTGCCATGCAGCAAACCGCTAACATGGTAGTGAACTCGAGAGGTGTGGAGGGAGAGGAAAGCAAGAGATGAAGGTCGAGCACGTCACTACTCCTCCTCTGGTGGATTTATTATGCCCAGATTAAAGCAAATCTGGAGCGTCACGAGTGTGGATTTGTTGTGTAACGTCTAATTCCTGCGTAAATCCCCAGGATGTGTGAGTCAGGAGTGACACAGTGAGTTCTGCAAAGTGTCTCAAGCCGAGTGTTTTCTATTTTATTCCTCACAGGTCAAAGAGAAAACAGGCCCCTGGATAAATTCCAGCTCACATTCCCACTGAGAACCAACTACATGTACGCAAAAGTGAAGAAGAGTTTGCCGGAGATGTACGCGCTCACCGTGTGCATGTGGCTCAAGTCCAACGCGTCTCCTGGAGTGGGCACCCCGTTCTCTTACGCAGTCCCTGGTCAAGCCAACGAGCTGGTCCTCATAGAGTGGGGAAACAACCCGATGGAAATCCTAATAAATGACAAGGTAAGACTGAAACACGGTGGAAGATGTGGTTCTGTTGTTTCTGTGCAGCGAAGATTCATTTTATTCCTCCGTGTTTGGAACAATCCAAGGTCGCAAAGCTGCCGTTTCTCATCAACGATGGAAAGTGGCATCACATCTGTGTGACCTGGACCACTCGTGATGGTGTTTGGGAAGCTTTCCAAGATGGTGTCAAGAGAGGGAGTGGAGAAAATCTGGCTCCATATCACCCTATCAAACCACAGGGACTCCTCATCCTTGGTCAAGAGCAGGTAAACAACACACACACTGTAGGGTTCAAATTTCCATCAACTAAAGAAACGTTCAGCACAATAAAAGGCAAAATAATCCACCCACCAAGTAAGATTTACCAGCAGGAGATAGTTACAGAGCTTAGCTAACAAGCTGGAAAAGTACATTTCTATTTCATTGTGACTTAAAAGACAGAATTCAATTTTATGATCCATCCTTTGCTGTAATTCACCATAATACGTTTAATAATGTGATTAGATGTTTAACTGGAACTTATCAGGAATCCCACCGGACTGAAGATGCATATCCCTTATTCAATTTAATCAGTCAAAAAAAAATCCAGATAATCCAAGAGACAATTTTGTTCTATGAAGCAGCCTAAGGGAAAAATCATATCATCCTTGATTAAACCCATTTGTCTTTACCACAGGACACGCTCGGAGGAGGATTTGACGCCACACAGGCCTTCGTTGGAGACCTGGCAAATTTTCACATCTGGGATCGGAAACTATCCGTAGGAGAGATTTATAATCTAGCGACTTGCAGCAGCAAAGCACAAGTGGGCAACGTTTTTGCATGGATGGAGACCAGCCTTGATATTTATGGAGGTGCCTCCAAGTGGACATTCGAAGCTTGTCGCCAGCTCAACTGAACTGCAAAGAGGAGAAGACCCATGAATTTGTTAAAGCCACTGTTGTCACAGCATCTGTCAGCTTATATGAAAGGAGTTGGTTTCAATGAATAGCGTCTGGATTTGTTATAGATATTTGAAAACATAATTTGTGGACAACTACCCAGATTGTGATGTGGGGCAGCTCACTGAGGCATCGTGTGCTGCTGAAATGCAGATCAGGTCCACTTGTGGTGTCGTCTGAAAAAAGCAGCTTAGCCCACTGCAGAAGTCACAGAGTGCTCTCGGAGACCAAAATGACAGGCCGGCATCAAAAGTACAGTAGGAGGTCATGTAGTAGATTTTAGTGAACAGATGTCACGCAGTTCAACAAAGTGATTTCTTAAAACGTCTTTTCTGTCTCGACTGCCAGGGATTTTCACTGTGAAAATGGACAAAGTGGACTTCTTTGAAAGCAACGTATTCTTCGGGAGGTCATGAAATAGATGGCATTGTTTCTCTCTCACTCCGCTTTCTCTACCACCACCTGCTTGACGTGATTTTGTGTAAAGAATGACCTATTTATTGCCAACATCTGAGCCTGAGTGCCTTGGGCTGTTGAAAAAAAAAAATCTCAGCACATTCAGCTATGATTTGCAGAGTGTTTGTGTTTATTTTCTGTAAATTAATTTCAAAGGAGGCGTTTCTTGTTACACACTGAACGAGGCCGGATCAGATTGTTCGTTGTAAAATGCAATTCACAGATGACAATGGCGCATTTTGCAGATGTTTGTATTTCAATGGAATGAATGTTCTCTGTATAGTAACAGCATGTCTTAACTACTGTAAATGCTGCGTCAGCATCTATGATCTTTGCTTTTACCTTTCTACCTTTAGGTTCAGATTTTATACTGTATTGTTAAATGCTTAAAGCATGGCAACACTGACAGATGATAAAAGTTCTAGTTTTTGTAATAAATTGTGATACTTGAAGAATCATATACAGGTGTAAACAGATTTATTTACCCTCACAATGTTGAAGATTTGAATCTTTGCACACTCCCTGCTTACGCGTCCTACCACCCAACAGCACCCCTGCTACCAAGGACTTTTCCAGCTACCATACTAACAGCAGAGAGTTCTTTGAAACCATCAATGCTTGAGCCAGAGTAACTCAGAACGAGACAAGCGGCCTGTGTAAGACCGACAATGAGGCCAAGTTTGACACAATTTCAAAGCTGAAACAAGACAACGTTCTGCATTTTTGCTAGTAAAAGATAAAGTGATGATAAGTAACAATAACCTTTCAGCAGAAAAAGCTTTTTATGATAGTAAGAATTATGATTAAGCACAGTGTAACAACAACACAAAACTTATGGCTGTGATCTAGCTCAGGACAGCTTAGCTTTCAGTCAATAGATGGTTTTAATCCCAATCACCACTTATTTCTTTTTTAGTCTTTGTGATTCCAGTTACTAGCTTTAATAAAACAGCTTCTTGAACGCCAACTTGCAAGCTTGGAGCCAATAAATTTATAACTTAATGGGACTTAAAACTACTTTATTTTTCTCCATACTTCACTGAGAAAACCTGACTCAGATGCTGTGGAGCTTGAAAGTTTGTCCATTTGCCACTTTAAATATCTGTATCAACAAAAACAAACAAAAACAACAATATGACCTAAAACATGATCATCTTCCAAGACTTTTCTGAAGAGGAGTTGTTGATGGTCACTGGAATAGAAAAGGTTTGGATTCCACCAGTCGACTGTCAGGCCAATGTTAAACCCCTCCCAGTAGTGGAGAAAGAATAGTTAGGGAAAGGGAAATTTTCTACAATAAATACATGACGAAGTGTAATTTGGTCCTATTCATTGAATAGGTTTCATCTAGCTTCAGATTATGTTTTCTCATAGAAATACTTTAGGTGATGTAAATGAACTGTGCATTGCAACTGTAAGAGAGACACCTTCATGAGGGATTTGAACTGAGCCATTTTTCCTTGAGAAACAATCTTTTTTTGGCAAAGAATTGATCTATTGTGTACACGGACTGCATGTACACACATTAAGTTGTAAACACATACCTACTGCTTTCAACAAAAGGTTGGTGTTGAGGTCGTGCATCTCAATCTATAAAGTTTCCCTGCAAATGAATCATAACTGACACTGCTCACATTAGAGGATTCAGGGTCTGAAGGTCTTCCCTTTGTTGTTTGTGGGGTCACCTGGTCCCATCACAGTCCGGTCATATGTCCCACAAATTGGTTTCCATTCTCTTCACGTCAATAGACTTCTCCCCAGACACCAGACCAACTTCAGCTCATACCAATGGCACAGCAATTACAGACAGCTCCTGTGACACATCTGGGGTTGGATTTCAGGGCGAATTCCTTCTGCGGAGAACGAAAAGTCACTCACAATCACAGGAACAACACACACACACACACACACACACACACACACACACACACACACGGTCTCTTGCTGAGTGGCCACCGGAGGCTTTGTTAGAACTCAACTCTCACTCCCTTATCCACATCTACCTGCTCCTGTTGACCTACAGACCACATTTGTCCAAATGAGTTTTTTTTTTATTTTTTTCTATTTACCTAAATCTTGCTCAAGTGCTTGTCAGGTATTTTTGGGACAACCAGATAATAGCCAGTCTGTTGACATCTCCCCAGTTAACCCAGGTCCTGTGTCTGAATGCACTCAGATTCATATTAACTTTGAGAAAAGGTCAGAAGCACATTTCTCTTTGTCTGCAAAACACAATGCATAAATTAATCACACTTGAGTGACTTTTCCGGGATTGTTCCATGAAAATCGTATCTATGTTACTGACTAAGAAATGACGAAGTAATACAGTGTCGAGTTATTTAATTGAAGTGACTGTCCCAGTAGATCGTGTAACGACTGTAGGTGTGATCCTCATCATGGAGCCATTAGTCGCATTGCTTATGATTTATTGATGAAGTATTTTAGTATTAATATTAGTAGTATTTTATGCACAATGACATTTGTATGTAAAATATAAAATAAACAAATAAATTAACTTACAATGGGGATTAAACAGGATTAAAACAAAGTCTGTTAACAGGTCTAAGCAGTACTTTCCTCAAGTTGAGTTGAAGTATTTTGTGACTCCAGGAGGAGCTGCATGAAATCAGATAAACCGTATGAAATGATGTCACTTGAGAAAATGTTGGTTGAGGCTGAAGTCTTAGTTTACCAAGTTTAAACAAGTTTGCAGATGTGGAGTCAAAGCTGCGTAGCTCACTTTTCACTCTTGTATTCAAAAATCATTGTAGCCATGGGACAGAGAAAAAAAAAAAACATTCTACCAAAAGACTGCTTACTGGGCTTTATAAAGACAAACACGTGAAATGTCTCATCAAGCAGCTGATGAAAAATTCATGACGAGAGAGTAGGAAAACAAACAAAAACTCATGGGTGTGAGAGAAATTTAGCTGTCCAAATGATGCTGAATAAGAGACATTTTGGCTGAAAAAAAAGATTAAATTGATGACACAGGCAATCTGCTGATAAATGTTGTATTCACTTTTAATGGCTCAAAGATTATCTGCACAAATAGCAAAACTGCGGTATTTGAGTTTGATTGTATTCGCTGCCCAAACAACGAGTAACTTTATTAGATCTGCTGTGCACTCTGCGAAAATGCTGAGATATCTTCTTATTTCTGAATTTTTAACATTTGAGAGTTGAGTTAAAAACAAATAAATAAATAAATAAATGACATTAAAAAAGCAGCATAAATGTCCATTTTTGTGTTTTAAACGCAGCTAGTAACAGGTCGGTGGTTGCTAGGCAGATCAACAACGGGAGCTTGGCTTGCATGGTGTAACAGAATATACATGAGACACTCATCCATCCATACTTGTCCTTAATCTCAGAGCTACTTTTGCTGCTGTCAGGGTAGTGCTCAACCCTCCATGCCACAAAATGAATAATTGATTTCCTGCCGACATGAGGAATTCCCTTCCAGAGTATCACCCAACAAGCCAGTCCAAATATAACCAAGTGTCCTTCCTGTAGGGGAAGGCACACACAGAAACCACACTTTTTAATTATTCCTTGAAGCGTTTGCCAGATGAATAGGGATCTACAGTAATTCCATCTCAGAGTGAGATATTATGTGGGATTGTTTTAAAGTGAAACATACAGCTGCTTTGTTTTCGTTTGTATTTTACAAAGATATTATGAACTCTATGTAGTACACTTACACCAAGTCACACTGATAGTGATGTTTCTCTCTGCTGGGATTATCAGTTCCACTAGTGCCAAGGTGAATCTTTCGACATCTGCTCCCTTGACCTGCAAACACAACTACAAAGAAAGTATTTTTACATTGTTATAGTCTTATTAAAAAAGCGTGAACTATGCTTTCTCTCTCTTCCAGACAGCTGCCTCAAAAAAAAAAAAAAAATCAATCCCAACTTTACCAAAAGGGAAGAAAAGACGAGCATCTCCATTCTTCAGCTGAGCTTTGAGTCACCACCAGTGAAAAATCAACCAATACAAACGGTGACAAGTCACAGCCTTGGTAGAATTCAGCGCCCACAGAAAATGTTTGTGGTCACAACTCTCACTTGGATTATACAAGCACCGAGTGGCTTGAGTAACATCTTTGGCACTTGATACTTTTACAGAGCCCACATTCAGACTAGATAGATAAACTTACAAGATCTTTCAGAACAGTGTTTGACTAACATTAATGTACAATAAAAACCAAAAAATGTAAAATAAAAAAAATTGAATGATAAAGTGAAACAAAGCACACTTTCAAACTGCTACCTCTCTAATTTGAGAGGTATATTTTCATTGTTAAATACCACTAGGATGCTAACGTCAGTACTATTTACGTTAATCTTAACATGACATAAATGCTGCATAAATCCATCTTCTCTTTCCCACCTATCTCTCATGATCCCTTCTTTCCTTTTTTTAATATATATACTTCTCTGTGCCTCCCTCTCTCCATCCTTCTCCCTCTTGGCAGTCCGCCATGGCAGCGCTTTATCCACAGGCATCTTGTGACAGAAGCCGGCACAACAGGAATATTTTTCATGAAGATGCCACAATCCCTGCATCCTCTGGGAGCAATGCCAGGGGCTGTTTTCCATAATCAGGAAATTTGGATGGAAAAGGACTTTACAAGGTAAAGATATATAAATACATTTCTTACCCACCAGGAGAACTTTTTCCATCGTCCCTAATCAGTGCCCATAAAGAGCTCCCAAAAATCACGTGACTATTTCTGTTTATGCCGCCATTTTGATAGAACATCAGTGTCGATGAATGACTCTAATACAGATTCCAAACCACTGTAGTTTACCGTGCACTTTATTACAAATACACTGAAATCGATGCTGCAAAACTCCTTACAATCCCCCTTAAGTCAAAAATAACAGCTGGAACTGACAGAGTTACAGATCTGTAGCTCCAGCTTGTCCCTCTATCACTTTCCCTTGAAATCACATAGATGGTTAATCAAAAATAAATCAATACATGGCACCACCTGACCTGTCAGTTGCATATTTGACAATGCAAATGTGAACTGCAGTAGTGAAATTACACAAATAATACACAAAAATATGCTAAACCTCGATATAAATTCTACCTAGTTCCTCCTAGTGCCTACCTGCTGCTGTGCTGTTGGTGATGCAACAAATCTGTGCGCTTTTGTTGACTAAACCCAACCTTACTTGGGACTCTGGACTCAACCAACATGCGATGCTGCATTCATTCAAAAACAATGTGTCACAGCATATTTATAGTATGATCAGGTTTGCTACAAAACCACATTCTGGTACAGCTAAATAATTCAGCCGTTAACAGAGAATGCTTCATAGGCTTTCAAGAAAAAATGCCAAGAAGACGACAGCCAAGAATGGAAAACAAAAACACCACCTCTTCAAATGAAATCAAATAAGTTTCTTGGGAAGATATTTACTTAGAACAAAAGAACAAAAAGCAGATGAGAAACACAGAGAAGCTGATCTTCACTCTTTTCTGACAGTCTGTGCTCAGAAAAACACAAAGGAAAAAAAAAAAAAGTGACAAGATCAGGGTTGCAAAGAACAAAGACAATGACATGTTGAGAGTTGAAAACGACCTCAAATAGGTCAACTCAGAGTGAGCCACCAAGCTAAGGAAGTAAGAAATGGATGGCAAAAGAAAGTGAGACAGAGGAATGGAACAGAGGAAGGGATGGACATCAGCAGAGGCAGCAACACGAGCTCTGCTGCAGACTGGTCCTGCTCTTACAGAAGAAGAGGAGATAAAACTGACTGAAGATCACTAAAAACCCAATGTGATACTGTGATTAAAAGCTTCACTAAAGAAATGATTGAAGAAGAGCTGGAAGATTAGAGCGCATAAAAGAAGCAGAAAAAGGCAGCCTCCGATTCATCTTCTCACAATTTGCATGGTCTCAAGGGTGTTACATACACAGGATGACATGACCAGGATTTAAAGAACCTGAATGTGAGGCTCTCAGCAGTCTGTGGGAAGGACAACAGAGGCAAAGGTCAAAGGGCTTGTGTGTTTGTCAGAACAGGATAAAGTTTGGAAACATCTAATGGAGTCCATCAAGTCTCTTGACTCGACTTCGACAGGCAGCTCCCAGTTTAACAGGAGATTAGAATAATTAGTGCTCTTCCTCGTGTAACCTTCGTTACAATATGTGGGTGAAGATTCTCAGTCTTCCTGGTTCAGTTAACTGGAAGTTGAATCATGACAGCTGAGCTTTATTGTTACTAATAAGTGCTTAACAACAAAATGCAGATGACACCTAACCAGAAGCGCATTTAGATATAAACTGCAAGTAAACAATGTGAATGTTAGTTAATGCATTGGGACCTCTAGTGTATGAAACATACAACAAGATATATACAGTTAAGAAATGAACACGATTTATGACTTAGCTGAGAAATGCATTAGATTATGATTGGAATCTGTAAATGTAAAAAAAAAAAAAAGGAAATCAGTTAATGGGTAAAAAATGTCAGATTGAATATTCCATACATGAAATATCTGCAGTAATATTGTACAAACAAGATTAAATGTAGTCTTCTGTGACCATAATGAAGACCACTTTACTATCTCCACTAACCTCGGGCACCAGTTTCTATTCCCTTTTTGTCCTGCTCCAAGAAACACTCCTACATATGTCTCTCATTAAAAGGAAACGCATAAAAGAAAGCTGTTGTGCTTTCATAGCTTCTTAACCTTGTTATGTCCCCAAAATCCAATATAACCTAGGAGATGCACGGAGATCCTCACTCCTACGGTTAGTTGTCACGTAAGGGGGTGAAGACTGCAGTGAATCCACACAGGGTCAAAACCCACTAATGAGTGTGTGTGCGCTTGAAAATAATGGTATTTAAACAGACAATAAGTGAACCTATCGGTGTTTACCTCTCTTTGTGAACACTGACAATGTGTGTGGTAATTGTTAGTTGATTTTAAAATACAATGGCTCAATTTGCCTTTTTTCAGAAACAACCGGTACAAACATTACAGGATTATTTCATCACTTCAACCCATGGAAAATTCACAAAAATAATAAATCACATTTCTGTTTCTGCAATGCAACTCACAATCCCTGCTGCCACGACTAACTACAAGATAGTGTCAAGTTGGCTAAAGAAAGAGTAGACAGTCTGTCAGGGGCAGAGCAGAATGGCTCATGACTGAGGGAAAAACTAACTAGAAAATCAGGACGGGGTGTTGACTCTACTGCCCAATCATTTGGCCCACGTCCATGTTTCTACAGTTGGACTAATCATGTCAAATCTAACACAATCGATGAGGTGCAAACAAAAAGCATCATCACAAGAGGCCTGAGGATAATTTCACTATATTATTATCAGCATCCATCACTAGTTATTCACTGTTACACAAGTTTCTTTTGTATTTTTTTTTTTATTTTTTAAAGGACCTGATGCAACCAACCCTGTCATGTTCGCTGAGATATAAGCCACACAATGAGACTGCATCATCTCCCTCAATTTCCCATGAATAATCCATGACCTTGAGGCAGCAGGAAAAAGCTCAGAGAGCATTTCACTAAAACAAACTGTCAAAACAGGACATAAGTGTTTACATGCACTCGGCAGGAGGTGGCAGAGGTTACACAACAGCAACACCCATGGTTGTTAAACTCAACAGCTGACCAGTTTGGTTTTCTGGGACAAGCTTCCTTTCTCTAATGGTATTCTTAAGTGAGAACATGAAGAACATGAACATAGGACGTTGATGCTATGATGATGCTTCCTTAATTTAATTATTGTACCTTATCTGCACAGAATACACCTGAGAAAACATTCAAATTGCATCATGAATCTTATAGCCATATTCATTTAGAAGATGAAATTTACAGCAAAAAATAAATAAAACTTAAAAAAGAAATAACTTAATAAGGACATCCCTACATATCATACACTACAAAATGGCCATGAGATGTGACTCATCTTCCACATAATTAAAACTTGGAACTCAAAAGGTACATTTCACTTCAATGAGCAAAACACGTCCTTGACATGCCTGTGACTTGCTGCAACTAACAGTAACTTTCATTTACAATGAATCTGCTGATACTTTTCTCAATTCACCACTTTACAATATGTCAGTAAACAATAAAAATATGCATTATAATTTCCCACATCCCAAGGTGATGTATTCAAATTTCTTAGATGTTTGTTGAGTTTACCATTGTAAATAACAGAAGCATATCTGGACATTTGAGGAGCTATGACCAAATCCTTCAGCTGTAGTGTAAAAACACACAGCTTGGAGAAACATAAAAAGAACATGCAAACATGTACAGGTCCATGGCTCAAGGTCAAAACCCATTTTGTTTTTGCAGAGGTGATAACAACTGAGACACAGTGCTGCCTGCAGAAAACCAGCTATACTATGGATCTGCTGCCTAAACAATAGTTGCCACAGACTCTGGAGGCAAAAACTAAAACGTTATGTGCCTTCCCTAACATAGCCTTTTCTGACAGGGAGAATATAATAGTACAGTCTTCTGCTTCACCAGGTATAAAACATTCCCCTGGCAATGACTGCCCCGTCTTTCCTACACATTCTGCAGCACAACACTGCAGCACCAGGCAGGTTCACATGTCCAACTCCCTATAGCAAACTTAATGAGCTGCCTGTGGTGCGCGCGCCTCCTCCTCCTCGTTACTTCATTTAGAATAAAATATAAATGCATGTTAATGTGTTAATGCCCATGTACCTTACTGCTCATGTATTAGGGGCAAAAAAACACATGTAAATATAAAAAGAGGTTTTAGGCTCCAAAATAAGTAAATACCACATCTGGATTCAAGCCTTTTCTGTCTTTTCTTAATTTGTCCTTAGGTTTAAGGGCATTATAACTGATCTCCCTGCAAAAACACATACTTTCTCTTAATCACTGCTTGGTTTTAAGATGAAGAAAGAAAAAAAAAAAATCAATTTATGTGCAAATAGACCAAGTAGATCATGTCAAGATAATTGACACTAGAGACTACAAGTAGGAGCCTTATTACGCTAATGGACAACAGCCATTATAATATCTGAGATATAATCAGTCTTCAATTAATTGCTGCTACCATGGCAGACACAAACCTCTTAAGTGACCCCGAGTCAGCGCTCACTGGCAGCATTGCTGCGCTCATGTTGGTGTGTTTCTGTGATGTAAAACTGGGGGTATTTTTGTTTTCGTTTTGTTTTTTTACAGTTAATACTCAACAACTCCAACAAATTTGTGATAACATCAGACTTTGATAGTAAAGATATAGAATCATCTTCTTTAAATAAGGTTGGACCTCACAGACTTACACCTGATTGTCATCCCAATGACTTAAAACCATGAGGTATAGGTAATCATAAAGGTTAATTTACTTTTGGAACAAAGAAATATTTAAAGATTTTAATGTCGTTTTACATCTTTGGTGGTGTTAATGCAGAATTGAGACAATTCTAAAGAGTTCACAAACTTTCAAGCACCACAAGTTGCCTGTTACTGCACATTAAATCTGCTGAGCGCAGCATAAAAGAAAACCAAATCATTGTCTACTTTTTCTCAATGTAAGGTGTAGGAAACAAGAAACAAGCCAAATGTCTGTGCACCAATCGGGGGCATGCGACACTAGGAGACGAGATACAGCAAAGGCACTCTGTCGAATAAAGAACTGTGGCACGAAATTATGCTTAAGGACTGTATGATAACAGCAGCCTGCACCCATTCACTCTGTTATAACCTTTAAGCACATTAAACATTGGCAGTATCCTTTAATAAAACACACACAATTGTGCTCTTTCATGCTGTAACCTCTGTCGGAGTTCTTCTTGCATGGCAAATAGAAGATTTGTCAAGTAGATGTTAATAAAGTTGGGTTTCATTAGAATCTGGCCTCAGGTTCTCCTGTGTATTCCTGTGTTGTGCTCAATACAGGATGTGGCTTCTACTTCACTACAGGTTTCAACACCATTAAGTTTCCTCTGTGACATGGGTACAGAAGGAGGAGGTACACATGGGACTGATGATCCAGGAGAAGGCCTTCAGCGAGGACTTGTGTGTGTCAATATACAGAACATGTACTGTACCAACACAGCACTACATATATCTAATTCATGGCATACATTAAGTGTGCTGGTCTCCTTCTGCACAAGATGACTTCTCAACAGGAGTTCAATGCAGAGATATAACACCATTACATCTCTCAGGAGGAGCAAAAGATTTTCAATAGTAAAGGAAATGGAAACTTAAAGATGTCAGTTTGTGCTCGGAGAACTTGTCATGTACACTTGTTCATGTCTTAATACAGGAAATATATTTTGCCACAATGTACAAACAACTTTAAAACTAAAAAACAAAAGGGAAAATCTGATTTTTGCTTTTAGTGGCTGAACAGTTTGGTCCTTTACTTCAGAGTTCAGTGGCAGTGTTTATTAAAATGATCCGAATCTCTCCTCTGGCACTAGGACAGCAGGTATAATCCAACCAGTCATATCAAGAAGCCAGCAGCTCCATCGTTTTGGTCTAGACCGCCTGTGTTTAATCTGCAACCAACACATCAGGTCAAAAACATCTGTGATCAAGTCAAAATAACATTCAGACTCAAAACATCAGTGAGAATAGATTATTTTAATAATAGAGGTGATTTTACTCAGTGCACTCCAAATCTGGGAACTACGCCATGCTAGAGTGAGCCAGTGTTGGGAATTTATATGTGTTAAATGTTTTAGAGCATCTGCTATGGCAGCTGCTGAGGATTTTAGATGTATTAAATATTGAACAATAAGGTGCTTTGTTATGCTGATAAAACTAATGGCGCATATGACATTGATGTGGAAGGCTTGCAGCAATCACAACTTTATGATTGGAAGTAACAAGGGGTAGTGCTATTTTAAGACACTGAAAAAAAACAAAATTACAACGCTGTAAAAGGTATTAGTGTAGTTCAGAAGTTTGTGGAACAAAAAATAAAATAAAATAAAAATGTCAGATAAAATTTCTTTGCACCCCAAATATGTGTTGAATCCTGTAGGGATTATTTGCTACTGCAAAACTGTAGAAAATAATCCTGTGTGTGATATTGGCAGAGCAGTGGTTTACCGTAATCCCAGGACATTGGCTCTAGCCCCAGGTCAGTGTGGAGGGGTCAGGTTCTAATCCAAGGTCACTTTATCATCCATGTCTGTCCAAGCTCATCATTATGTTACATAATGTTCACTTTTGGGGTAGTAGAGATTAAAACCAATGGCATTGTGCTGTCAAGACTCGTGTTTCATTGATCACTTTTTTTGAAAGTGCTCTTGTGCATTACATCAGCATCAAAAATCGTGTGCAGGGAAGCTGAATCCATTTATCACAAAGATGATGAATAAAAAATAGAAACAAATCTTCCTAGAGATTTTCTGTCTGTGTGAAACCACAAAGGGGAGACAGACGAAAGATCAAAAGGCTGTGTTGCAAACAACAGGCAGAAGAAAGCAGGCAATGCAAACATAAAAAGATTGTAACAGTACATTAGATGTGGCAGCACAATGCAGAACCTCCATACTGACCTACATTAGGAAGACCATGCAGATGATGTCATCTGAAGGGGTTTGGGAGGCAGAAGAAAGTTCAATACCATTTGTACATAATGAAATATGAACCATAGGAAGCAAGTTGCAAACTACAGTTTTCTTATGTTATAATTTATTTATAATTATAATTTCTGCAGTATTTAATACCATGAACCATTTTAATTGACACCTCAGCTACTACTCTATTACATTTTTTAAATGAAAGCAAATGGCTCTAATGACTGTGATGCAAAGTTCTTCTAGTGTGAAAATTATTTCCCCACAGTGAATGTTCAATCAGAAAAAAAAAAAACACACCAAAGGAAGCACGACGTGTCAACCCTCTCTCTTTCTCATGCTTTTTTTCTCCCTCTCAAAACACATCTCAACCAGCAGCCTGCTGTTAATGAGAACATGGGATTGCTTTTAGCTCAGCTTTCATGTGTATAATACAAAATGCTAACAAGATTGTACCCCCCTAACCCCTGCTTCCTCTCAGCTTATTCAATACTAAATTGCTTTGTGGCTGATTCAATTTTTCCACCTAGTTCCACCAATCACATATTTATGAACAAACATGTCAGCAGCAGCTCTACAATGTAAAAGGACAGCACCTAGGATTAGGATTCACATTTACAAAAGAGCCAAAAAAAAAAAACACACATGCTGGATTTTTACTAATCTGTCAAATTCAAAACCAATTATGAGCATAATACAGTTTCTGTTGCAATAACCATGATTTTACAATTATGTAAAGACGCTTGGATCCATGTGGCTGGGCTGTTGCCACAAACCCTAAAGATCATTAATCTGTCATCTAGGCTCCTACTATACCTAATACATGCACTGTCTGTAGACAAATTTGAAGCCGTTCTTTTAAAACCAAATTGCTATGAATTAAAAACAAACAAAAAAATCTTAGTACTTTATAGTATTTGTGTATGTGTCTATCTGTATATATTTATTTATTGTGTGTCATGCTATTTTGTATTGATAATTTCTGATATATGCACATTTGATAGCAGTAATGAGGAAAAACCCACTTACAATGTGCTACCACTTAAAAGTGTACGTGATGCATTTAGAAGGAAACATCCCAGGGTACCTTTTGATGTCAGTTTATGACTGAATCTGATAGTATAGTACATAAATCACCAGGTTTGTCAGTTCTAAATGTTCAGTTATTTGTGGATGCATAATATCCCCAATCAACATGGTGACATTTATTCTTATTAAGCTTGTGCGCTCGGCTATAACAAGACAAAACAGGGTGACAAAGTGTGTTAAAACATTTTCTCCTATTTTGATTATTTCTCTGTTTTTTTTCCCACTGTTTTAAGTGGTATAATATCTCTTGATATAAAACATCAAATTGCCCTCAGGGTTTTCCTGCTTGTTTTTGAGCTCATATCATAATCAACAAATAATTGAAAAGATAGACACAAGTGAGGTTTGTTTTGAAGCTTGGGTGCTAGTGCTGATGGAAAAGGTCAGAGTGTCCTGGTAGCTGAATGAATACCAGCATATGCCACGTGACCACAGCATCCCAGCAGTTCGAGTCCAGCTGCGTCATTTGTTACACCTCTCTCTTTCTCACACACACACACACTTTGTCTATATTTTCTGTTTGTTAACCAGGAGATTAAAATGTAAAAAACATAAATAAATAAAAAAGGCTGAATTTATTGTATTATTGGAATTAAAGGAGATTGATAAAACTACTAAAACTGGGTTAAGAATTGTCCAATGGAAGAAGGTCATATGATCTGATGAGTCCAGATTTACCCTGTTCCAGAGTGATGGAGCATCAGGGTAAGAAGAGAGGAGGTGAAGTGATGCACCCATCATGTCTAGTGTCTACTGTACAAGTCAGTGGGGGCAGTGCAATCATCTGGGGCAGCTGCAGTTGGTCAGGTCTAGGTTCAGCAACACTGACCAAAGAATGAGGTCAGCTGACTACCTGAATATACTGAATGACCAGGTTATTCCATCAATGGATTTGTTCTTCCCTGATGTCCCTGACCTGCATATTCCAAGATGACAATGTCAGGATTCATCAGCTTAAATGGTAAAACATTATTTTCACACATAGATTGGCCGCCACAGAGTCCAGACCCAAATGCAGAACAGAAACATTATCAAAATAGCTTTCTTCCTCACAAACAAATGCAAAGATTTCTTCACAATAAGCAACTTTTACACATATGGACTGTATGAGCACAACACAGATACCATCCCTCTGAAAGATCCTCAGCAAGAATAGAAACCCTGCTCTGTAATGCAAGCCTCACAATTATATAAAAACACAAGAGGGCCAAACACTTTACATTTAGACAAATTGTAGCCCAGTTCTGGATAATACCCAATTGTGTTAATAAACACTTCATTGGCCCCTTCATCAATTCAGACCTAATCTAAAGTTCTGTTCTTTTATGCTGCTCTCTCTCCAAATAACAAATGGGCGCTGAACTTTAACAAATTAATATAGTCTGCAGATGAAAGGGAGTTGGAACATAATGAATCACACTGCCACCCACAAAGCAGACTCACAAAAATGTGTGCACATAAATAGGGAATATTTTAGAAACACACACAGAAAAAGAGCAATGGGTTGTCCTTGGGGAGAGGGACAACACGGCTGTGGTGGATCTCATTTAAATGGTGACTCAGTCATTGTGAAAACATGGGCCGACATCTTTGTTTCCCAAATAAACAATTAAAAACTAAAAACCCTTTGAACAGGGTTGATTATTGCTATCAAATCTCTAGATGAGGTACAGTAACATCGTCTCTGGGGTCTGTCCTGGATCTCCGTCTTTTATTATTATTTAGTAGTGTACATGTGAGTGAGGATTCACTGATTAATGACCATGCATGCAACAGATAATCCTATTTTATGATCCACACATGCTGAAACACAACCTTTTAACCTTATTTTTTTAATATATCTGATGACAAAAGCCGTGAGGCCTAAACTAGTCAAGAGAATGTCACTGACTAGAGGAGTGAGGTGGCAATGTATCCAAAAGATGTTAATATTATAGATATGGATTGGTTGGAAAACAAGTGAGTGAGTGTATCTGGGAAGCACAACAAAGGCTGCAGACACTCACCACTCCACTACTATCAGCTAAGAAGTAATCACAACACAACCTCATTTTTAAATGAAGTCTGCCCGAAATACAGCTAAAACTCACACTGTGACCCGTAGACATCTAAATTCAGTAAGACGGTTTTGACCATGCATTTCTTCACTTCAGGCAGTTTGCACTGTAAAAGACAAAGGAAATAGCCAGGAGGCATCTTTTCTGTCTACATACAGTTCATATCTGTAGATCATGCTTCCAAAATCATCCCAGGTCAGAGGAAAAAATAAAGAAATAAAAAAATCATTTTACTGCATGTATTATCACATTTCCTGTAACCAGGTTTATTAAGTGCATGTAAACTCGTCCCCCCCAATTACCTGAGAAACCGGTTTTTCTCTCAGTAACCTGTACACGAGTGTCTCATTTTCTTCACAAAATACTCAAAGATATGCTATTATATATAATCATAATTAAAATAGCTGCTCATTTATTGATTTTTTATTTCACGTGAAAATACATGAATACGTGAAAATGTAGAAAATGTTGTGCTTTGGGAGACTACAAAGCAATACTTGGTTAGAATCACTGAATATATAACCGTATTTTGCCTTCCTCATCCATGCTAATCATCCACTTTTATGGTAAATGACCACTAAGATGAGTCATTATCTCACATAAACTTCAACTTTTATGATTGTTGCCTATGTGGAGCTGAAATCCACTTCCTTTCCTTGTTTGCAACTGTCATTTTATCTAAAGTCTATTCACTCTCACATTGTTCTTTAGTCACAAAAGACTCTGATGCAATATTATTCTCAAGGCTCCCTGAATGGAGAGGGTGGCGCTGACAGCTTTCATCTGTAAATCACTCGGAGGCTCAGTTCTTCTTACGTACAAGAGCTGAAGACATGAGTGTTTCACTCTCTAGTTTGTGGTGGGAAACATCAAATATGCACAAATGGCAACACACCGTCTCATTTACGCTTTGATCAGAAACAAACAGCAGCTTCGCTTCGGCTTCTTGCAAATACTTCATACTTCATGCATCATATGTGGAAAATCATACACACAGACACAAACATGTAAAATCAATCAGGAATCTATGTATGTGCAGGATAGAATGACCACAGCTTTTACTAGAGCATATTCTGTTTCCTGCCAAATTCTAAACATAACATGGGTAACTACATATTCAGATTAGTTCAAGTTATTCTCTCAAATCATTTATGTATTTCTGTCAACAGACGTGAAAGCTTAAACAAGTCTAGAAGTTAGAAGAATATGTTCCACACAGGAGGCAATTGTTCTTACTTTGATCCTAAGTCACAAACCATCCCTATTATCTATCCATCAATACCATCATCAACAGTGATAATTACACTGGCAGCCAAAGCATCCAGCCTTAATGCTACTAGAATATCTGCATCAAGCAGATGTCACAGGAGAGCAGGATCAGTGCCTCAGTCTGAATATGGAATTCAAGAGAAACTCTCGACCCTCCTTTGCTCAGCTTTAACTCTTTATCCGTTCTTCAAAACCTGTCATCCTCCACTGCATTCCTGCAGCAGATCTTCTTTTAATAACCAGTCTCTTTATCTTTGTCTCATGTTTCTCTGTGTCCATGTAAGAGCACAATGACGCACCCCTAACAATCATTGCAATGTAAAAATACATTAAAATTACAATACATTATATAGCAGCATATTGGATCTGGACTAATTACCTGAGTTAGGTGGATGAAAATGGCCTTTTCCAGCTATGAGGCTGGCTAGAGCAATTTCCCCCACATAGTTGGTCATGCTATTGATTAGTGGAATAGCACACCTGAGGGAGGCACAGAGCAGTATGTGAGGAAACATGAAAGAGCCAGCAAGTCAATAAAAACATCAAGTTCTCACTCAGTGTTTACTGCACATTAGCATGGAAAGATTTGAGGTATGAGATCATTGGTGGACTGTTTGAGAATAATTGAGCTAATAACAACTCACATTGTGATGAACAAGTTTATAGGAAATCGGTAGAGTAATGAAAATGGGGAGCTAAAACTGGGCTGAGCGATTAAACTAACCAAACAAATAATAAACCAAAGCAGACAGAGGTTAGGCTCATGGGAACCAAATAACTTGAAAATAAATGCTAAAAGTCTGATTGACGGTTGCATTACTTTGTTTATAACCAATTCACAGAACACAAGTGTGAAGAATGAATTCACTAACCTTTTTTCTCTGTAGCAGCACTGATGTTCAGCTGTTCTGTAGCAGCACATTTAAAGAGCAGGGGCTCTTCTGTCAGCCTTGTACTACTCATTACCCTACTGCCCTCATTATAACAGTGCCCACAACCACCACTGTGCATAATTGAACCTGGTCCTGTTAATTTCCAGAACCAGGGTCAATTAGGAGTGAAAACACATAAATCACCTTTGTTCTATCTTTGTATCTGAAAGTTCAACCCACAAAAAGAAGGTTTTTCTGTGCGTCTGTGTGTGTGAGTGTGGATACTTCCCCAGCAACATCAGAGAACACTCCTATGATATGGAGGTCTGTGCAGCCCTCCATGGATATGCCTCCCGAGATTATCATCACCACAGCATCCATGCTCTTGAGACTGTGCTGACAGACACAGCAAACCTTCTCACAACTGCAAGTATGCATGTGCCATCTTGGAGTAATTACACTATCTGTGTAACCTGACTGGGCTGCAGGTACTGCCTCATGCTACCCCAAGAGACTAGGACATCAACAAATCACTAAATTTAAGAAGAATAACGTCAAGAAGGATAAGACTATTTGTCTGTGGCCACCACATGCAAAACCTTTGTGAGGGTCGTCTCTCATGCATTTGCACCAAAGCAAATAAAGCTCATCAAGTAATTTGAGTTTCCTAAACGGGCAGATTTCCATAAAGTTTAACAAACTTGTTACACTGATAAGCGAGTGTTCCCTTAAATCTTTGGAGCAATGCATTTGGTTAGGATTTTCCTGCAACCTCTCAATTTTTCTTTATCTTATAGAACCCCCAATAAAGGTGAGCCACATTTTACCACCAGCATAATCATGTCAAAAGTTATACACCAGTGTAACTTTTTTTTGTAATTAAAAGAATTATTTTGTAATATAGCATATGATGCAGTCATTTTCCCTGCTTCACAAGTCATTTTCCCAGGTAAGGAGGGAGAGAGCCTCTTTATAAGTCTCACTGAAAATAAAGATTTTCCTTTATGAAGTGTAAAACGTCCTTTTCTTGCCAAAATACTTGAAATAGCTAATCTTATTTCTCCTCACCTTTACAGTGCCTGATTTTTACTCCCTTACACTCTGAAATCTTGATTTCCTGTGTTTGTTAGGAGTCATAAAGAAGAACAAAAGCTTGTTATAAATAAATGGTAAATAAATAGCCAATAAATGGTCAAGGAGGTGTTTACATCAAAACATAAACAGTGTGCTTAGTCTGAATAATTAATGGGAAGAGGTTAAGACCGAATTACACAATGAATGAACATTTTGTCAACTTTGCTCGATCAAATGGAAATCTACTGGTGCATTCAGATGTAAAGGTTGTGTATAGAAGCTACTCCCATTACTGTTTTGATGCAACGTACCTAGATGTGGGTGTTTCGTACAAGCTGAGAATGTCATGATGATGTCTTCATCACAACAAAACATGGCACCGGCAGCATGTACTGTTCTTGATTCAGAAAGGAACAGACACGTGCACTGCAGAAATCCTGTTTCTCTGTGTTGATATTTTTATATCTGACAGAGGAGATTTGAACAAGTTCAGTGCCACAGCAATATGTGGCTCGTGGTTATCAAACATGGCAGGTAAACAAAATGCTGCAATACAGGCCAAAAGAACACAACCAAGAGATAATTAAGAAACACTGCCTGACACGTGTTTAAGTCAAGTCGAGTCTCTCAGCATGATCCAACATCTCACAGGCCTGTGGAAAACTATTCAAACTGAAATTACTTTTAGCGGTGCAGCCCCCGGGAGCATGACAATGAAATTGTGCACATATCCAATACTCACCTAAGGCGTAAGACTGTAATGAATTTTTATTGCTGTACCCGAATACTGAATTGAGAGAAGATGAGAGCAGTTAAAAACCTAATGGACAATTTCCAAATAGAGGTGTGGAAGGCAAGAGAGGGGCAGTCCAGCTTAAATGATCAGAGGATGAAAGTATCATTAAACCACAGGTGCCACCAGTTCCCCCTATCAAATGATGTAACTTTTTAAACAATTAGATGATCAGTAGAAGTTGCCTCTATGTTATGACATTTAATCAGTTGCATTTTAACACTATAAAAACTTCCTCCGTGATTCTAATTAGTCTGAGACAGAAAATCCCTGTCTTGGCTTAGGTTGAAGGCATCAGATTCTTTAGTTACACCTTCCCCAGCTGAATAATCCCCTCTCAGTCTGGAACCTTTGATCCACAGGCTGAAAGGTAATCTAAATTCAGACACAAGGCGTTTGATCCAGACTTGGTGACTTCTTGATTGCAGCTGACACAATGATCTATCTGATCACATACAAGCAAAAGGTGGAACAAAGAACCATCAATTTATGATACTGTAATTGCAGTCACTTCACAAGATCTCATACAAGTTATGGGCTACCCAGGAGTGCTGCAAATACCCGAGAGCTTGATTGACAACAAAACATTACACATAACAGGCTAAGAGCTTAAAATCACCAGAAGTCTAGCTTTTCTGATTCAATATGTATGCATTCATTATGTCATGTTTTGTAGGCTCATTAGTGTCCTATTCTGTTATTTAGTGTTGCATTAGCGGTTTCAGAAACGGAAAACCTGGCCAGGTTGGTTTTTGCATCTGTCAGTTATGTAAATGATGTTTGTGTTCAAGTTTTATCTCTATCTGTAACAAGGGAAAGACACCTAACAAGCATTATTTCCATAATCTCTAGAGTAATGTAAGAGAAGCAACATATACAGGAAATACATGAGATTTGCAGCACATTAAGAAATGCAAAAACAAAATATAATTCAGAAGTTTTTCTCCAGAATAACCCTAAAAATAAATAATGGCAAGGAAAACAGATTATATATCTACAATGCAACTTTTTAAATAGTGCTTGCTCATAAAAACAAAATGTGATAAAGGTATTTTAAATTTCTAAGAGGCAGAATTTACAATACAGAGTTCTCTTCACAGCCTTCTGTAATATTTACAACATTCACACATTTGCAAGCCAAAAGTCATAAAACACTTCTTGTTTTTATACATAATAAATGAGATGCATCCTGAGAGTTTAGCCAACAGTCATTTCCACTTCACATAACCTTCCAAATATAATACTGCTACTACTGTTCAGACTGCAGACACTGAGGGAGATAAACAACAACAGATGCAAAACTCTGCAGGATTCCTTGTTTAATCATACGACATGGGTCCAACTATAGAAAAACACAGAACCACTTCCACATATGGTGACTGTCACATACACCCACGCTCACAAAACTGTGTCTGATAGAAGCTGTGAATACAGAGTGAAGGTAAATTATAAACACAGTTGAAGAAAGTAAATATTTACTGCCCACTTTTTACATCCTTCAGCGGATTGCAACTGCAGAGGACAAACAACAGACTGTATGTTTTCAGCATGTATCTTAATTCTCTCCTTTTTTTTGCATCTTATCCCTGCATGCATTGTTGTGGACACAGCAAAATGAACAACCTAAGGACCGTAACAGCTTAAAGCATCCAAAGTGAATATTGCCATTATGATGCCAAGTCTCTGAACTACCTCAACTAATAGAGAGCATCTCACTTATTCACCAAGCCAAAGACACAGTTGCCATGAAAGACATGTCACAACAGCCTAACAATACCCGGAGCCTTCAAGTATTATAATGGAGGACAAAATAAATAAATAAAGTGCAACTTGCCAGACATTGTACATGTTTATTACAAGGTCACTGCTCACTGCTAAGATTACTTCATTTGAAAAATAACTTCTATCCAATCAGGTTTTTACTAGGTTCATTATGTCACCTTACATGAAGAAGCCTGAACTTTAATTTTTAAATTTAGGACTTTTCAGTATTTTCTAACAGATAGTTCAGTCTATTTCAGGTAGGGTCACAGTCTCTTTATTTTAAGAAAGACATTGTTCAGTCACTGAACAACATCTAAGCATGTCAGTCATCAGAGAAACTGTCTAGGGTGGGATCTCTGCCAGGTTTCTGCCAGCAAGCTACTGTTTGAATCTGTGCAAATATAGTCAACACCAGATTGTATCCCAGTGGATCAGTCATTTTGTTTCTTACATGTTTCCTAAGATCTATAGCGTTTCTGCTGGGGAGAGTGAATGCTATAAGTAAAGTCACGTCTTAATAATTTTTATTTTGTATGATTGCATGTGAAGAGGTCAGATAAATTCTGTCAGTAAAAGAATAAAATACATCCTGAGACGGTCAAATTCCATCCACCTGGTTAAACTTTCACACAGCCAGCCCCATAATACCACAGCCACAACTAGCTGGTTTTCACAATCAAAGACCTCTGAATTCATTGCGTCTAGTCTGTTTTGAAGTGCTAATGATCCACAGAACAAAAGACTGCACTGTATTTCAGCACAGACGGGATGTGGCGATGCCAAAGCAAGTGGCACGAATTGGCTTTCGCACTCGGGCTTTCATCCACACAGGATTGTGTGTCTTCACGCAACAAGTATGTAATAGGCTTAACAGATCACAGCTGAAAGATCCTTGGTCCAAAGCCTAAGCCAGTCTTGAAGGCAATTACAACCACAATGCCTTCACACCACATGGCAGGAGGACGGACAGAGAGAAGATGAGCCAGCGGAGGGAGTAATAGTAACAGCCTTCATCTCTGTCACACATTCCCTGCGACACTCTGCAACTGTCATCCTCGTGTGACTGCAGTGAGGGGAGACTGTTCATTTCAATATCCAAACATGGAATTGAAAGGCAACAAACATGGCTAACACACCAGGCTAAAGTCATTTTGGCCCTGACAAGTGATGTTTCCCCTTAGGCACATACAATAGGCAGACCTGTCAAGGTCCATATCTAATCTCCTCTGCCTGTCAAAGACCCCCCCCCCCCTACTGAGGACAGTCAGAAACATTTTCTGCATTCACATCTACAGTAACACAAACCTGTCCCTACAGTATGCAAATGTAAACCTGACAACCTTCCACTTGCAACAGAATAGTTTACTAGGACATATAAATAAAAAGTGGAAGATTAAGGGTTCGATATGTCACTTAAAGGAACAGTTTGAGAATTATGATATAGGCTTCTGCACTTTAACACCAGTCATATGAAAACTGTAAATATGGAGGTGGAGCCAGCAGTCAGTCCGCTTAGGTGGATTTTGTTATTGCTGCATAAGAGCCAGACTTGCTGTATCCATTTTTAATGCTAAGCTTTATACTCCTATTGTTTTCATGGAACATTTACATTTAGTCATTTGGCAGACGCTTTAATCCAAAGTGACTTACAAGGTACAGGGGAAATTACAAGGTAAAGAGGGTCCTGCCTAACGACCCCTAGGTAGGTCACAGCCGGGATTTGAACCCTGGTCTCCCGCATGGAGTGCGATGATGTTACCACACACTATCCAGCCAGAACACTCTTACATTACATTACCAAAATGAACTGTTTAACTCACTATTAGGTACAACTCAAATATGAGCTGTACCTATTCGGTAGATACACACAGGGCTTAAAGCTGGTGTGTAAAACATTTTGCATCAAACTGTGCACCAATCTCCTCCACCAATCACATGACATGAAGTCTATAGAAGTCCCCCAATTATTTCTAGAGCTACAGGGAGTTTCAGTGGCACTGTGTGCCAGTTTGAACCAATCAGCCATTCTGTCTCCTCTACCAGATTTAATATTGTGCAAACAGACTCAAAATGATAATGAATCCATTGTCACCAGAGAATAGAGGTGTCTCTTTATGGTGAGAATAGTTTATTTTAATTTACATAGAACAATGAAACAGGTAGTTCAAACAAGGCTAGGAGACTCAGAGGCTACAAAAAGACTGAGCGGTGTAGTGCCAGCATGCATCTAGGGATCGCTTATGAGCCTGGCTTAAAGTAACTACCTCATAATGTTAGAGTGAGACAGAAAGAGAGAGCAGCAGACAACGGTGCCAGAAAACATTTTCCGCACACAGCAGTTTGGCTGCATTTCATCTCCTCTTGTTCTCTGCTTAGCTGCATCTGTAGAGGATCATTCAAAACAAAGAGAGACACAGGCCAGACTTGTTCTGAGGAGTATGTATTGTCATGTCTCTGTCATTTTTAAATGGAGAACACACTGTGTCTTTGTACAATTTAAAGATTAATCCTTTAAGATAAAAGCAACAACAACTACAGAGAATATGGTGTGGTCTATGAAGTGTCAAAAACAACCAAACCAGCCTAATAGTGTATTCAAACCTCTGCGAAGTTTGAATGAATGAATTGACATCCAAGATGGCAGCCATTCCCCATTATACATACACAGGCTCTTCAAAAGCTCTGTTTAAAGGGTTACAATCACCCTGCTTCTCCTGTCCCTAATCCCACCTTCACACCTTTATCTCACTCCATCCATCAGTCCATCTCCAACTTTGCACACTCACACTGTTCTTTATTCAGCAGGCACCCACATCATTCAAGTGTTTGGGGGATTCCTGCCAGCAGCTTGGCCTGACAATATGGCAAACCTGTGTGTGTCGAGGGGTGGTGAGGCTTGGCAGTCTAGAGGAGCAAAGATGCATGCTTTAAATGCCATGCTGTGCTTTCTGTTAACAGTAGTAAAGAAAACAGCAGTCATGTTAATGACAGCGGCGTTCCATTATGTACAACCCATGACTGATTGATCAGAGACAGGGGTGAATGGTGCTCCCTCTGGCTTAGGTAACACAGCAGTAACGCCCATTATATCCCTCACTTTGTGACACTGTCAGTTATTTCAGCAGTGCAAAATATACAGTAATTAGCCTTTTCACATACACTTTAAGTCTTAGACAGAAAAGCAGGAAAGCCGGACTAATTAATTATCACTCAGTCTATGAGCCAACAAGTGCAGTGAAAATGCCTTGAAACTGGTGAAGCAAAATGTAACCCTCATTAATGTTATTAATTACAGCCGTGCTTTTCACTCCATGACCTGCTGTGAAGAAGATCTATTGATTTGTGTGAAACGCTTATACAACAACCAAAAGTTACTTAATGGTGAAATAATGGTGTAAAATGGAAAAGCTAAGATAAATACTGTGATGTAAACTACTGTGTAGTTGCTAATGAAAACAATGTGAAAGACTAAAATGGTTGGGAATAAACATGGGGCTACACAAAAATCACCTGTTTCTGCAACTCTTTGTTGTTCAGCTGTCAGTTTTGGTTTTATGTTATTAATAAAACTCAATAATACTAAACAATAATACTTGTTTTTAGAGGAGAAAGCTTTAAAAAATCCAGTTCAGCTCCAAACATCAGGCTTACATTAAGCAGAAACACATGAACATAGAGGAGCATTTATAGCCGCTAACAAACCACATGTTTCCCTCTGGTGTTAGTAGAAATCACAGCTGTAAAAGGGTTTAAATAGTCCAAGTTTCGGACATTGTTGTTCTCACTAAGCAGCTTCAGAAACAACCTTTAAAATGTGTGAATAGCGTTAAGCTAGCGTTAAGCTAGCGTCAATGATGGCTAACTAGCTAACGCTAATATTAACTTAAAGGCGATGATAGGTCACATTTGTGTTTACAGCTTGTTCTCGCTTCCCCGTATGCCCCCAAAATGAATTACTGCAGATCTGAGATGGCATTTGGATTATTTTATTTTAATGAGTTTTATAAAGAAACGGAACTGCTAGAATATAACGTTAGTTAACGCTAGGTAACGTTGGAAACCTAGCTAGCTTAGCTGTTAGCCACAGTTTGTTGATAAACCCGCGGAGGTTTATCAACAAACGTATAAACTTACCACTGTTTGAAGATTTCCCAAACACTTCTGTCAGCATGAAATAAAAGGAAAATTCCCACTCCATCCTCCATTTTGTCAAGATTTTATACCAGAAACCAGATTTCTGAGATCTTTTCACCACTTCAACATAGCAATGGAAACCGGAAGTGGTCTCCATTTTGCCAAATCACCAGAATTTATTGACGAGGTAATTTATCATTATTAATCTTACAAATTCATTTAAAGACGTTTTATTTTTGACTATTTAAGCTAAGCATGCAATAATGCAACTGCATTTCAACTCTACTGTTTTTTCCTTGGCATTATCTATTTTATATCCTCTTTAGGACTGTTCAAACACAATCATTTAATTTCAAACTATCAGCTTAGTCCAGGTCTTCAACGAAGATACAAAGAATTTGTAAATGAAGGGGTTACATTTCTCTACACGAAAGCAATTCTGTGAGATTACCAAATACCAGTTAACAAAGTTTTGGTATTCTGTGCAAACCAGCAAAGTGAAGTGTTCCCACTGTAACATTAAAGGAGAGCAGCTCAGTGAACATTTCAATTGAGAGAAACTGGAAATGTCAGTACACCAAGAAAAACAACACCAGAAAACTAAAACTAAGGTCTCTTTTACTGAAACCAATAAATACAAACATCTGACTTAAGAAGCCTTAATGTGCAGATGAGGGCAGTGCTCAGAAATAGTCCTAAATCAAAGCTTGACTCATGATCTTCTCTGTTGCAAAGAAAATCCATGTGAGACACTGTATGAAGCGTCGGAGATAAATAGACGTGACTCTATCTATTTGTTTGTGGACATATTATTCAGGCTGGGTAGTACATCAAGTCAAAAGATGAATTGCAACCCAGCTGATATGAGATTAGTTAAATCGACACGTCCACAACTCAGAAGAAGGAGACATTAAACCTTTACTGTATTTCAGGTTGCACACATCCCAATAAAACAAGGCCTCAATTCAAGCTGAATTGTTATACACACAAACAATCCTGCAGAATTTCTCTCCCAGTGTGACAAGGCACCTAAAAATAATTTAGTGCACACTAATCCAGAGCTCTCCTTTTCAATTAGTGGGAAGGTCAGGATTGTCAGAAGGAAGCAAATGAAACATGGGTTTAGGTTTTAATGAGGATCCACTCTACAGAGAGACTCAGTGTGATCCAAATTTCTCACTGTGATCAAATCGAGTAAAAAAAATCGGTTTGAGAATTAATAGGTTGAGATTTAGATGGAAATATGCAGTTTGGTTTTTCTGACCCTTCATCAGATCATTCTTTGTATTATTTGATCCTGTCGTGCGAGAAATGCTCACAATTATTACCAGTTTGATTCACAGCAGCATTTTAACAGGGGGAAGTGGCGCATGAATTATTATATGTTTTGAAAAGTACAACACCTTTTGCCATTTATGACTTGTAGATATGAAAAAGAAACCCAATTTCAGCCTCAAGCTCAATATCCCCACACCTGATATGTCTGAGAGAAAATTATTCATTATCATGTACATATTCCCCGTGAAGGCTGGGCTGTTTATATCAGTAACCAGAAGTCTGGGACTATTTCAGCAGCACATTATCAATGCAGTCCTACTCTCTGCCCCCTGTGCTCACCAAAGAATTAAGAGATCTGCTGTGCTCTTGGTCGCGGTGTTATTCAAAATCTGATTTTAATTTGACTTGCATATCACCAGTGTGGTGGGAAATCTTGGTCAGCCGGCAATTTATGAGGCAGGTTGAAGATAGAGCTGCATTTCTTACACTGATACTGCTGCAGGGGGGGATACAATCTTCAGGTCTGTTTCCTTAGAGACAAATCCAAGATAATAATATATTAGATTATACAGTATAAGATTATAATATCTGTGATGCTTACTGCAGACTCATTGACATCGTGTTCGAGAGAACTTGACACAAAATACACGCAAAAGAAAAAGACATCAAGAGGTTTAATGTCAAAAGGTAACTACAGTAATAATACAATGTGATCACCAAAATGAGGTCCAATGTCAACAGCATGTGTATCTGTCACATAAACTACAGAGAGTCATTGGTAACTATAATAGTTTTCTCATAAATTGGATCATTTTACCTGTATGTATTCATGGCAGAGGGAAACTTAAAACAACAACGTCAAAACATGAACTAAGTGAAAATATAAATGTGGTATGGATTGAATTCTTTAACAGACATTCATGGCCTCCAGAAGTTGAACTGGTGCTCCTTTGGCTTCTGCCATCATCATTAATGTTGCAACATGTTCATTGTTTAGCAAATATGCTATAACTCACAACACAACATATCAGCATTGTCTTTGTATGTTTTTTTTGACACAGCTGAGTTTTGGGTCGTATTAATCCGAGTCACTTGTCACTGTTTGCTCATACATGTATGTAGCATTTTTCATATAATATAAACTCATAATGGAGCCTCAGCTACCAGCTTTCTTTCCCAAGGTTGTTTTTCAGTTAACCAAGCAGGTGGATACATTATAATTTGATGAATTATTTAGCAGTGTTCAATTTACTTACCAGCCTGCCATTACCTGTATATTGGACCTTGGCCTGTCAAGGCCAGTAAAATAATTCAGCCCTAAATCACATAACCGTTCAAGAAGAAGAAGTTTTAATAGTGAATTAGGCCCATCAGGAGAAAGAGGTGCTGCTATTTATGTGGACAATGTGTGTCTTGGGAGGTCATTAGCCTGAGCTTAGTAAAGCAGTAGATAAGCTGGAGAAGTCGGTGCACTTGCTCTTTTTAACAACCCTGACATGCCAGCAGTTAACCAAACTCCTGTTCAATCAGAATCTCAGAAAAGTCAACCCACCTGAATTTGAATTGTGATGGGATAAGGAACATGACACAACTTTGCAAAATAAGAAAAAATAATTCCAGAGGAATTTAATTAAGCTTTAACTCGAAGCATCTGATAAGTTTATAGAAATTAAAGTTTTATGTAAATCAGTTGTCTGCCTGGCCCAGTGCCAGATCACAAGGGGCTGCACTATATTGCATTCAAATTAGCTGCCTCAGAAAACTCAGCAGCTATGCCTAACAAGCCAAAAAACAACATTACATGGAATCTAGAGAGTGCTCTGCATATTTTAATAGATACTTTATATTGTCTGCTTGCCACACTTCATCTTTTGCTGTAAACATGATTAATAACCCTCTATGATTGTTCAAAAGTATTACTCCAACGCAGCACCAACAAGCAGTCGCTGTTGTCTCAGAATTCAGTACAAAGACACATTCTGGAGGATAACATCAATATCAATTCTGGTGAAAAAGTCTTTATTTATTAATTATTCTTTGGATTATCTAGAATACCAGACAAAGTGTGAGTAAAACACTGCAGAAATGAGAGGGATTCGAGTCACAGAGTACACTGACATCTTGTGGACAAAGAAGAACACTTCAGGGATTAAAACTGGGTGCATCAAACATACTTTCAGTCTTACAATGTGCAAAAGATAATCCTCTGTAATGTAAAAATTTTAATCAGATATTAGACATGGATGTGCATTTGTTATATGTACTAATATACAAACAAAATGTTACAAGTCATTTATCAAAGACAGAAAACGGCTACTTCAAGTACAATATTCTGAAGATAACAGCAGCATTCCTGCATTCCTTCTCTCAACTTCAGCTGTCAGATCAAATTCTAATTTGTATGAAAAAGATAACTTGTTTGTCAGGAGATTTTAGTTAAGTGTTGTCTCTGAACCTCCTGGACAGATGCTACCTTGAGATGGAACTGGCATGTGATTGGTTGGAGGACGTAGTAGCAGCACTGAGCTGGGAGAAGCTGCTTTGACAAGACTCCAGACTGGTCATGGATCCCCTACAAATTATGTGAAGAAAGAATTATTATTAGACAAGATTGCACTTAATCAAAACAGCTGAAAAACAGATTCCACGAGCACAGTACAACAGGTATAAAAAAATACATATATCTTAAACAGGTCTGTACAACTCATCATTTCCAGAAATATCACTACATTGATTTTTGATAAACCCACACTGGACCAGTGCATGCTGTGTGGAAGACAGCACCAGTATCATACAAAGAAAACATGACCAGAAGAATAAACTGACCTGAAGTCATGGGAGGCCAGCACCTCGGTGTAGTACATGATCTTACACTTGTGGGAGGGGACCTGCAGAGATGCCAGCACATCATCAACACGAGGAAGGCTGGAGGCGGTGCAGGCTGGGGAGCTGTGGAAACGCCACTGGAGAATGTAGAAGCCCGGCCAGCGTGTTATGTGGGAGCCCTGTTTGAAGAGAGGAAACCTGAAGGATCAATTTCAATTTCTGGTGGTGAAGGATTAAATACTTACAAAGTTTCACTAAAACTGAGAAGACAGATTTAATATAAGCACCACCATCTCCCTTTTCACCTGTACACTCTCTCCCTCCCTGCAGGGGAGAGCTTTCTCCACCATGCTGTAATCCTGGCCCAGCACCCAGCTTCTGTCTATTAGCTGGGCATTGACAGCCCCTAGGGATGCAATGCCATGGGCTCCAAGCGTGTCTTTCCTAGCAGGTTGAGGGGCCCTTTTGGAATGGTAGATGTTGAAGATCACATCTCCTTTACACACATCGAAGTCCCAGGTAATGACGGAGGAGGCCTCTGTGATCTCAATCAGCATCTGTAGGAAGGTGTAAAGAGATTAGAAACACAGAACAGCAGACAGCAAGTCATTAATCACATTTGTAGTTTGCCGCAAGCCTGCAATGTAGATTTGTACCAGATGGTGGCACTCTATTCCACAGTATATAATACTGTATGGTAAATGTAAACACACTGTAACTATCCCCTTGTTTTCACCTTCATGCACTCTGATAAATGTTGATCGGGGTGCTGTTTTAAAAGCTGACACTGTACCTCATAAGGAGCTCCCTTAAAGATACTGGCACTCTTATAGATGGAGTCGGTCAAGAGTCTATTCTCCTCACTCTCCAACTCCTCTGCTGTCCGATAGAGACATTTGGGGACCATGCCTCCCTCAGGGATGTCACACTACAGAACAATAACGATAAAAAGTAATGAAAAAACACAGACAACTGTACATTCATATGTGTTAACATCTGCAAGTGTGTCTGCTTATTCAATGTTTCAGTTATTCTGTCCCATTCAACTGACTTCTAAGGTTTAATAGGAATCCCTGTGAGAGTCTAAGTAAGGCAAGTGAAGGAAAATCAAACACTGAAAATGCTTTGACACACATTTTACATGTGTCTTTATTCTGAAAATCGATATACTGAAGGATAAACTCACCATGCAGTCTCCTCCCAGGAAATCAGGGATGATCTCTTTGTTAATGTAGTCCACTAAACCTCCTGGACCCTGGTAGTCATTTCCAGCATAAACGAGAAACTTCTTACGAGTGTTCTCATCGATCAGAGGGCTGACCTGGAAACAAGACACCAAGGATCCTCAGACAACATGAAAGCAACAGCAGGTTCTCTTATTATGAACTGTAAAATTCAATTCGACGTCTGTGAATTATTAATGTTTGAGAAATAAACAGGTTGGCTGGTCGATAATGTTACTAAGAATCCATGTTTATATTTTCTATTGAATTTATCATCATTGTGCTCTGACTACTTACGGTTTCAATTTCTATTTGCCAATCACCTTTAGCACAACATTTTAAAAGTGTGTAAATCTTTAATGCTGTACTCTTATTAATGTGTGGGTTTATTTTCATATACCTGTGTCCTTATATTTCTACTAATCTTTGTTTGTTTGCTAAATGCCATTAGTACTGTATCTTACTAACTATACTACTGCATTATGCTATAGCAGTGAATTTTTCCCATTGGGATCTGTTTAGTCTCTGCATATTGCATGGCTACAGTCGTCTTCAGTTGTTGCTATTAGATTTCTCTTGTATTCCTCTTCTTTGTTTACCATTTCCCCTTATGCACAATACTTCTACTTATACCATGTCTTGTGTATTGGAACCTTAAATAGAGAAATGATTAATTAAAATCACATTGACATCTAGTATTATTATATTCTCACCAGGGTCCAGAGCACTGGAAAAACTCTAGGGGCCCTCAGTATGAGGAGGCGACCCAGGGTCTCAGGGTAGTTGGCTTCCACTACTTCAATGATTCTCAGTAGAGCTTTAATGCCTGGTCTCCACAAGTGACGCATGTTAAGGCCCTCCAGATCCACCAAGCAGGTCCAACAGCTGATCAACATGATAACACAGATATAACTACACATACTGTACAAGCAAGATTGATTGACTGATTAGCATTAAACTAAAGAGAGAGAAATTAGAGTTAATGTTTCTGCACCTAATGGGTCGGCCGAAGACTCTGGTGTTTTCCTCACATCGCCTCAGTCCCTCCTCATTAATGGACAGAACCTGTGTCCACAGTCATCAAGTTGTGGTTAATACAACTGAAGATAAATTAAATAAAGACGTTGAAGCATTGAAATTGTGAATGTATTCAACTCGCCTGTCTCAGCAGAGCCTCCTCACCCAAGGCTCGCACCAAACCCTTAGTGTCCATTTGACCCAAGCGCAAGACATACAGAGGACGGCCATCTAAACACACATCGAACACATCATTTATAAAGTCAGATCTTTTTACACAGTTACCTCGTGTATGCATAGGACTCCTTATTGACTACATCAAGGTATTAACTTAGCATGTGAACATTCAGTCAAGTCTTAACTCTAACCAGAATGATCAGCTGAACTGTTAGAAGCAATGAGTCATTTGGGAGCTACAACAGATGGTGCTTTGACTTTAGAGTCAATAATTAACAGCCCGCTTCAACCAGTGTGCATTTTAGAAATACAGAAGACTAAATCTTTTCTCCTTCTTTATCTTTAACTTTCACATTCACCGATAGGTGTGTGGATAAACCACAGCGTAGAAACTGTGAGCAGTGAAATAATGTGAAAATCTAATGAGGTCAACAGTACATTGTTCACTTTGTACCTCTGTCATGGTGATGCCAGCCTCCAGTGTAGTAGTCATGAAGCACTTGTGGGCGCTCCCATGTGTCTAGCAGGAAATCCACCTGATGTTGCTTCCTCCAGGTAAGGGACTGGCACAAAAGCTCTCTGGCCTTGTCCAGGTTGAAATCTCTGGCCCTCAAGAAGCGCAACACATGCTGATCCTTAGGAATCTGTACAGCAACAAGCAGGGAAGAAAACATTTAATGCAAAGTTCTGCACTAAAACTGTACAGATTGTTCTCATTTTATATTTGTAATTTATAAACTCTAAAGTGTGAAAACTTGAGTCTTAGTTGAATGTGTGTAGAAATAAATGTATATTTATATAACTGCACAAGTGCTCCATTTTCAAACAACAGTATTTGTGTATATGACCTTGCCCTTGTGGGTCTCCTGAAGCCACTGGCGCAGTCGAATAAGACAGCTTTCCTGCAGAGGCGTTAAATCACCTAGGTAACGTCTGATGTAGTCAGCATCCAACTTGTCTACAGGCCCAAACACACACAATATACAGTGTAAAGTTAATATGTATTATATACATATTAATTATAATATTATCCATATTATATATAATATGGATCAACTTCAGATATCAGGCGTTGTGAACTAAATATGAAAGAGCACTTTCAACATGAGAATAAATTTAAAAAAAGTTCTTTCTACAAGTTTATTCTTAACTAGTATGTTAGAAAAAACTACCAATGGATGTATTAACTTATTAAATTAGTGGTGTGGACATATAGTCCATATTTACCTCATAAAATAATACTTTTACAACCATTGGATCAATAATTATTTCCAGGTATTCCCAGTTTTAACCATTACTTTAAAAAGAAGTGCAGTAAGTTATTTTAGCGCTCCGTGAATATCTCAGTTCTTCCAGAGTTTGTTTACTCTATGGTCTGGAACAGCAACAATGAGGCACATCTTTTAACTATGACACTGCACGTTTGTGTTGGCTGCAGTTGGTACTTAAATGTGACTAGAGAATACAAACTGACCATCAGGAGAGCCAGCCACTAGCTCTGTGGGACAGGCTGGGTCTTTACTGTGTAGCCCATCCTTGGCACTGTTCACTGGAATGGCTCTGGCAGCAGAGATCGGTGCCAGCTGAAGCCTGGTACTGCCAGTGCCAGAGACAACAGGGGGGGTCCAACGAGGTATGTAAGTTACTCCTTCTTCCTCCAGCTCTCTGAGGTAGTACTCAATAATTTCTTTACCCTGCAACAGTTGAATGAGATGAGACCTTGGATTAATGTGATTGTCTACAGGACACTACTGTAAATACATGTAAAGTCAGAACAAACCAAATCGGCCTATTGAAGAACACAAATACTGCAGGCAACTGCAATTTAACTTTGTTTAAAAAGAAGTCTACGAATGTGCTGTGAAAGTCAATGGTGCAGACCTTTTTAATGCTGCCAGCGTACTGTTTCATAGCGATCTTCTCTGCTGTGCTCTCAAAGCCAAAAAAAGACTTGATATCCAGACTGGCTGTCTGTTCAAAGCACGTCCAGTCTTCATTCTCGGGGTGAACCTGTGGAATAAAAACAAAAACGTGGAACGCACAATGAAAATTTTACTTCATAGCTGTTCTGTGTCATGACACAATCTCAACAGACGTTCAGTAATATTCAATAATTCTTCACCTCTGATTGTCATAAACACACAATGTGACAAAGAATTCTTACATTTAACATCTTTATTAAACACATCCATTAAACTTTCAAAGTGCTGGTGGAAAAGTAAGTGAAACCTTGATGTAATAACTGTTTGAACCTCTTTTGGCAGCAGTAAACTATCACTTGCTTAGAAGAGTTGAGGGATTGTGATCTTCATTTATGTATAAATGAAGATCTGACTGTGAGACTCACCGTGTAGTTGCAGCACTCCTGGACAAGGACTCTGTTGGAAAAAGTCTCATTGTGGACCTCGATGCGGAGTGTTCTCTCTCTGCGGTTCAGCGTGTTCTTTTGAATAAAATACAGGTAGTCTACTCCAGCAATCTACATGTAGAAAAGAAAAAAAAAAAAAAAACTCACTGAAGACGTTTGATGTCATCATTTATTGTGGTGCCATTACACCTGATTAAAATCGTTTCAGAAGAAAAAAAATACCCGTTTGAGGAGTCGTGGAGCATCAACGTCAATCGTACAGCGTCTCTCAGTTACCAGCACAGATCCATCCTCACTTTGGTTCTCACTGATCATCTCACTGTCTACAAACACTGGGATCAGGGGACACTTTGGGAACCTCCTCACATAAGCCTGAGAGGAAGAAACAAACCATAAAACATCTTTCTAGTGCCGTTCCTGTATTATTTGTACCAAATTTCTCTTACGCCTGCTTTTGCCCATGAAGGTCACTTACTGTGTATTTTGCCATAAGAGTAAAATAATGAGAGTGTTGCTGATTACATAGACAAGCTTTTCATTTGGGTCACATGAATTCTGTGTTAGGCTAAGATGCATTTAACAGGCAATAGCTTTTACACTTAAATTGTTACTGCAGCAGTGGTAGTTTTACCAAGCAATGATTACTTTTGCTTTACTGCTCACAGCATACTATATGACCATCTGTCCAAGCCAGGACTCACTTGTCAATATTGATTCAGTTGCTGAACAAGGGTTTCAGGATCCTGTATGTAACTAGTAGCAGTAACCGAGGGCTAGAAAGGAGACACAGCATCAAGAGCTGTCTGTATAATCTTTGAAACGATAGATTTGGTTCAATTTCTAGTAAGAAACTACTACTAAAACTCTCTTGTGGTACACCGAGTCCTAGATTTGACAACCACTGATAAACTGAAGTGGTACATGCATGCATGGAGTGAGTCATCCCAGTTACCTAAGACTTTAAAGATTTCAAAGTTGTTATGAGCCGAGGCTAAAACAGACCAAAAGCATAAGACAGCTAAAGTTTCAATAGTTTTTCTTCTACAAAATATTGAGTAGCGCACTCCTTATGCTTGTATTGATACAGCACAGCAACACGAGTAATGCAATCAATAAGAAGACGTTATTCACTAAGCAAACTAATGGGAAAGATTTCCTTGGTAAAGGAGCAGCATTGACTGTTGTAGTGTAACAGACACATTGTGCAGGAGCAATATGGGTTTTTTTCCCCTTTCATAGCTATTCACATAAAAGCATAACGGGAGAAAATAAATGTTTCCGCTGCACCACGTTATTATATTTGAAATTAGCAAGCCAATAAAAATCTGATATCTGTGGCTGTGCAACATAAAGTTTTATTTCCTCAGGCAATATTGATTAAAAGCAATTCCACGAGGGTCAGTCGTGTTCAGTACACACGTTAGTGTATCCGCAAAACAAATGAAATGCATTTCTGCTACATAAGTACCCAGGAAAGTCATAAAGTGGTGTCATGAAAAGGACAACAAGGACGTCACTGGTTAAACATTCAGTAATATACAGGAGGACACTGATTAGCACTGTTACCCAGAGTAATAACAGTCAGTGGCAGGATCAGCTCGGGGACTAATGAGAACGCCCGGAGAGAAATGGGAGCAGAGGAGGTGAATTCTTTTCACCAGATTCTTTCCTTTATGCTCCTGAGGCCTGATTCTTTTCATAGGAGCTGTTATTTACTTTTCATAAAAGGGCTTATTTCGAGATCCCTTTCAATAAAGCGCATTGATGCAGAAAGAATTTTAGACACAAGATGTTTCATGGGAAATTAAAGCTTGTGTAGGTGTTCGCTTTGGACTGTGTGGTGAAGGAGTTTCAGCCGGCAGAGCAAAGTGTCACTGCAGCATCTCGGTCTTTAACCCGCTGTGAGGACATTGCATAAGTCTTTAGCTTAATATATAACTGCAGAGAACAAGAAACAACAGCAAGAGCAAGAGCAAGAGCAGACTGTGGGGGAAAGCAGACTGACTCCCATGGAAATCCACTTTCATTTTAGTTTTGGCCTAGTTTTGCAGAATTCCTGTTCTAACTTTAAACACTGCAGGTGAAGTTTTCTTTTTTATCATCACAATAAGAAACTTTTCATTCAAGAAACCTAAGTGTCGCATGTTGAATGGATGTTTAGAAATCGGGATGTAGCTGGAACTGCTGCAATAAAATCTAAATCTATTGGAAGTTACCAGCTGGAAACATCTCTGCGGACAAACTCTGCTGTGGCCATTTTGTCAAATTATACATCATATCAAGCTAATCAGAATAAGACAGTTAGCTGGAAATTCAAAGCATTTCCTGTCACTAATAGCTTTTAACAATCACACAACATTCACTCCTAACTTCTTGAAGTCTGATTAGGTTTGACAACAAAAAAGCTATTCAACGGCAAAATCTAGGCCAGTAAAAAAAGGCATTTAAAATGAACAGGCTAGCACTGAATAAAAGAAGAAAATCCTTCTGCAAGTTGCTTAAGAGATGGAAAGTTTAATAAGCAGCTTTCTCACAGTGTGCTCTCTACTGTATTTGCCACAGAGGCAGAAGGAAAGAGGGCACAAGAGGTTTCGCTGCATATCCTGTACAACCTCGCAGCATTTATCACAGTGAAGTGCACAATACATCAAGACTGAGACTGATGGCCCTGGGAGGCAAACAAGGCCAGAGACATGTTGTTGGTATCTCCTCTATAATGTCACAGATGAGTGAAAGCTCTGCATTAGATTTCTTATTTTTAAATGGAAGTCAGGCTGTGTTTAAGTAGTGCACACAGAGAACAGTGCACCCTGTCCTCAGGTTGGTTATGTAAGAGCCTGCAAAGAGATAAGGTTCACAAACACCGTCTTAAGAGTTCAGAGGTGACAGACGTGTCTGTCTAAAGGAAAAATGCCTAGAACCACAATACTCACCGCCATTATCAACTCAAATGGATGCTTATAGACCCGAACAGGGGACTGGTATTCCTGCACCATGGTTGAAGTGTGGTCCCAGCAGCACTCAGCTAGATAACTGAGGAAAATACAGTAAAATAAAAGAAGCGTGACAACAATTTATATGAGTTAATGGGTGTGTTTCTGCAATAAAAAGTCACATTATGTCAGCTGAGACAAGCATGTGTGGAGCTCCAGGCTGCAGCACGTAGTGCAGCTAGCCATCGGTTTCTTTACAAGTTTTTAACAGGCGATGTTTAAAAAAAGCCCAGAAGCTCGTTTAAAAACACCTGGCATCGTTTTGAATGTCTCCTTATAGTTGAAAAAGACTCTTCTAATTATCTGGTTGGCTCGATATTCTGTCCATTAAATGGTTGAAAAGAGTTTTAACTCTTCTCTCAAAGAGCGACTGTGGTTTTGAATAAAAACAAACATGGCGGACGAACGACTGCGTTGATAGAGCGGAGCGGTTTACAAAACAAGCGGAAAATATTTCTTTTAACATGCAGAAGGTGACATATTTACATCCAGATAGTTAGGGAAGCGTTTACATATACTAGAGATATATTCAGAAGAGCTGTAGGTGCTTATAAACGAGTGTCTGGGTTTCTCAAACTATGGCGGTTACCTGACTTCAACACAAACCAATAGTTAGCATAGGAATGAATGCTAATACAAAGACTCACAAAAACTTGTGGCATTAGCATTAAAAAGCGTCATTCAAGAAGAAGCTGCAGCCGAATTGGAGAAATGTTTTTGGAGCCACATTTGTCACCCTTAAATAAACTTACTTACTGTGTTGACAGAGATACAATCAGAACAAAGTTTGTTAGTTAAAAAACTACACGAACGTCGTAAAAGAGACTTACAGCAGGAAGATTTAACGTCACGGTGCGTCACATAAACTCTCCAACTATCCGTGTACACATACTGTCAGAAGCTGACTGTGCAAAATAAAGACACCAGCAGTGTCAAATACAAAATCAAGTAATGTCCGAAGTTTGTTCCTTTGTCAGCCTGATAACAGCAGCGACTCCTCCTCTCTCAGGAAAACAGGAAGTCACGTCAGTCACATGTACTGCAGAGTCCTGTGATGGTTTGAGAGCTGCAGGGACTGGAAGTTAGTCAGACACATAAAAAGACAGAAACACATGCACATGACTGGTTTGACACTTGCAGATGAGAGTGAATTATGACTCAAATATTATTCCACTGATTGGGGACATGCAGTCAGTGATGGATGCATTAGGCCCCAGCAGTTAGGACTTAGTGTTATTATCCTTTCAGCTGTGAGTTCTCATAGATTTCTGTCAAACACATGCATTAAACATGGTTTATGCTTTTAATCAAGCAGGTTATTATTTGTTCAGCTACTGTACAACGGCACAATGCAGAGTCCTGTGATAGACTGGTGACCTGACCCTGCCTCTTGCCCAGTGACAGCTGGGATTGGCTCCAGCACCCCCACAACCCTACAAAGGAAAAAGCAGTTAGGATGATGGATGGATGGGAAATGCACATGGTCTAGGGCAATATAGAGTAACATGAAAAAGTAGGGTTGTAATGGTAAGTTAAATTAAACTAAACTTAATTAGACTCTCAATTCTTCCACAGTCTTTCTTTAATCAACTGTTATAATTCCCAGCAGCTCAATGCAATGCAATGCTCAAATGTCTTTATTTTGTCCCACTGGTGGTTTTTAATATAATAAACATAGTTATCACTATAAAACTACCTGGCATTGAATAAAGTTAAAAGTAAAGCGATTGATATATACCATGTACAAAACACCTGCAGACATTATATTAGGCTGAATTGATTTTAGGATTGTCTCCCTAACATGCAAATAAAGATGTGAATTCATAATCATAAACATTAGATGGTGCTTGTTGTTTTGACCTCTTAAAGTCTAATTTTACATAACTTTAACTGCAGCTTGGTGCTGAATGCCTAAAGGCACTGAGTCTGACCTTTACTTTTACTTTGCAGGTGTTAAGGCTCCATTTATTTTAACAATATGCACATATATTTTTCATGCAATTCTAGTTTCTTCACAAATGATTCTGCACAACTGCCCTTAACACTGTTACTCCCCCTGTAGTGAAAACCGATTGACATGATAATATTTTATCCAAGAACATTATCTTGTAGAGGAATTCATTATATCTTCACTGCCTCACATTACATTAGCTGTTCCAGGGAGATGCAGCTGCTCCCACACTGAAGTCCTGAAGCAGCATCTGGGGTGAGGAAATTCAAAGCTTCTGGATCTGGCAGCCTACAAAAGGTGCTGGAGTCCAGCAGGGGACATCCTGAGAGCGGGAAGTTGAGTTCAACTAAGCTTGTTTCTTCCTAATCAACCTCAGGCACAAAGAATAATGTTACCAACTGCTGCTCTTGGCAATAGTCTCCCCACGATTGTGGGTAGAATCGTACCACCTTTGTGCAGCTACACAGTCACGATGGAAGGTGTGGGTTCATGTCTCAGCCAGACTTTGCTTTGTGAGTTAAAGCAACAAACTGTACTGTATTTCTGTGTTATTCTGGTTATTTTAGCTTTTTAAAAGATTGGCTTTCATAATGGTATTGTGAGTGTCATGGTCAAACAATATCAAATCACCTTGAGTATGATTACAAAAATGGGACAAACATGTTGCACAGAGGAATGAAATGAACCCGTAGATCCCTCTCTGAAGGCCTCTCTGCAGCGTTTCTTCCTTTTGTTTTCACTGATGGTATAAAAGCTGCAGTGTCATCTCCATTTGAGACTCTAATTGGGATCAAGAGCCATAAAAACAAGCTCGACTCTATTACGATGAAAGCGATTACTCTGGAATTCATATCCTGCCATATCCCACTGCCTTGTCTGAGGCGCTCACATAAACAGTGACTCATCTGTTCCTTCTGATTAAAACAATCACCTATATTCTCAGTTGTTTGTGCTAATAGTCACAAAAGAAAATGTGAACACTCAAGTTTAGGGGTCGTCTAATTTCAGCTCGGCTCATCACCTCCCAGAGCTCATCATCCTTTTTACAATCCTCTTAGCTCCCCCGTCTAATTAACTATAATTGTGATTAAAGCATATTGGATGTATTTCTCTCCTGAACGCTACCCAGACTTCACAATGACTCCGCACACCTTAGAGACTGTTGTTCAGAGCTGAAACCTCTGGCAATAAATCTCGTGGAGATTATGCAGCCATACAGCTTTTTATTCATGCATTGGTGATGCAGAGCATAAATAAACCTCTATTCATCAGCTGTTCAGCTACAGTAATAAAAGATTAATGAGCGCAGAAGATCTGTTCAATAAAACTGTGCATTAACACAGCACGGCCGACAATGACTCCTAAATGAAAGGACTACACTGTATGACCTTCAGTTAGTGATTAAAAAAAGTGAATGAACACAACAATATTATCCCAAATCAACAACTATTGCAGTTGTTTCCTTTTTCAACATAACTTAGATCTATTCTACCAAATAAAAGAGTAAAACGCAGGCGTGGGAATTCAGATGAGGTTGCTTGTAGCTATTCAGCTTGAGTGGTTAGTTTCTTCTGGCTCCTGAAACTTTGCTGTTTCCTTCTCTATTTCTCCCAGGAACGCACCTGAGGGATGAACTCGATTTGAATCAAAATGGGGCCACCTCAAGAAAACGAATAATAGACCAGGCTTTAAGGAATCTGAAATTACTTTTCTAACAAACATAACATTTATCCAGACGCCTCGGAGTTTACCAGTGTGAATTAGAAGACTTAAAATTCAATTAAAGTACCTTCATATCCACCGTTCAATACCCTGAAAAAATCTTCAATAAAATGTGTGTGTGTGTGGTTGCATGACTATGTGTGTGTGAGCAGTGTGAGTTTTATACCCGTGTGTGTTCTATAACAAATATTGATTCCCGACCACGGATACTGCACCAGCTGGCAAGAGGGGAATAAGCACATCAACTAAACTAGACCAAAAACTGAAACTGTGACCTGATTAAAAATGTACTTAAAAAAGATCTTTAGTACATTTACACTAACCAGCGATCAACAGAGCACTTTACAGTAGATGAGCAGAGACGTTCAGTAGCTCGTTAGCAGCGGATAAGTTACTGTAATAATTACAGTAATGGAAATGATAGGCAATAAATAATGGAGAAAGAGAATAGTGAAATGTTTTACTGACATTAGACAACAGCAACACACTGAGCTGTTATCATTGCTCATATAAACAATGAATAAAAACTCCTTAGTTTCCATGCAAATATCTACAAGGAGAGAAATAAACGTTCCCCAATGAGAACGCTTTCATCAGAGTTAATGAACAAGTTGATGTGAAGATTTGCCAGCTGGTCTGAAGAGACACCACGTATTTAGTGTGATGAAAAAAGTAAAGGTCAAACTACAAGGAGCAAGAGTGGGTGGTTGGATTCAACCCCTGCGAGCTCCTGAGATATTCTTCTATTTGTGTGTGGGAAGCTTGTAGGTTGGATGGGGCGGTAGAATTGTCAGGCTGGGTAAACACTATTAACATGGTACATAATGACTGATTTGTCCGATTCACAGGGGTTTTCTTTAGTCTCACACTTACAAAGGGGGAAGGTGTTGTTCATTAACTGTCCACTTGAGGTCCCCAGTCCATTACCAATATATAGAATATAAAAAAAAGAAATCATTATAATAAAAAAGTCCACTTTTTCCAAATGAAGGCTCTTGATGCAGGTAAATATAAAGTGATTTTATAAGATTAAAAAAAAAAAGTGTACTGGTAAAAACATATGAACGTCATGCCAGCAATAATCCTCTGGATGTACTCTAATATCTAGTCTGTCAGTGCTGGAAGGTGGTTTGGTGCCTCCAGGATCAAGCTGACACATCAGACTAAAACATCTTCTCTTGGGCTTCATTCTTAAGACCAGACTGCAGCTGCACCAGACTGTCCGATGCCGGATTAAGATTATAATTTAGAGCAACTCCTGAAAGTCTGAGGTGCCATGTAAGGCTGTGAGTGGAGACTATATTCTGGGAGCCAGCAGCGGAAAGGAAACAACTGAAGGTATCCAGTAGAACCCTGTTTTCTGTGTGAGATCTTTGAACCTGAGGGATTTTTTTAAGGTATTAAACCACGAAGAAATCGTGTAACTGTTTAATTCAACTGGTGCAATATAAATGTAATGTCTGAGGGGCTCTGCTTGTCTTTTTCAACAGTGAAGTGATTTCCTCCCATGGTCTCCTCCACCCACATACACTAACCCTGTGTATTGGCACCATGCTTTTTGCTCAGTACACTCATGAATCTAATCTTAAGGCATGTTGGTGAGGAAAACAGAGCAAGCGAAGAAAAACAAATGAGGCTGAAAAATATAGTTTACAGCTTTGTCCTGATTAAGACTGGGCTTAGATTAATGTCAGACCTAAAGAAATAAAAATAAACATATACAGTAGCCTAGAGTTCTTTACAAATATATATAAAGGGAGCCTGGAGGAACAGTAGAAAGAATTGTGTAGAGTCTTTATTTAAATTGCAAATTTTGCTTTTGTACCCTAAATTCTTTGATGTGATGTGACTGCCCCCTCTCATCACCTTAAAACTAAAATATCAGTATCATCCCACTTTACAATCACTGCAGCACCACAGCACACATGCAAAGCCCAATGAATTACATACATCCCATCGATCTCCATAGAAAAACTCATATCAAACCACTCCAGCTTCTAGCGTGTCCCCAAAGACAAAATTAGGAACAGAGAAGAAAAATGAGGTGTGATTTATGAAGTTCCAAGCCAATCCAAGATTATTTTAGTGCATACTTGTTCAAAGAAACATCAAGCAGAGCCAGAAACTTAAAATTAACCATGTAAAATGAATGTAAGACAGGAAATCACATTATGGCCCAGGAGCGGCTTAAAATAATTACATCTGAGAGCAATACATTCCAACATTGGATTAAAGAGGTCACGGAGAACAGGAAACAGACCAAGCCGAAAGAGAAACGAGATGAGACGTGAGCAGCTAGTCCGCACACGAAGCACTGTTCTGACACAATTACAACAGATGCTATAGTCATGCTTCTTGAAGCTTAACAGGCGTGCCGGCCCTGGAAGCATACATCTCTACAACACCTGTGACACTATTGTACAAAAGTCTGCTGCTACAGAGCACACCAAAATGATCACGGTTAAAAATTGTTATGTAGTTTGGACATGCATACATGTACGGTTCATAATAAGCGCATGGCTGGTAGCGATGCTAATAGGTTAGGTGCAGGTGATGATCTGGGGTGCAGATCTGTGCAGACAGCTATACCTGTCAGAAACATTTAGCTCTGCTTTAGGTCAAATGATCTCAGAATCACTTCCTAGTCAATCTATAATGCGGTAATCGTCTTAATAGCAAGACAGATTCCAATTTTCTGGACGTTGAGGCGCAACATGACAAATTACTCTTCCTCTAATTTCCTCAGAATCAGTCATTATGATGTATGCTTCCAGTGGTCTTTTATTTTGAAATGAAAAAGATGCTGGAGCATGCAGAGGCCAGGCAGCTGTGCAAAGAAGAACCCATTCAGGAGATTTAAAAAAGGGATCATCATCTCATCAATGCATCTTGTCTTGGCTCCACAGAGCTCTACAGAGGCTGTATTCTCCAGTGTTTGTCAGTCTAATGGAGTTTCCACCACAGCATGCTATATTTACCCTGAGTTAGCATTCAGGTGGACACAGGTTATTATACAGATTGACTGTATTTACTGTGAGGGTGTGAGGGACTGAACTGACATGAAGAGCGACAGGCAAATAAAAAAGAAGGGGTTTCTTTACCCACACCCACAGTTTTCAGTGTGTCCGTGTTGGCACCAGAGCTGAGGATGAACAAATAAATCCGAGTGACATGTTACTGACACGTCTCTCCTCTGTAATCTCCCTCTCTGATCAGCCTTAATTGATCTCATTTGAGCTGGTTAAAGCGTCCCAGCACAGACGGACACAGCTGTTGCTCGGCTTGTCAGCGCGCACTAATTACATGTCATCACGATCACGTGACACCAAGTTAACCTCTGACAATAAAGTACGGTCTCAGAAAAACAACAGCCTCTGAATCTCTGCTCAGCTGAGGCTTGATGTCTTTACCTGTGACCACACAGGTTGTGAAGCTCAATGTGAGGTGAGAAAATCAGTAGCTGAAGACCAGACACTGCTGAATCCTCCCCTACACACTGAGCTGTTCATACAGTACAGTATATACATACCAATGCCTCATGCGATATCCTTCATGGTGATAGTTTTATTGAAATTGCCAGTATGAAAAGTGAATACGGCTGTGTCAGCTGTGGGGGAGGCAACACTTTACTGTTGCCACACGGTGAATAACACACACTTCTGCACAGAGTACTGATATTTAGGGGGATGTCAGGTTGTTTTTATTACTTTAGGACACAGTTAGACAAGCAGTTGTCCCCGGTTTATGGTCTTTGTGCTAAGCTAAGCTAAGCAACTACTAGTGACAGCTTCATGTTCAGTGCAAGTGAGAGCGCCATAGATTTTCTTAACACCTGGCCCGAACTTACAACTAATTCTATCATGTTGCACCAGCTTAACAGTAAATGTAACGACAAGTAAATGTCACAAAACACAGTCCCAGCTTAGAATTATAGTGTCAAATATAGTGCACACATTTAGTTAACACTGTTGTATCACATCATCACTTTTATCTATTTCTCATATTAATTTATTTCTACGAGTTGAGTTAGTTTGTCTTCGTAACTTCCTCTTATTTCAAAAAGTCTTGATCAGACCATTATTTCTCTCTTGGGCACTGACAGACATACGTACATGGACAAACTGAGGACGACCTCAAAGTTCCCACTTCTCTCTGGTAACACAGGCCAAGTGTCCAACAAACACTCCACCATCCAACCTTTAGCTGACTCATGGAGTGAACAGGGGAACTGATTAGCCAAGTGTTAAATCATTTATCAAACATCTTTTGCGTGCTAACTGTGAGCTGAGGTACTCATTTGAAGCATTTCAGGCATAAACAACAACTTTAATCTTGGGTAAACATCTTAATGATTTACCACACAGGATGTGAATTTTGGCACAAGGCCATTTGCTGCTGAGGGATGTCTTCAGGAGGGAGAAGCTGACAGAGAAGCTGACAGCAAATTCCAATCACAGCATCACTGAGGCACCAGATGAACACAGGGCTACGCAGGAAAAGCCTTGGGTAGAAACCCTGCTCGTGTATAGATTTACATTCATTATTATTGCTGAATGAGAGCCAAAACCGTCCCTGTAATGTAAAAATGTTTTGCATGATTACTCAAGCTAAACTATACTGTCAATGCTTGTGGAGCATTAATGAACTGAAAGTTAATAAGTCAGCTGACGACTTTTTGAAACTACTCACCAAGTTTTAGCATCAGCTAGTTACAGCTGATTCGACAGTGACAGCTGACAAAACCTCCAGGTAAAAATGAGAATCCTGCTGTTTTTAACAGTTTTAGAAAAAAAATAAAGAAATTCAAGTGATAAATTTGCTGTTATTCTTATGAACTGCTTATCCAGGGTTTGACAGGCAGAGCATTTCACAGCAGGTACGGGGACAGTGTTGGTCAGATAATTGGGCTGTACGGTGAGGTCTACAGCCGGAGATAAAGTGAAGACTGAAGGAAATTAGAGGGTCAAGGCTATGAAGGGGCCCCAGAGGACACTTTTCCACTGCTGTTTTTTGGTATATAATCCTGTCTGGCTTGTTGGTCCAGATTTTAATGATACTGTAGGGTCATTAACCTTGTCTCAGCCTCCCCGAAAGGCAGTAAAAACCTGCTACACCAAAAAGCTGACTAGTGAAAGCTGCCAATTGTGTTCCAGGATAGCAGAAATGTTTGCACTTGGGCACTTTTGACCGATGTGACCCTTTAAGTGGAAGAATTCATGAACAATTCCATCACTTCAGGGACAAACTGCAGCCTTTACTTAAATCTCTCTGCAGTTAATTTCTCCAAACATCCTCCACAGAAGCTGCACAGACACATTCAGTCTCTGGCGTCGTCTCTTCTGCAGCCCTCTCACCTCCTGCATCAATCCATACATCACTAAATAACTCATGAGAACATGCAGCAAGCGGGCTGTAAAACTGCACGATACCTTTGATCTTTCTCAAAACTTTTACATCAAGCTCCTCACAACACTGATCTAAGAAAATGTGTTTTTTTTATCATTCCGATTTCAGAGCTCTGGTCTTTTACTGTATGGACTTTTTGTAGATCACTTTGAAGCCAACCAGGGAAATGCTAATAAAAACTGTCATGTACACATGCTGCTGTTTCCTCTTCTATTAACCCATCTCCTCCAAACCTCTAATCCTTCAGCTTCAACTCTTATTCCTACGTTTCCATCATTTGCCTTCTCATCTATTTCCCTCTAATTCATTTTTCCTGCAGGACGGTCACTTCTTTTTCACCTTCTCTCTCCCCTACGTCCAGTTCCCCCCCCATTTTCTCAATCACTTCTATTCCAGCTTGACAGTGCTCTCAGACAGCAGGGTCACCGGGGCAGGTGGACTATCTATAAGGAATGAGGACCTCTCTCTCTCTGCCCACCTTTTGGTCAGGACATCAAGATTTTCAGATTTAACTAACAACCTTGAGCCCCACAGCCTGGATCTCTACTCAGTAAGAAAACTGCCACTTCTTTTCTACAAGACTGTGGAGCGTTGGTTCCTGTATGTCCAGCGAGCTTCACACTCAGCTGCTTAAATTGTCTAATGGAGAGGCCTTTGCAAATGCACAGAGGCTGACGGCTGTGACAGATGCAGCCTTGATGTCGGTGGCTTCTGCTGCCAGCTGATCCGTGAACGAGGTTGACTCAGTAACTGAGAATGACTGCAGAGTAGCCTCTTGACTTCTCATTGTGCTCTACACTGCCACTCAGAACATGTATTACTGAAGAAATACAAACAGATAGTGCAGGTCTAATTTAAAATGTGTCCATTTACTGTGAGAGGGTGGAATATCCTGCAGAACGAGGCACAGCCTGGAGTATATAACTGTCAGCAGGAGGCTGGAAATGTAGCACAAATGAACCTGAACACATGTCACAAACAATCTTCCTAGGACTCATGACTTGGACCTTTGACATTTTCAATGTAAGTGGAACATTCACAGAGAGTTCATACAAAAGGCACCCTTACTATCTAAAATGACCTTAACAGTGGTGCAACTGAATGTAGGGACAATGAGGCTGAGCACTTCCCCACATTAAGTTACATACAGTAGCTTTAAAGCAGCATATTACTCAAAGCATCCAACTGCTCCCTCAAGTGTAACTTCAGTTTAAGTCAAACAGGCAGATGAGGCTTCTAGCGAACTTAAACTTATATGTTATTGCCATAAAACAGCTTTTATGCAAATAGTGAATGAGATTATGATGTTCATAGTGTGTATACTGTTTCTTCTTTGCAGGTATTTGACCTAAAATACAAGTCTTTGTGGTTCAGTGTCTGCTCTGTTTGCACTTTCCCCTCACACCTACCTGCGATGCGTCTGGTTCTGTTGGAGACAGGAGACCTCTATCATTTACCAGTAGAACTGTCTGAGAGGTGATCCATTCAGTACAGCAGAAACTCACACCTCGAGCCAAGTTTCCATTGCACTCGTTCACTTTAAGTGAAATAGAAATATTAGGAGCAGTGACTGTTGGAGTTGAAGTGAGTTTCTGCTTTAGCCTCAAGTGGGTTTTGATCGGCAGCCATGCTCAAACACGGAGAATGCAATTACAAGAATCCCACGGAAAAATGTCACGTCTTTCATTTTTCTGTAACAGCTGCTGAACTTTACCTTTTTATTTTTAATTCGAATGTGATAAAGAAGCTTCAAACAGTAAGATGCAGAAACAAAAATAAAGAACTGAGGTGGCAGATAATCACTTCTGATCTATTAAAGATGTAACTAAACAGTTTCACTGAGAAAATCCACTATAACTGTACTGTATCTATTGTAACTAACAAACTCCAACATATACATTCAAAATCTGCCCTGGATACACACTACTAACCTCATTCACCACAGCATATTTATTTATATACTGTACATAGTAAAAGGTTTCTCAAATTGACTTATATTTCTACCACTCTGCAGTTCTTTAGTCATAACAGGCAGATTCCATTAAGTAAAGTCCATGAACGTGTCAGTTTCTCAGACACCTATTATTATGGAGGAATGCATCCAGAATACACAGAAAGAGTGGGGCACAGTCATTATGTGTGCTGCATTTATCTTTGTGGGAGGAAGCAGAAGCAGAAGGCAGCTGGTCTCCACTCTGTCACCTGTACTGAAGACGTCTGCTGCGTGCAGAGACAAGCGACTTATCCTCTCATTTTGGGAAAGTGGTCAAAGCATTAAATACAGGCTAATCTATTTAAAAAGTACATTTACACAAATGGTTCTTATGGTTACTACCTCTCAGGTATTTTTTGTTTTTTATCAGCTGAAAGACTTTTATTCTCCCCTTTCTGCATTTAAACTTCTTTTAACAATAATCTTCTTTTCCTTCTTTGTGGTATGATTAGGTTCCTGTGATGCTATGAGTTTGACTATCAGTAAGAGGGTTCAGCTTAAGAGTGATGATTTTCTCCAACCATATTCTATTTCTATCTTACCTTGGCCTGAGAGTGTGGCGGCTGAACCAACCAAATCCTGACAAGCACATTGTTTTTTTTCTACAACAGCACTCATGACCCCTTATATTTGACTCTGAGGAAACTTGGCAGGTCAACATTTCAGTCTCTCCTGACAATTAAATGAAGCAGACATTGGAGTGCTGCAGATGTCTGTTGAAGCTCTTGTAGAGAGGCTGCAGCATTTAAGGCGCTGAGAGTTCAGGGTTGAATGTCTTGTCCGGTAACAGGTTGAATCAATAACCAAACCCAAACCTGAACATGATTTCTACATTTCTGCCCAAGCCCGACCTGAACCCTCAGGTACAATACAAACAAGGAAGGTTTAGCTGTTAAAATGTATAATGCACCATGTTCAGCACCTTGGTTTAGCATGTTAGTATGTTAACTTTAAAGTAAATTGGCACTATACTCATAGTACAGGAAAAGAGATGATTTTTTTAGAAGGAATTTTTCTCTCTCTCTGGATGTTTGTACCAAATGTTTGCACCAGATCTATTTACTGTATTTTCCATATGAAATACAGATTGCTGTAGTATGCAAAAGTCATGTATAATTATGTGCACTCTCATACCTTACAGGCATGAATCACATAAAATACGGTTTGACAAACTCTAAATCAAAGCTCCGTACCTCCAGGCTAAGTTGTGGTCAGCACATATTCCAGTAAAGCGTTGAGATCTTAAGGCGAGCATGTGTGTGTACATGAGTGTGTGAATGGTTTTCCAAAGCTCGAGGTATAACAGGGCTCCATAATCCATTACTCTTTCATTTCAGTCCACTCTGTTACCTGGAATAGTCACTGCTGACTGAGCTCTTTCTGGCACACAGCGTGATCCACAGCAAGGTGTGGAGTCTCCTGTCTCAGGCTGAAGTCAACAGGTTGTCAGGACAAAGCACCTGCCAAAGGAGCACATTTTATCTGCAGGAAGTTGGAGGAAAAAAAAAACCTTTGTGTGATTTCTGCTCATTCTTTACTGTGGCATTTCTTTCTTTTCAGGAAATTACAAAACCTGAAATACCAATCATTTTTTTATCTTTATAGAGCTAGAGAATAGAAAAATCCTAACTGTGGGAGCAGCTCTTTAGGTTTAGCACCAGGAAAATATACTGTATCATTTATATTATTTTCTTTCTTAACGTTCAGTCACTATAAAAGCCCCAAACGATTCACAGGCTTCCTGACAATTGCTGCCACACATGTTCTTTCTTTTTCCTTTGGTTTCTAGGGATCAAGAGAAAGTTCAACATTAGTTCAGAGATTCTAGATTGGAGAGGAGAAATGGGTATACTGTAAAATGGTACTTACTATCAGTCAAAAAGACACTAGCACCATCATTAAACGAAAACTGGCAAATTCCAAGTCTATCTTTTGAGGGCGTCTCATTAAAATCCTTTTATCTAAGTGAAGGGTTTTGGCTTCAGTGGAGCAGCAGCTCACATGATAATGACTTTGCGACATAACATTTCGATGCGTATTATAATGCTCATCTGTAAAGATGATTTAAAATAGCGCTGAATATTCAAATTCATTTAATAGTTTCATTTACAAAGCCCACACAAACAAAAGGGGGTATGGAAAATAGATTACAGTGGAACTGTGCCTGGAAAGTTTCCAGTTGAGTCATAAAATATTTCAGTACATTTGCATCTGAGGACTCTGCAGAGAATACCAAGATAAAAATAATCCACTGTTTATATGTCTGTCAAAAGTATGAAAAGTGGGTCTATTTATTTTTGTTACAGAATCTTCAGTTTTTGAAGTTGAACAAAATTAATTGCACTGAAATCTAAATGCAATTTGCAAAATTAGAGCAATCAGTAAAAGTACATGTCTTGATTATGTTTATGCACATGGTTGTGACCAAACTGAAGAAAGTTGTTCAGCATCGCACAGTAGATTTACTGTAACATCTTTTCTCTAGTGGTCTTGTGGTTCTGCTCTGTGGTAAAATATTTTTTAGGGTCAACTAAGGCTAATAACAGCTTTCAGCAACCAGAGTTTGACAAATTAAGTAGGTTCCTTAATTACATCCATCACATCCTTCACCTGAGTCTTTTTCTTGTGTCACAAGCAGACAGAAACCTGCGGCGGCTCAGCTGGACCTGGACTTGGCCCACTGTCCAAATAAAAATTAGGATGCACAGATGCCACTGTCTGCACAGAGTGTAAGCCCTTTGGGACTAGAGGTGCACACCCCTTTCCTACTGAAATTGCACAGGAAGCATAACCTTGCATTAGCAAACACACTGGAACACAGGACTAATGTTTTCTGTTAACGGGCCTGAGTAGGTCTGTGCAGAAACAGCTGCATTACATTTACAACATTAACAACGTCTACGCTGTATTTCTGATCAATATAATGTTATAAAATCAGTTTTTCTTACCAAAGAGAAAGTTTTGAATGGTAGTCTATGATTATTGTTGCCTGTTTGTCTGCCATCAACAATATGGCGTCTTTCATGAGCGATATTCAATAACAACATTGCAGTGAAAGCTGTGATTTTATCTGCTACCGTACGTCATTGCACATACTGCAGCACATTTCTGAACCGAAGGGTTGATGTCTGCCTCTGTAATTTTCACAAATGGTTCTGCTATTAAGGAAAATATCTCTTTATCTACAAAGCACAACACACTATGTCTTTCTTTAAGGGCTCGACTGTACAGTGCCGAAGAATATTGTGCTATTTATAACAAAATCAAACTCCATTGTCATCTTGTATCCAGAGCCTGCTCTGCAAACAAATGAGCCTGAGCCAGCAGTGTTTGCTCATAAATCAGACTGAAAGAAGTAATTAGGATATTTCCCACACTAGGCTCTGAGAATTGACTATAAAAGATTGATTATGTCTTATATTTTAATTGAATCCTACTTTTCAAAAAGCAATAAATTTAAATTACTTTCACCTATACCCATGTCATTATTTGCAAATAATGGCAGCATGTTTTTTTTTTCTATTTCCTGTATTTTATTAAGCAACACTTATGTACAAATATATTCATTACAGGACATGTAAAATAGTACATCTCAACACAGAGTAAATGGCTTTGGGTGCATCTAGTACAAATATCCAAACTCCACGATGATACTGTAGGTATTCACACAACACTGATCAACTTGTGAAATTCAAGCGTTTGCATTTTTTTTTTTAAATCAAAGCTTTTGATTGCTCATGATTTCTTTACTAATCTAACTCACCCATTGAATGACACATTTCATCGTGACCCATGGTCCTACTTCAGCCGTGTAAACCCTTCAAAGTATCATGCAAGTTCCCTGAGAGGTTATTAACACCTTACCCACTTTGGCAGTCAGTCCTAGATCAGAGGTATGAAAGTGGAGCCAGTGTTTATCCATTACAGCATTTTACCACATACTCTCCTGGTCAGAAGGAGTCTCCTGGGGCATCCTGGATCTCACCAAGTATTAGAAAAGAGTCTCCGTCCATGAGGTCCTCCTCTGGTCATAGGCAGTCCCTGCATAGTGCCACCTGACCGATACGATAGTCCCTGCAGGGGCAAAGGCGTTGGTATTTGGCACTGGAGCCGGCACAGCTGAACAACAGCGGGTCCTGCTGCAGACCACATTCAGCGTGCTCTGTTGAGAAGGCGGGGAAGAGGTGGTTCATCTCCGACTCCAGTCCCTCACACTGGAAGTCCAACCTGAGAGCAAAGACACAGGAGGAGGAAACAGTTCACAGCCATTTCTTTTAGTTTTAAATGAAAACGTTGAAAAAGCATCAATCAAAGTATGAATATAAGGTTTGAATATTAGTGCTAACAGGAACATCAGAGGGTAACACTGATTGATCTAATGTATTTAATATTAATGGTAAAATAACATTTTTGGGAAATAATAAAGAGGAAGAGCGAACCAGTGTCTCCTTCTGTGCTGCAGTTCATCACTTTTAGTTCATTTTCTTATTGTTATATCAAAGGTAACACATTTTCTGGGCAAAACGTGCAGTCTTTTAACAACTTGTCCAAACGTAGAAACATCTTACGCGCTGAAGGCCTCCTTAATGTTGATGAAACGATACAAGGCGGGTTCACACATTAGTCCTGCGCTCTGGCATGCCTTCACACACGACTGGCCTTCCAGGGAAGCCAAAAGCCGCAGCGCGCTGAGAGGAGGCCAGGATGTGTAGGAGCTGACGTTAGAGGCCCAGGTTAGGATGCTGGAGTTGGGCAGGAGGATGAAAGGGCCGGGAGAGGTTCCCAGCCAGGATGAGTTTACCGGAGGGAACGGATCTTCAGGAGAACAGAAGTCCTGGCAGCGCAAAGATAAAACGACCCAGCTCAGTTATATTTTCAGTGTGCAAACACTTTGACCCGTGAGCTAAAATAAACACTATGACAAAAACGTTCCTAGCAACACATACGACTTCTGCACAGCTGATACAGCAAATAATAAAATAACCATGACAATGCTTATCAGAACTGACAAGTTTTCATCAATCTCCCAGGAAATGATTTGAAAGCAGTTATGGCACCCAATAACAAACGAGGTTTGGAGGCAGAATTAGGCTCCGGTGAGCGCTCTGATTACATCCCCCCTTCAGCGGGGGCTATTCATAAGACCCAGGTAATAACATTTCTCTGACATGTCCCTCTGGCCTCCAGACCTGTTTATTAAACAGGCTGCTAGTGCCCGCAGGCAATAACCAGGTTTCCAATTTCTCCATCTCTGCTGCACTTCCACTTCTAAACACAGACAACATCTGTAACACACACACACACACACGCAGATATGGTGTTGAAGTGGAAAGGTGCGCTCTTTGTAATTATATCATTTTTAATTTGACCGGCTTATTTTTATGTGTGACTGAGAAGAGGTACTTAAACTTTAATAATTCAATGAATTCTCTGCTTATTAAATTTTTATTACATTAAAGCAGAAAATGTCCAAGCTTCCAACACAAGGTGGAAAGACCTTTAACCATGTTATGTACACATTATAGGCTTAATTAGAGAAGAAAGTGCAGGAAAAGTCATTACCTGAACTGTCTGTTTTAATCATACTGCACACGAGATCTTCTGACGTCTTTGTGTAACTACAGTTACAGTGCTTGGAGTAGTCACATTTTTCACTTGCTACAGTATAATGGACATTTTAAAACAGCTTAAATTGTAAATTAGTTTAAATTTTAAATTAGTTTCAATTATGTGTTAGTTTTTGGTTCATTTAGATTAAACATGGACAGCACTGATGGCCGCAGTAACAGGTTGCAAGACAACGACTGCAAAATATAACTTTTCATATAATAAAGTTATTTTATATAAGAAAACTTTTCACCTGAAAATAAAAGCTGAAATGTTGATCTTCTGTCTCACTGTTCTAATGCTTTAGGAGGGGAGTGTATAAAATGTTCTCAGTCCACAACCCTGTCTTCTAAAAATCATGTTCCTATACAGGAATCCCCACAAAAGCTTATCTGCGATTGCAGTTTAGTTGGAGACGGATTTAATCTGAGGAGATTTACTCTTAGGGACTAAATTCAACACCAACCTTCACCATGGCTCATATTGTTTTCATTATTGGTAAACAACCAGGACCTCTATTAAAGGGCCTCTACATTTTAGGATTCCATTAGAAATCCATTAGAAGTCCATTCATTCAATTAATCAGAACTACTCTAGTTTATTATTATTAGGTTCTAATAAAAACAGACAAGTTGAATTAGCTTGAAAATATAAAACTTACACATATCATTAAAATAATTAAATTAATTAAGATTAAATTAAAATAATTTTGTTCTAGTTTTTTGTGATGTAATAGTATGAATGTAATAGTAAGAATACATTTATTTTCCCCCATGTTTAAAAACCAAAAATCAAAGCAGCATCTCTCATCTTTCCTAAATGTGTATGAAACAGACTGTGACTGGCTGGAAAAGAAGGAACCACCTTCACCTGCATCTCTAATTAATTAAATGAGAAATGTCAGGTAGGTTATTTCTCAGCTGAATGCGTTCAACGCAATTACTGTGAAACAGTAATAGGATATTTAAAAGTGGGAAAACAAAACAATATACAATCATACGAGTCGTTCCCATGGATGGGATGGGAAGGGAGTGAGCTGCCAGAAGAGTACATTAAACGAGGATCACAGTGGGACTAGAGCTCTGCCAGTGGAAGGAGGACGGGGGAAGTCTTAGAGGAAGATAACAAGGATCGGAGATTCACTCAGAAAGTAGGAACGAGGGCAAGAGATGTGAGCTACTTGCTAAGCTACAGTAGAAATAAAATTTTGAGAGTCTGAAAAGCAGATAAAGGAGGTTAAGAAAAGTGGAAGAAGAAAAAGGGAGGGGAGTCTGATTGCGAGTCTGACCTTGTAGACGTCCGACGGGCAGTCACATTCCCCGCTAGTCACAGCACTATGTGTTTGTGTGATAGCTGCAGGGAGATTGTGTCAGAGGCTAACACATTTCTGAAACTGACACTGCCAGATACTATACCAGCCATCACAGAATGATGAGCCAGATGATGCTACCATCTGTAAATATACAGTATGTGCGTCTTTGTGTTGCTTTTTATGTGTTATCTTACCCCAAGGACATCTGTATGAGTACACACACTGGATTACACGAGGTAGCACAATTGATAAACTCCATTTGAAATGTGTGTAAAAGGTTCAATAACAAGTTTTTATGTATGAGCATTAATATTTCATCTCTTTCTTCACTGTCCTCTAGAAGCAGCATTAAGAAAAATTAGTCACAGCGTTAGTCGATTATGCTTGCAGCTGGCATCTGCAAAGGATTTAATATCTGACCCAGGCAGAGTATCAGGGGGATAAATATTGGCCAAGCAACTAAGAAAGCTCAGCCCCATAAATAGAAGTTCAGAATATTAGCTTAATACAGGAGAACTCATTTGACATGTGCACGCTTTAAGGACGCGGGTGTCACTATTAATTCATTATTGGGCTCCACTCCACTCCAGCTGCCGTCATCTGCCCGTCCTCTTCCACTTCCGGGGGCATTCTCTGCCCCTGCATCGCCATCTACAGCCTCAGTGATTACTGTCATTATTTCTGCTTTTTAACTTACACTCATCACGTTTGGCACAAGATGTGTGATCATTAAGTTTGTATCAGTGAGGGGGATGAATGGAAAACTGCTTTAAACAGCATTTGCAGCCATTACTAAAATCCAATCATGCCCTGTGCACTGATGCTCGTACAGTTTCCCATGTTGTATGTTGATGACAGCTTCACCTTCCAAACCAGGCTGCAGTATGTCTAGATCATTCTCCACAGGCTCCTGGAGAAACCAGGTGTTTCTGAAAGCTGTGAAATGTGGGCTCCACGCTTCCGGAGCTCCTCAGCTCCTGTTATGCCTGATGGTCCTTATTCATTCCCTGGTTAACCTTCACTCTCTTATTGCCCCTAAACTTTTACTCTGTCCAGTTGTGTCCAGTGTTAATCTGAACAATGACACTAGAGACCTTGAGCAGCTTTTTTCTTGAATCCAACATTCCTGTAATCTGTGAAAACCTTTGTGAAAATGAAACAGATTCGCAGCTTGAAACAAACAGAGGCTGAACGTGTCGATGACATGATCAATGAGAAATGTGAAATGCTTGAAAATATTCACTTGAGAAAATAAAATTGATTAGTTCAGGAACATGAAAACTTGCAAACCTCTTCCCATCAGTTGTCAAGAAAGAGCCAATTACTGTAATTCCCTCCTTCTGTGAACAGAGAAACTGAGACTTTGTCTTTCATTCTAGTGCTTTAATGTTATGTTTTTATCCTCACCTTGATATTCTGCTTTACTTTTATGTTTACCACTATCGAGACACACTTCAAATGGGCAGAATGTAGGAGGCTGAAAATCACGATGTTTGGCAACACTAGTGTGTAAACACTAGTGATTTATTTTTAAGTTTTAAAGTTATAGCACAGAAGAGGGTGGATATATTGAATGTAAATTATTTAATTTAACAGCTGTAAATGTAGCTCAGAAACTGAAAAACAGAAGCTCTACAGAAGCTATAGATGCATTGATCACAAATATATATTTTAAGATAACAAAGTATGAATTGACATGTAAAAGAACTGTGACAATGTAAAACAGCTGCTTCGATGAACCTACACACAATTATTATCAAAATCTGCAGCTCTGCTTAATGAAGCTACTGTATAGGGAGTTTCAGTTCATTGTAATGTTTTGTTCTGGTTCATGAAAACGTTGCTCCACAACTGCTGAATGTGTAGAAAAATCAACTCTTATCTTGTTGCTTATTCACATACCTATAACCACTGTAGTTAGTCATGTCAGCCCAAAGGCTTTGTTTTGGTCTCTGGCATCAAGACGTTAGCAGAATATTCTTTATTTCCTTTGGCAGAGGTCAGCATGGACACTCCAGCTGGTCTGCAGCAATGCACTGTGTGTTTTGTTTGGCACATACAGGATGCATGCATACCATTTTGGAGACGCTCTGACCTAAATCATCTTGCCATAACAATGTGGCCAGATGACGGTTAAAGCCACTTAGAGATCCTTAGTCTTCTTAGTCTACATCAACTTCAAGAACTGACTGTTCACTTGCTGCCTAGTATTCCCACTCGTTACTCTGCCAATGTAATAAGATAATCAGTGATTTTCACTTCACATACTAACAATTACTGTTCTGGTTCCAGTTCACAGTTCACATATATAAGACCCAGAATGCTGGCTACATGGAATTTATTTCGAGACCAACCTGGTTCTGAATGTAGGCATGAACTCTCTCCAGCATCCCCTCACAGGTGTACTCATAGGGCAGGAATGGCTCCACCTGTAAACACAGATGTGCACACAGATGAAGAAACAGTGGGAGACAGAGTGTGTATGTCTTCACAGAACTCACAAACTGAGCATCTGATAATTAATCACAGCTGACATATTCATTAGAGTAATTGTGATAGGCCTATATCGTGCCACAAGTCTCACATTAAAATCAATGACCTAATACATCACAGGTGACAGCTTTGAACATTCATTATATTTAGTGATGACTATATCAATATGTCTAACAATGGATTAAACTGACAGTGGACCACAGGTCATCCAGCGCTGAGAGGCTCACGTTTTTTGGTGGATTCTGGGCCCCTTGGGTGCAGTTATTGCTGTTAAGGTCTGTCACTCATGACTTTTGATAGAAGACAGTTAATTAAAATTCGCTGACAGATCACTGATCAATAGCATTTCCTCTTTTGTCTAGTGATGTGAAATAACAGCCTTGTGAGAAATGGGAGATCAGAGCGGTGACAGGAAGCAGGAGGCAAGCGCAGGTTGATTCTTTAGAGATACAGCGGCAAGAAAAAGTATGTGAACCTTTGAGTGTTTTTAGTCAAAATTAACTCAAGAGCACAATAAACACTCATCAATGAGGTAAAGAAACAACCCAGAGTGACAGTTGAAGATTTGAAGGCATCATTGAAACTAATTAACATCTGTGTTCATGAGTCTACAATAGGTAAAACACTGAAACAAGCAAGGTGTCTATGGCAGGACACCATGAAGGAAGCTGCTGCTTACTTTGCATTGCTGCACGGCTGAGGATTGTGTTTTGTAGACTGATGAAACTAAGATTGAAAGAACACACAGAACTACATCTAGCATAAAAAGGTCACAGCATGTCATCATGAAAACATCATCCCCATCGTAAAGTATGGTGGAGGAAACATCATGATGTGGGCCTGCTTTACTGCTTCAGCTTTTATTTCCAAGGGTTCACATACTTTTTTTCACTAGCACTATGATGTTTTTATAGTTTTTCCTCAATAAAGACATAAAAGATCAAGATCATCATCAATTTTGTTTGTGTTATTCCTTTAGGCACATCATATTTGTTTATACTCCTGACTTAGGTATAGATCAAATCACTTTTTATGACAAATTAATGCAGAAAACCATGAAATTCCACAAGGTCCACATACTTTTTTGCCACTGTATGTTTATATTAATTACTGCTTTTTTACCCTACTGTGTTTTGATGACATAGATAATATATTAGGATAGGATATATTCTGTACAGATCCCCCATGCAGAGTCCCCTCTGAATATCTTCCATGGCTGCTGGAGTGAGATCTCATTGTTTACTATCAAGCCACTAAAGCACCCGGGCTTTTAAAGTGATAAATGGTTTCTTTTAGTGTTGTGTTTCTTTTAGCACTCTCTTATTACTTTATTTCATCTGAGTTTAATGAAATGTATCTGGCACTTCATCAGCTATTCCACAATGCAATTTGCCTTTTGGGCATCTTTATATAATAGAAACAAACATTTTTAAAATAATTGTGTAGTTTATACACATAGACGGACTACATTGCCTGGCCACAAAAAAATATACGAGCAACATTCATTATTTCAAGCCATCACTGATGACATTCAATAAAACTTCATTCACGTTCCCGAGGCTGAGAGCCACCATGTCTAGAAAAAGGCACACAAGCCGAGCTGGAGAGAAAGATTAGGTAGGTGTCACAGACATTTTACTGCTTCTTTATCAGCTGCTTTGTTTTTCTGTTTAGTTTTTTTTCCATCATGCACAGTTGCCATGGTGCCATTAAAATCGGCAGCATCAGTGTTTCAGACAGGCAGAGTGGTATCACAATGATACATCAGCATCACTTGAGCTCACTGACAGAGGAAGCCATCTAACATCAATATGAGCGACAGTGCTATGAACAAACCTCATACTAAACGGTGCTGATTAGGAACTATTATGAGCTGACTGTAAATATGTATGAGTACCCAGAATATACAATTTCCATACTATATGTGTCTGATTTTATGGTGGGAATTAAACTTTAACACTGCATAAGGACCTACTGTGATCCAAATATGAGGCTTAGATGTAAAACTCATTAGCATATCTGCAATCTTGCCTGTTTAATCTACACGAAAACAGACACAAGTAGGAGACTCCAGCAAATAGTCGGGCACATAAGCCACTGAATGCATGTATTAAAAACAACTACCATGTACAATTTGTTCTAATGAAAGTTGCTCAGTGGCACATTAGCCAAAGCAAATCTTATTCTTCTTATTGCTGACAAGAACCTGACACAAACCTTTGGTCAGATAAAACATGACACATTAATCAGTGAGTCTTAGAGGTGTTGGATTTTAGTACCTTTGCACACAGCATTCACAGTTTATGCTAATCTAACTGTGGAGGGGCTTCAATCATCATCTAACAGTTGATAAGAAACCAAACAACCGCACTTCCTTATGAAACATATATGTGTGACACTTAGCGAATGATCTGTCTTGTTGGATTCTCACTAAAACATTTAGACAGGTGCACCAGTGCACTGATGTGTCCCAACTGCAACTGTATGCTTGTCAAAATCATTGCAAATAAAACTGCTCTTACTTTTGCTTAATCTTTAAAATGCAAGGTGAAACTTGTTCAGTCTGGCTCATCAGCACTGTTTGTTTCCTCCCCAAGGATCCACTTTTTAAGCATTTACCAGGGCCACAACTGGTACTTCATTTTGCCTCTATCAGCAGGAAACACAAGGTCTATTTAGCACACCTGGCAGGTAGAGGCACACATGCATCTTGGCACTGCACGAGGTTTGGCTGTGACTTAGTGTTGTTCTGGTGACAGATTAAGCACAGCATGATTGATTAATATGATCTGCTGCGGACAATGCGTACTTGTAGGGCTGGCCTCTGGAAAGCTGCCATGTAAACCCAGGTGTGGGCACAATTTACCTACTGAGCCACTCAATATCTGAAGCAATTAGCATTGCAGAGAGCGGGAAGGGAGACAGCTAAGCATTTTGCTATGCTGGGTACCATGATTAAGAGCTCTATTAAAGGCTGAGGGCTTCAAAAGTAGGTCAAACCCAAATGTGAAGTGTGCAAGAGCAAATTATGCTCTCACCTAGCCTATTATGAAGCAGTGCAAAGTGTACTTTGTTAGACTATAATATTAGCAAACCATTATTTAGGTAGGGAGCTTGGATGGCAAACTGTAAAAAAGCTTACTTACATTAATCTTCATAATTTCACGAATGGTCTCATCAAACTCTTCAGTGTTATTGAAGTCCACGGTGATGACATGTGGTCTGCCGATATACTGCTCTGCATAGGGATGCTGAGAGGACACCTGAGGGAGGGGATATATACAATAACAATAAAAGTCTTAACAGCAAATTAAGTCAGTTAATGAGTGTTTTTTATTTGTACAGCGCTGAATTTAAATTTCAAAACACGTTGATTAATTAGAACTCTTGGATATGTGATGAGACATTACAGTAAATTATTTTTTTACTGTTCTGTAATAATGTTGTTAACCACCACATTATTCAAACATGAAGAGTAAATACCTCCCTGGAGGTGGGTTTCCCCCTGAAGAACTCATGATTGAGCGAGCTGTGAGGGGGATCGAACTTGGGTTGCAGAAAAATGCAGCCATTAGCTATGGCCTCCAAAGGGGCGGGACCTTCGTATGGAAACCCAAATCCAATGAAAAGCTTCACAGAAAAAGGAGAAGATCATAAGACAACACACTGAGCTGCTCATATCCACTCACATAACACACAGTTCACCTCACAAACACCTCAAAACTCCAACAAAGCATTTGAGGATAGACTTTGAAATGATGTATATAAACATCGGAGCCTATTCTGAGCTCATGAAAGCTTCAGTCACGTTCCCACCTTGGCCTTTCTGAGAAGCTGCTGCAGCTCCTGCTGAGGCAGCAGACCGTGGTTCTTGACAAAGGCAGGCACCTCTGGGGGACGCTGCGTCTCATAGTACACCGTCCCATGAATCTCCATGTAGCGATGCAGGATGGCCAGGACCTTTTCCTTACCCTTTAAAGACACACAGGAGAAAATGAGTTAAGCATTTAAGAAAGGGCACATAAAACAAAGTGAAATCATGGCAAACACTGCACATATAGTGAAATTAGTATTTATTGGAGTCCATTGTTTTCTCTATTGGTTAGTTTCAACCACTGACTGCTAACTTTGTGTCTTTAATTAATTAAAATGATGTCTCCTGCAGCAGCAACAGTGCTGTGAGTTAAAGTGATTAATTAGTATTGCACAAGATCACTGTGCAAGTTATGTATACTCTATTTTCTGTGACAATTTACTTGAATCATTCTGCTGATGCAAAACTGAATTAGTTTGTCTCAAAAAGTGTTTCTTGGGGTGATGTTATGAATTATTTACCAACGCTATGTCTTCAAGGCATAAATCATTTATAAATGTCATCCCAGTGTTATTCCTCATTTTTCATCTTGGACTATTTTAATGTCTCCAAGAAATGTGGAGATAAAATCACAATGAAATGAACAACCTTAAAATTAATTACTACAGAAACAGACATGACTAAATGTGTTAAAAATGTATTTAAATGGAGAATCTGATTGGATGTTTCACTTTACTGCTTTACAGATGTTTACAGAATATGCTGGCTCATATTGGAAATCCCTTTTTCCAATACTTGTGTATTTTTTTAATAACTTCTTCCTGAAGTGAAACTCAAAAGGTAGGCTCAGATACATATTGCCAAATATTCAATTCTAGCTGTGAAATACATATAAAAAAAAAGAAGTCTAGCACCAGTCTTTTGGGTTTGAGTTTTGGGGTTTGGAGATTCAACAGCATCAGTGAAAAGCAGGTGTACTTACTTGAAGCTGTGTGGATACATCAATGATGCATCATGGGATGATGAATACAGAACAGTACAGGACGAGAGCAGAAGTATGAAGAGGAGGAAAGTGAGTACGGAGAGGCAGATGTAGAGGAAAAGAGAGAATATGAAATGAAGTATTAGTCATTCCTCTCATAGGACCTTCGCAATCCCAAAGTCTCACATGAGAATCTCAATGCTAAGGAGGAGGAAGAGGCTGTTCTCAACGAGGGGATATTCATTGTCTGGAGAGACCCTGACACTGCCGGCTTTTACACGACGATCTTTCAAGCTCACAAATGTTACACTCCAACTCGAGCTGCTCTGAGAAACAGGGGGATGCTACGGCAGCGTAGGAGCAAAGCTGCAGTCAGATTCAAGTAAAGCAAACCTTGGGGGAGGCTGCAGCACACTTCAAAGTTACAGTAAGAGCGAGAAACCTTGCCAGCAGCTCCGAGGGAAAATTTACTCTAAACAAAAACAATTGTTCCTCTGCCATCACACTTCAGGCCAGATTCCTGGAGGACAAAGTCGTTTGCAGTAAATGTAACATGATGTGGGTGTTTCACAGCTGAGGGATGTAATTCAGAAGTTCTCCAAACTTTGCTTTTATCCTGATTTGATCACATCCGAAGCACCTTCACAGCAATATACTGCACGTTACAGCTGTGGCTATTGTGCCGCAAATATACACAATGCTGGATGTATGAATCTGCTCAGGGTAAAATAGCAGATAAGAAACATTATTGACAGTATTGAAGGGACTAATTTAGGATACTGACCTTCCACATGCTGGCTTCTTTACCGTACACAAGGGCCATATTGTTAACCTTGTTCCGCTGAATGTTCAGCCTCTCTGTCTCGTTCAGCTGCTCGGCCACAAAACCCATAAAAGAGTTGTCTGGAGTGTGGGCTGCCAAGGACAAACAAATCAATTGGTAATGCAAAGTTACAAAGTCCAATTTGGTGTCTCAAAAAAACAAAAAGTGACTAAAAGAAGTGTTGTGGAAATCCCGACTGCTGTGCATGAAGAGAATCCATAATAAAAGCAGCACCATGGGAAATCTGTCGAGCTGAGATACATAACGTTTTAATTTATTATTCCATCTGTACGATAGAGTGTGGTGAAACTTCTAAAATGGTGCATTTACTGGGGTTGAGAAAGTTGGATGGGGTTAGCTGAGTCAACCGCGGCTGACAGCGCTAACTGCATCAGCTCAATAACCCACAGATTGTGTGTGACTCCACATCATCTGGGTGGTTGATTTCAATTGCATACCAACAATAAGGTGAACCAACTTTAGAGATGTAATGCTTTCTGCTTCCTTCTCTGCTGTAGTTTTAACAAACACAGAATTATGGATTGCAGCTTTTCTATGCCACCAAACAACACTATGAATGGGAACACACACACACACACACACACACACACACACACACACAAAGGAAATCTACAACAGCAGGGAGATGTCAAGTAGGATGGAGAAAGAAACTGTGTTTTCAGCCAATTTTCAACGTGAGATGAAAGCTGACATCTTTCAGTGTCGTGCTTTGTGATAACAGTTCAGTATTTTGGAAACAGCGGGGGCCGCCCTTTTGTTGCAGAATCAATTGGAGACTGGTATAAACAGCTGAAATTTCTCCTGCCACCAATTTCAGCATAAATTGGCGACAAATTCAGCTTCAGAAGTTGCGTCTGTGTTTTTGTATTTCTCTGTGCATGTGCTACTTTGTGTGTGTAAGGCCGGAGGTGCTTTGCCACAGCGGGCAACTTTAGGCATCTGTGCAGGCGCAGCTGTTCTGAACGAGTTCTGTGGTGCATTTGTGCCCCGAAGCCTCGCCTGAGACAGCCTGAGGACTTCTGTAAGCTCACACAATCTGCTCTCAGTCTCCATCACATAAACACGGACATGCACATCACTTATTTATGTATCATGTTTTGAATATGATGTATGCATGCATGTATTCCAGACCCTCCTTATAAGCAGATGTACATCATCAACACTACTGAGGAACAGTGTTAAACCCACTTACGGAACATGGTCATGTATTGCTGGCCGTGGAGGTTCCAGTAGCCCCAGTTGGTTCTGTAGCCGTGCAGGGTGGCGTACTCCTCGTGGTTGTAAGCAGGCTCAGTGCCGAAGGTGTCAATCACTCGGATGTGGCACCTGGAACAAAAAAAGAGCTAAAATTAGAACAAAGCTGTTTTTGGCTTTATAACAATGCTTTTACTGAAATCAGAGAAAAACAGTGAAATAAAATAAAAAGAAAGCAAACAGCTGGATTTCTGCTGAAAAAATGTAATTACATGACCGAACATGTTACAGGGTTTGGTGAGAAACAATTGCATTAAGTTGATTTATTTTCCATAAGGTAGCAAGACACTGTACGTGCACGCCTAGAATAAGTCTGGATAAGCCGCTCACAAAATTAGACAATAGCATCATGCACATCATGTAATAAAAGAAAATGAATGACAACCGAGCGAGTAATATCATTCTCATTCTGACTTATGAGAACTCATCTCAGCATTATAACAGTGTCTTGGTTTGTAAAGCTGTCAGTGGTGATGGATATCTTACATGGTCCTCATGGTGAGAGATCTGTGCTCTATGGTCGATGCTGTTCTCCGAAAACACATCTCGTGGAGATGCTGAACTCGTTTTCTCTAGTCTCTTTGGATTGACTGTAAAATGCTTCAAATTCTCTCAGATAATGTTAAAGCAACAACAAGAGGGAATATGTTCTGCTACTTTAACACTAAAACATCTTAAAATTGTTGATGTTTTGCCAAATCATCCTAAACAGAAACAGAATAAAGTGCGTTGGAACATTTAGTTTACAACAAGCAGCGTGAGCTAAGACAGCAAATTGAATATTCACACTGTAAAGTTGTTGATGCAATTCAAACGGACAAGATTTATCAGCGCCCTGCATCTCTAAGCAGCATCAGGGTTGAGGATGAAATCTAAGTGTTGGTGTGTCACTGTTTGGCAGCTAAGAAGTGTGAGTCGATCAGTTGACCTTGGGCTGATTGAAATCAGCGGAGGCTTTCGCTGTTGGACAGTTTTAAAAAAGAAAAGCAGAAGAATCACGATGAATGGCTGTGAAATGGGTGCACCTGCAGCTTGATTATTTAATGAATCTGGCGCCATTACACATTCGCAGTAAAACAGAATGAGAACAAACTGGAATTCAGCCGCACAAGAAAACAGAAAAACTGTCTTCCACCCTGAATAATATATCATTATTCTCACATTGTTATAACTTGAGGATTCTGTTTTCTTGGGCTCGTTTTCTTTTTCATGAATATATTTTTCTCCCCGAGTTGTAATTTGCATTAAAAGCTGCTTGCATAGTTTGTCTTTGTTTGGAGGATTTGCTTGTACACTGTGACTGCTCCAGCGCTGCCCAGCTGGAATAAAAGAACAAAAACTTTACCAGCTGTATTTATTGTGCGTGAACAGAGCCTGCAGCCTTTCAGAGCGCTGGAAGATGTTTTTAGCATTTACAAATAAATGATGTGCATTTCATTATAGTACACAGAACTGTGCACTTGTGCCTGTGCTAACAGATTTATTTTAATCAAATAACCTCAGTGTGATGGATATAAACTGTTAAACCCTGTCATTGTTTGTTTTTGTCATTTATTAACACTTCTGTCATTGCAGACCTTAAATTCAGCCTGTTTACTAGCGTGTGCATTAATTAAAATCATTGTCGCCATCTTCCTTACCTCAGATCTTTTGGATAAACTCGTACTGGACCCTGCTGACCAAATTTTTGTCTGATCCTGTGTTTTTAACTCTTGCTAACACAGTAAAAAGGGTCATTTTGAGATAATAACCCTGAGATTGAGCTGTGCTTTTGTGAGTGTGTGATATAAACAGCTGAGTTTGATATTCTGAGGAAAAAAGGAGGTGGCATCAACCCAGAAGTCGGCATCTGACTCATTGATCAGTGTGTAAAGAGGTGAAATTAGATCCCCTCCCAGAAGGAGAATTTGCTGATGCACAGTGGCGTCACGGGCCCAGTGTTTACTAGCCTGTAAAAATGGCTAGTCAATATGCCAATAGTGAAGTACTCCATCAGAAAGGCAATTACTGGTAAAATGGATCAAACAAACAAAAGAATAGCGACAAGTTTTGATGAAACTGAAACAGAGAGTCAAAGAAAACGACTGACTTGTGCTTCCTCAGTGACAGACCCATGTGCTGCTTCATTTGCTGCAGGCCGTGATAATCTGTGTAGATGAGGTCAAAAGGCAGAGGTCCGGTCAGCGGGCAGCTTCCTCTTCCTGGAGGGACACCCAGAAACCTGCACATAAGGTCAGATGTGCATTTGAAGTTATAATGAGCCAAATAATGTGCAGAGCAGCAAAAAAAAAAAAAAAACACAGTGATCCCACAAAAGAGATGAAAAATATATAAAGCAAATATAATATCACTCCCTGAGAGAGTTGAAATAGATGTTTAATGAAAGGAAAGAGTAAGGACACTCGGGTAGAGCCACTGTGTCGAGTGCTTTAACAGACTGGAGTTCATCAACAGCCACACAATTAGTAATTATCAACAGTAATGACAGATCATTCCCGTAAAATACTGTCAATCCACCGAAACTGATCAGGTGACTAATGGATTATTATGGAACAGTCCTACTTCTCATCGCTGTTCTCTGAGGTTTTTCCTCCCATTTATCTGAAGTACGAGTGAAAAAAGGGTGCATGTGTGAGTTCAGTGTGGCGGGGAGAGAACCCGAGAGAGAGAGACGAAAACAGGAAGAAAGAAAGAGCCCAATGGAATTGTGAAGCGTGTCAGTTCTCTGAGCGAGACGATGGAGGAGCCGCTCAAGCAAACAACACAGAATCCAACGCTACCAGGAAGCAAAGTCTCACAACGGGGAGTCTCCTAATTTGTCTTCACAACTTGTTCGGACTTGTGGACGAAAAACATGCGTACAGAGACAGAAATACGAGATTGCCTCAGTAGGGCCTTCTGCATTTTCAGTTCATCTCTGCACTGATCACAACCAGGCTGCTGTATATATTAATCCACTTGTATTATGTTTTCATATAATGACTTGATGAAGTCAGTGCTGTGCGGAGATAATGTGCTGTGTTTCCTTTGTATTCTGTGCAGCGAACCAGCCTTGATCAGTCTTGATATCAAAAACCTGCTGCCTTAAAAAATAAGGCATAAATAAAACCAGACGGGAACCGTTATAAAAAGAGCCTTTTGTTACCAGGAAAGACAGCAGATGTAAATTTATTGTCTGTTATGACAAAGTACAGCGCAGCTTCAGAGCGCTCAGCTTTCAGTTAGGATCAAGGTAGCACTTTGTTGGAGAAAAATGCAATCAAGCGTGTCGGTTTTCATTATAAGAGAAAGTGCTGCTTTGTCAAACTTCAGCGTCTCGTAAGAACCACGGCACAGAACAAAAGCAGCACGGGAGAGGAAGCGCGAGAGGATGTACAGTTTACTTTGTCTGGAAATAATGTGACATGAAACATTTTAGAGGAGTTTTATTTCTAAATATAAAAATACACTTCCATAAAAAAGATAAAGTCTTAAAGTGGCCAACAGGACTGAAAGTATAGTTGGAGATGTGGTTTTAGCTTTTAGTCTGTCAAACTGCCTCCACTTTACTGAAGTTTTTGCAGCAGTGGTCACAGACCCATGACCTTAAAGTCCCCCTCTCTCTCACTACCTGGCTCAGAAACACATTGTGTACAAACCCAGCATCCACACACACACACACACCTGCAAAGCAAGAGCCTATTGATTTTTCTTTGGACAGTGAACATATTTAGTCAGCACTGCAGCCCTGTGGAAACAGGCATGGCGGCCAGTTCCCCTACAGTAGATGGGATAATGAGCAAGAGTGTGTCAGCCAACGGTGCTTTAAGCTGCGGTTTCATCAGTCAAAGGTACACACCCAGGCATTTCAGTGCTTACACAAACAGGAGCTCCTCACTTGAATTGTATTTCTGTTCTCTATATTGTGTGCAGAATGCAGCCAGGTGGATACAATTCAGTCGAGCAGACAGGATCTTACCAGTCTGGCTGCGAAAGAGGAAACTACTATAAATAAACTGGATTTTTATACTGTAGATTTCAAAGCGTTTTCACTAGGAAGAATGGTACAAGAAGATTTACTAAGAGATAAGATAATGTATAGAAGGTGGCTAATAGATCAAGAAAAACTGAACTTACAAATGCAGTATGTTATTTTCTGTTCTGTGAACAAACTGAGGGGTAATTTCTCGAAGCTCGCCCCTTCTGGCCCAGATATAAATCAAAAGATGTCATTTACTTACTGTAAGTCAAAGGTTTAAGCAGGAGATAAGATGAAGTTCATGGTAAACCTGAGACCTTTAGAACAATACTAAGAGATGACATGTTGTGTTCTCTGTACCTCTGAACACCAAAATCATCCTCAAGTCCAAGTGGATGTCTGCACCGACAGATATGGCAAAAATGGGATGAACGTAAGGACGAACAACAAAGCGAAACAGCCCCTCACTCACAAATACCACACAAATTCTGAATGAATGTGCATGGGATCTCACCAGTATGCACCGTATACGACCATTTCACTATGTGGGTTTGAGTTTGAATTACAGCCTTTATGGGCTCTCATAGTTTAATGCTGACGTGCTTTAATGTGAGAGCAGATGTATTACAGTGACTGAGTGCAGAACTGTATGTGACTTCGCTCCTCACTGATCCACTGACGCTGCCGCCGTTCAGAGGTTTAATTGGATATATGCAAATCCAGGAAAACTTTAAGGGAAGAGTAAAGGGATTAAAGTGCATTACGGAGCCACGAGTGTGAAAATGGGAATGCACACATACTGTAACACACGAGCACTCATACAGATATAGTAAGGACACACTCAAAGACACAAACAACTCCATCTTTGTCTGTTTATCTCCTTCACAAATGCACTAACACAACATTAAAAGATCGTTTTATCTTTTTTTTCACAATCAACACATCCCCATGCACAGACCAAGCTAATGTCTCCATGATGCACTGTCGTCTAAATACTATTAACAAACACACGATGGTGACATTTGTCTTTACTGCGATGAACACTCTGAATGTAGCATATAGTCTAAACGCGGAGAACATCTATGAGCATGCTCAGTGCGACACAAAGCTGCTCTACAAATGATGAAAATGCAGCTTGTTTCAGAGTACATCACTTTGGCATAATGAAATAATACAGTATGCCACCCGACTGTGTTTCTTAATTGTTCTAATGCAGCAGGTTTTAGAGAACACTGAAGTTTATCATTCTTTTACTATACAGACAATAAACGTCTTCAATAAAAAGAAAATAATATCTGCATTCTCTATTAAAACACGTGCAAACACAGCGTGAACATGAGCTCAAGGAAAACAATGAGCTGCTCAGACGTCAGACATAAGAAACACAAAAACTGCACAAAACAAAGGTGCAAAAGCTGCATTCATTTCCTGACTCCACTTGACAACCACCATTGCGCACAATTTCTGTTTCACAGCCGGCCTCTGGCACCATGGCTACTCACAGTTTGGGGAAAAGGGGGTGAGCCATAGAAACAAATGAGTGAGCGAGGATCCACGGTCGCACTGCATTATGTCGTAAAAGAAGGGTGCATATGTCCAACAGGGAGTGGAATTGGCAGAGGCAGATTTCCAGGCACATATGAGTGGCTGAAACTGGGGGGCAAGACATTTAGTGAGGGCTGCAGGGAGACTGGATAGAGGGCTCACAGCGTGAGGAAAATGACATGGGCAGGGAGGAGAGCTGATGTGCCACTGTGTGCAAAGCTGGCCTGGCAGAGGGGGCAGGGCCTGCATGTTAATCAATCACTTGCAACAGCAGGATAGGAGGAGGAGAAGACAGAAACTCAGATGTTGCTGCGTTTTAATCAGATTCAGCTGATGAGCCACTTTGGTTTGTAGTAACAGGCTCAAATTTAATGTTAAAACAGCTCCGAGAAATAGTCACAATCACAACACACGGTGAGCTCTTTTTGTTTGTATGGAACAGCCTTGTTTAAAGAGAAACTAGGGCTCATTAGTTCAGTTTTTGTAAAAAAAAATACAAACATAAGTGTGTTTATAGAGGAAAAACATTAATTATACAAATATGTGGGAAACAGATTTTAAACTTTGTTATTTTTACTTCCTAAGAAGCAGTGGAGTGCAAAATCAGCAGCTCATTTGGGTTTTCTCCTCACTTCTCTTTTCTCTTTCTATTCTGGAAGCACTTTCTGAGCTGTCAACATCACAAGAGGATCTCATTTTCTTAAACTGTGGTAAGCAGAACGGTTTTGCTGCAGACACAACAATTTGGGGTGCGTAGGACACAACATCTGCTTGAAAACTGATTTAAGACTTTGGAGAATCCAGACCATCCAAACAACAAAAAAGCCTTGAGCCTTAAAAGCCCGACTATATTTAGAAGCCCTGTCCATGCTAAATGTTTTATAGTTAATGAAGGAATATCACACAAAAGTTGCACTTTCTACTCATTGATGGTCTACGCTGGCTAATTTTGACAGTGCTGCTGTTTCTGCTTTTCATGTCGAAGCACGGAAACAAAGGCACCTCGATGAGAATCAAGCTGCAGGGTGAGAGTGCATCAGCACTTACAGAGGAGCACAACCTAACAATGGCAGTATAATAAGGCTCTACGCTGGTGCAACATCAGAATGCCCGTGCATGTCTGTCATTATTTCCACTGTACAGGCTACGCTGCTGATTACAGATGCATTTGAACCCACACCTGACATTTGATAAATTGCTCGTTCTGGTGGTTACTGGTCTCAAAAGTGAGGAGTGTTTGTGTGTTTGCAGCAAGAAACAAGGTGAAATTATCTTGAGACTGTGTTAATGTGCTTTGCAAAGTGCTCCACAGAAGCCCACTAGATATGCAGTAATTGGCATAGAAATGCCACGGGCGAAACATCTACAAAGCATCACTCACCTCCTGCACGTCAAACCAGAGAGAGTTTGTAAAAACAGAGAAATTACATCAGTGTGAGAGAGAAAGAGCAAGACAGGGAGCGAGAGCTTGAGTGACACGTGGAACCATCCTGTGAGAGACTGTCAGTATCTCCTGTGGGTGGAGGGAGTCGCTTTAAAATATTGGTTTCTTCTGATTACCTCTGGATAACAACACTAGTAGGTGTGTGTGTGTGTGTGTACATTACTTCTGCACTCTGCTGACAGAACTTGGTAAATCTGACAGGCTGCAGCTACCTCAGCCGCCCTTTATTCTTCCCCCCCGTGCTTTTTCCCCTTCACTCCTCTGGTGTTGAAATGTACAGAGCCCTGGAGGTGCCATAAGGGAGGAAAAAAATACTACACAAATTTCTCCAAACTGTTGTTCTCAATTTATTTCCTTTTGTTTTAGGTGTCAAGCAGCTGCTTTCAACTCAGTCTCAAGCAAAAGCCACAAAACTAGTGCAGAGTGGCTTTAGAGGTTAATTGATTCTTCAGCACACAGCACGTCTGACGGGTTTCACACACCTCACATCTCAACATTGTTCCATGAACATTACTGAGGGCATTCGAGTCGAAGGGACACAGAGGCCTCAGCCAAATTACAAAACAACTTGTATGTGGAGTGTAACATTTCTTCACCTCGCGGGCTGCATAGAAACGCTGTGCTCTGTCGCCGGCTAATTACCCATGACGATTTGGGAGGAGATGACGGGACATCCCCAAGCAAGAAGTGACAGCTGTCTTTGCTGCTCTGCAAATTGCAGTGATAGAATAAAAAATAGTGAATAGAAATGGTGTAAACTTCAGTCTCCACCTCAGTTAATGATACTGTATTTCTTCCATTGTTCTTCAATTACTCCTCACATCCTAAGCTACCAGCTTTATTACTTCAGAGCGTAAATGGGTGTAAGAAAGTCCAATTGATAAGTATTTTATCAATTAAGGTAGAAGTGAAATCCATTTCACCAGCTCTCCGGTTTTTTAACATTACAAGAGAAAAGGTTAATGGGGAAGGTTTTTAGTTGAATGCTTTTCACAGTGAAATCCTGCAAGACTAAAAACTGTGGAAATTCAACATAGAAAGGAAAATTACCATTAAGCACAATGCACTTACTTCTTTGGTTTGGTTTTGTCCCAAAGATCAGATAGTGTGCTGGTTTCTGACTTGCAGTTTAACATTTGCCCATGAAAATGTGAGCCAATTTGCAGAAATTGTACAGTAGCACGATCACGACATCCGTCTGACTCAGAGTGCTGTTCAGTCTTTTTAACTTCGCAGCCTGTGATCATACAGTGGGTTAACAATTCTCAGTCTGCAGCCATGCTAGCAGCTCTGTAACACTACAGATTTCAGCTAATTGGTAATATCAACATGTTAACATGCTCACAGTTGCAATGCTAACAGGAGGATGTTTAGTATTGTGCTAATTAGCACTGAGGACAAAGTACTGATCAGATCAATCAGAGAGCCATTAGCTGTGCAGACATGTAGATCGCCACATTTATTCCAACTCAATCTCAGGGGAAAAATAAAGTCTAAACACGATTTCATTGCATCCTACCAGAAGAAGATTACAGACAATTTTAGACCAAAGGTAGAGCTGATGCTTGTACAATGAAAATCATTTCCTGCAGTACCAGGACCAACAGGTTAAGGACATTATTCATAAAGAAGACTTGTGCAGGGTTTAATGCATGATGATCTGTTGTGCACAGTGCGACTGTACAGCATGTATCAATGACCCTGTTATATTTTATTTTGAAAAACACTTGTTTGACCTAGTAATATAAAGACATTTAGAATTGGAATGGATTCCTATGTGTCATTTATTTATTTGTCAATTTGTACATACATTTATACATACATTAAATATTTATATTTATACATTTGTACATTCACCACATTACTTCACCTCATTGCACTCTCATTTTTATCTTGATGAACTAAATCCCAGCTTTTGGTTATAACTTACACCTCCACTAGTCCCTTAAACGTGGGACCTGTGGTTGTCACAAAATAAACTATTTATTAAAGCAGGTCAGCACGACTCGTCAACGAAGCAAACACCAACTCCCACTGTAGCTAATCTGTTTTAGTGCAGCAAACACTAAACATATATTTCCTGTCCACATAAGAACCACAGCAGCCCATCCACTGGTATTAAGTCTCTTTCCAAAGCCTCGGTGGAAAAGTGAAGAGCAGGAAATGTAAATAGATACAAGCCCGAGGGAATCTGTGGGAGCACAACCCACATAATGATATGTCAATTTAATAGTATGCGGGAGAGTAAGAGTAAGGGATGGAGAGACATATTCCTGTTTTCTATTCATTAACAGCCTTAGAAAAGAGATTTGGGAAGTTTGGCAGCTGCCATCAACTGACTAATGTAAGAAGTGGGATATGTGCTCTGGATTGTGCTTTTTGGGGCCACAACAGGAGAACGAATGATCGGATAAATCCACTTGGCTTCAGTTTCATTCCTTCTTTTTAAGGGTGACCATTTAATTTCCTGTTGAACAGACCAATATCAGACCTAATGCATGATGTTGCACTAATGCAACATCCCTGCACAAACTGCAGACACTACTCATCTGTTGGTGCGTATTAGCGCTAACCTTGGCCGATGTTTTTTTGCAAGTCTCTGTCAGAACTTCTGCATTTTCTGAAACATTTCTGATGGCGCTCCCAATGGAGACAGACTGCAGTGATTCAATACTCCATGACACCAATTAGTGGGGTAAATAATAGCGCGGCCAGCAGAAGCATTCCCACCGCGGCATCTTCCCCACCTCACTGATCTCCCCAGTCTGTTCTTATCAAAGCAGCTTTTCTTCACAGCCTGAAATGTAAGATCAAAGGGCAGCTCTAACTCATCAATGCTCTTACCTCTTCCCTACAGCAATGCGAACATTGCTCAATAACAATCGCACATTACCATCAGCCTGTCTGCTCCAGCTACGCAGCACCCACTGGCAGAAAGGAATCGACAGCAAATCTAGTCTTGTACACAGTCATTTTCTTGACCAGCTAGCGTGAAGCGGCTGCAGTCCTGACAGATCACACTGCTGAGGAAATGTCCAAAGCAGGACCGGACCGGTCCACTGTCTGAACTCCTCTTATTGTGCCTCAAATCAGTGTGACAATCAATAGGCTTTAGATGAAACCATCATCGTCTGACTAGAAGGCACATTGCGCATATATGTGTGTGTGTGTGTGTTATCCACTGGTATAAGCACTTGTGTTTGTGATGACAAGCCTGTTATCACTCTGGAGTCAGTGAGCAGGGGCAGGAAGGAGATGCACAAGCTGTAGAGATGCTGTCAAGCCCTCAGGCTGAAAAAGCACTCTGCAGGTAGGAAAGATAGCTTATCTATGTCTGGCCAAAGGTGATCGAAACAGTGTGTGGGCAACAGCGCTGCGGCTGGGCTGCTGATCGCTTACAGGGCATTCACAATGAACAACAAAGCAGTTTCCTTCAACAATAAAGCTAAAAAGAAAGAATGGTTTGCATTTTCATAAAACAACAGATGTTCCCTAGTTTACTGCGACAGATGCTCCAAAGAATCTCACATAAAATTTGAATGGGTGCAACGTCGACACGCAGAGATATGTATTGTTCACGGGCTGCAGCAGCTCTGCCTAAAGCTTGAAAGTAATTTGAGAAAACATCCAAACTTGGCCTACCCATGCAGCTCCTTCAGAGAAACCGAGATCTTGAGGTTGTGTCCCAGCACATGAAGGGCTGTGACGATGTCGGCCCATTGAACCATCTCGCCCAGAGGACCCCCCTTCAGCACCTTGGGACTGAAGACATCTCCAGACTCCTCTGTCAGAAAGCCCACGTGGACAAGAATCTGAATGCAGAAGGAAAAAGAGGAAAATTATGGCAAGAGAAGAGAGGAGAGCACAACAGCACACGGGTTTGTTAAAGCATTTTTGTTAAACCATCTCTGCACTGTCGTTGTAGAAAGGAAGTCATTATTTCCATATTCTTTTTTTTCCAGGCAGTAGTCCCATGATGCACGATGAATAATAGAGATTTTGTGAGAGCAATTTTCACAGACTCTTCAAAAGATTCACATATGAATAAATCCAAATATTTAGCATGGATCAGTGAAGTCAAATTTTAAATATAATTGAGAATCTAATGAAAACGAGAAAGCAAGTGACTGCATATTCACACTAAGGCAACTCACGAGAAATATAATCATCTATGCATGGAGCTGAAATGAAAATTGACCCGCAGAGGGCTAATTGATATGCAGAATGATACATGAGCCCTTTAATTGCTGATGAGGAAGAATTGAATTTCTGAGCCGTTAAATATGTAATGAAATTAGATTTTTCAACAGATGGCAGCATTTAATTATTTTTCTCAATTAATTTTGTTTTGACAAAACGTTGATAGGCTCTTTTAATTCACCTTCGTTGGTGTGGGGGTGTGGCTTTCCCTTCATGCACCTGTTTAAACTGACCTATCAGCATCAGTGTTGTGTTTTATATTTCATCTGTAAAATGACATGCATGCAAAATTTCCTCCACTGCTCGGTCGATTTCTGTTTAGCTAGCAGCTCTGTATAAATGTATGAGCCCCACATGTTGGATAAAAAACACAAACACCAAGGCCAAATGTTCCCACTGTTCAGTGGAGAAGACGAAGGCGAATTCACAGAGCAGCAATTTGAATTCACACGGACAAGGTTAAAAAACAACATTTTTTAGAACGTAAAAATATTTTCAGGGGAAACGGACCTAAAATGTGCACGAGCACTAAAAACTAAACAAGAGACGAACTAAATAAAGTTTGTTTGTAGCTTTTTGGAGTTAGCAGCATTATTAACGAGTAAGACCCAAAAAGTGACATGTACAGGTAAGCTCACATGATGTTCATCCTGTTGGAGCTGTCCAGCTAATTAACATTCAAGCCTGCAGCCAGTCTGGTGTTGGTCCGGCACTTTTCCCTGGTGAATATTTTTTCTGTGGCTCATTAAAAAAAGGCATAAGAGCAGGACAAGCCTTGTGCTCATGTGTGTTAGAAGAGAGGACTCTACAGCAGGAAAGCTAATGCATGTTGTTCACACACTGCGGCTCTTAACCGGCCTGAGACGTTCACTTTAGGACCAAGCCAAGAGAAAACATGCAATTTAATGTCAGCTGGATTCAACTGGGAAGGAGCATGCGTCATCTTACTCTCTGCATTTCATACTGGACAAAAACAAGTCATGGTGTTCGAGTCATCGTGCTTCCAGTCTGAATACACCACGATAGAACACGACCATGAGATCTCTCTCTCTCTCATGATTCACAGCTGACTCAAACATCACATGGATAAAAAGAAAAGAGCAAAATATGGGTTTTTCCAAGTAAATGCTGTTCAAACGAGACACAGGAAATTACAGAAAGATATTTCTGTTTTAGTAATGAAAGGAAAGTTTGTAGGTTCCTGTTATTGGACAGTAGACATTAAACATTCAAATCAACACTGCAACGGTTTACAAAAAATATCACTAATTAATTTAATTTATCACGTTTTATTTATGCTTTTTTACTATCAATCCTCATTGATCTCTCTCAACAGAAGGATTTATGGAGAGCTGTCAACATGTTCTGGGGGAGATGAGATCTACAGTCCAATACTCAGCCGTGCATTCTGCCTTCATGTTGCTGTGAGAAGCAAACCCGCTTCGAATGGCAGGGTGCTGCATTAATATAATGCCCCCTAGGGACATGCATACAGCAGGCCTGCAAATGAGAAAGATGAACGGAGCATCAGGCAAAACCATCTCATCAGATAAAGGTCTGTTTTTGTCATAGATGGATTATGAGAAAACGTAATTTTATTTAACATCCACGGACTGAAAGAAAAACAAAACAACTACAAATGAGAGCGTCACATCGCTGGTGATCGTTGTGCGGCCTTTTGGTTATGTCTGGTCTCTTCAAGGTCACTTTGTGGTCATTGAGCATCTTCTAGTGATTATTTTTTATTCAGTTTTTGTTGTGTTTTGTCTCTTTGGGATCATTTCGTTCGTTTTGTGTCCTTATTCGAATCATTTTTTCATTATTTTGTATCTTAGCCATAGCTTTTTTTAATCACATAGGATAATCCAGCAAAGGTTTGATAGATCAGTGAACTGGATTTATAAATACACTTGTGCAAATGATTTCTTATTCTAATGTTCAGGCAAAGGCCATTATGTCTTTGATAGGTGTTGAGAATCTATATGTTCCTTATCTACGTATACAATTATACTAAATTAAGTGATGCAAAAAATAATAATGATGGAAGATGTAGGAAGATAATTCCAGTTTTGAGGTGATACAAGGGACGTGCAAAAAGTATTTTGGAAAATCAATACAGCTAATGTCACAGATATTGTGACTCACGGGCTGTAGTACAGTATGTGTAAAGCTCCACTTCCCATAATGTTTCCGGATAGCTTCTTTCATTAAACTGCTCTGCACTGTCACAGTTTGTGACTTGTAACCACACATTGATTAATTCACGAGTATAATCTTTGTTCTACATCTTCTTGGATCTAGAACAAAGTGACGTGAGCGACTGGTTGAATTACTGACTGTCAACTGCCACTTACAGGGTTTAGCACATTGTTATTTTTAACACTGTCGCGTCCAAAAAACACTAAACAGCTTAAGGCAAAGAAGAATGTTGGCACCTCGCAGGCAGCGACAGAGGAGCTTTTCAACACTATATAATTCACTGTGTCATCGACATATTAACGAGCCATGAAAAGGAAAAAATAGCTCTGCACTCCCAGGATGTGTAGCACTATGTTGTGGGTGTTGTGCACAATATTAGTTTCATTTCTTGTGATAAAATTCTAGGTGATAAAACATTTATTGTATTGTGTAAAAAAAGACTTGTGCTTTTTCTTATATGTTACTGCATCTACTAAGAGTTTTTTAATATACAGTAAACAGCAGAAGGGAGCTAATGTGATTGTCATGCTGCAGCAGGCAGCACCTTTTAACACTTTGTGGAAATGTTCCTGTGAATGTCAGTGGAGAAAGTGCACGGAAGACAATCAAGGCTGGCAAGACGTTACTCTCCATCATTATCTACTTATGTGTGTAACTCAACATACTGTGATTCATATCTAGGATAAAAGAAGATAATGTTAGTCCAACAAAATGTCACAGCTGTTTTTTTTTTGGTAACTTAATGGCCTAGCATGTGGGCATTAAAGGACTGTCTGTGTCTCTCTGAGCTGTTTGATCCTGTGCTGAGAGTTTTTTAACTTTAAAACCTAAACAGATAGATTTACATCAAATTAGGAGGTGTCTGGTGTCTTATAACTACTCTGAGAAGATGAACCCACAACGCGGACTTGTTCTCTTATCCTACGCGTTCATCCACCTATATGTGCAACAGCATTATAGCGTGTGGAAAAGCCTCATCCTCACCCTTTTTTGCTCTCTCCAGTGGTTGCGGAGCTTGTCATCCAGCCGTCGTGCAGCAGAGGCCCACTGTGCTGCCAGCCTGCGTATGCGTCTCTTCATGAAGCTCAGCGACTCCTTCCCAGTGCCCACCTGCTCCAGCAGAGTCCCGATGTCAGACTGGAAAACAGCCTGAGATACAGGAGGAAGAAATATTGCAGAGAACTTGTCAAGTGTCCACTATTCAGAGTTTATTTTTTATGTACAGCAGAAACTACTAAATAACAATAATAATGTATCTTAGTCTGGGGGCTAACAAAACACAAGTCAGTTTCCTCCATGTGAAACTGTCCTTATTGGAGGTGGTTAAGAGCGTGTAGAGCACAGAGAGGCTGTCATATCTTGTTATCAGTTTGTGCCCGGGGCTACGCCTCCCAGACAGCTTTCCTTAGGGATTCCAGGATCATCCTCATAAATAGTCAGCTCTCATTTTGCATTTACCCGTCAGCCCACTAATCACTGCATCACAGCGCAATACTAGCACGCAAGCACTAATCAATGAAGTGACTGCATGGGGGAGCACGGAGGTCCTATAAATACACACAGGAGAGACCGATACACACACAGTACTAAAAACCATCTCACCTCTCTCAAACACAGAGATTTTATAAACGAAACTGATTCCAGCAAAGACTAAATCAATATGCAGCGATCTACTGTACTCTCACAATGCAGGTGAATTATTGCTCTCGAGAGCTACTTGTGTATGGTGCAGCAAAATGCAGAGTACCCAAGGGAAGCCTTGGGATTAGTCTCAGTGAATACAGGCTGGCAATTAGAGCAGATGGCAGAGCTGCAGAGTGAATTCACAGCAGGGCCAAACTCACTGGCCGCACATTACTCTGGAGAGAAAGAGGGAGAGGAGACAGTGGTGAATGGTGGGATGGACCTTGAGCAGTGATTGTAATCATAATGCATCGAAAATCAAATGATGCAGGAAGAAAAATGGCAATGAACACCAGGGACAGCTTTTCAGATTTGTCCAGAAGTAATCGCCCAGCAAGACTGAACAGTGAAGCACTTGAAGTTGGACAGTTTCAAAGCACACTGTGGCACCTATGAACCAGATCTACAGCACTTCTCAGTGGAGTTTCATTCTGTTCTCCCCAGTGTGGCAAAACCAGCTTGAGTCTAACACAGTGACAAGGGCATGCTCCCTTTTAGATCTCCCACCTGAGAAAAGCAGAGATTAGGATGTTGGCTGCTTGTGCTTTGCAGGAATCAGACATCTCTGTTACCCCTACAGGCCGTTACTCTGCTCTGCTCTTATTTGTCCCCGTTTAGTTTATTGTGTAGTGTAAATAAAATTAGTTAGATGTAAGTGCTGTATTACCTGTTTCTTGGGTGGAGGCTTCAACGTGGGTGTAGCAGTTTGGTTCCTCCAGGCTAGTGGAGGGCAGAACCACTCAACTTCACTCAGGTAGATGAGGAAGGAGCAGTCGGAGCCGTCCACTCCGTAAAAGGCATAACAGGGGTCCGAGGTCCAACGAGAGCGCATCCACTAGTGGAAAAAGGCAAAATGTGTCGCTTCATCCGTCCACTGTTCATTCCTCTTCCTTAAATTGACAAAATCATGCAAATTGCAATTCGATGCCACTTTTGGTGACTCCTTTATTCTTAATTGATTAAGTCTAATTTAGATCAGGCTGAATAGAAATATCAGCAAAAACGTTACGACGGGGTGGTCGTAGCGATGATTAGATGATGATTAATGGGTCAAGGTCAACAAAGTTTCCAGCATGCACTGTTCCTGGTGATAAGCTGCTAAGAGACAGAGGACATCCAGGTGAAATCAAATGGAAATCAAACAGTGGAAACACCTGCTTCTGTTACTTGGCTGAACTAGATTAGATTCCTTTCATTAGGTGGTGCAGGAAAGGGCGAAGACTCCACTAAACTCCATCTCAGACTCTCTCTCTGCTTTGCTGAAGGAACATCCATCCTAATCTCAAAGCAGGCAAAAATTGAATTTCATGGTTTTCTGTATTAATTTGTTATAAAATGTGATCCGATGAAATTCCATAGGGTTCACATACTTTTTCTTGCCACTGTATATGTAATGTTGAAATTTCTATACTCACAGCTGCTTCAGAAAGAATTCACTCCTTCCCTTTTTGCTCACTGAGCTCTAGTTTTATAAAAGTCAAACACTGATCTCTCTATAAAGATTATTTGCTGTGGCACTCCAAATCATGGTCAAGTGCGTCCTGCTTTATTTCAGTCCAACTGCACAAACTGAATCGACTGGATATACTGCACATCTGTGTATATCAGCCCCAGAATTAACAGAATGAACGCTTGTCTGGTCAAAAACCTACCTACTCTGTAGACTTCTATGATTCATCTGTGGTGAGCCATGGATCAGAGCGACGGTAGAAAACCATTTCAAAAGCTTTGAGTGTTCACAGGAGCGCACAAATTTCCAAAGAGAGACAAGTGTGCAAACAGTGAAGGGGTCTGAAAACTGTCTGAAGCCACTGTGACCTCTGTAGAAATTTAATTTACACTTCTTACACTCAGTTATTAAATATTGAACAGAAGGTACATATTTGCGCACATCCTCTCTTCAAACCCTGGACCTACATGTTTCCAGCTTCCAGACAGTCGACTGAAAAATAAGCACACTGGACGTGCTGTACGTTTTATTCTTTGCATATCGATTGTCTGCTGCTATTTTAATCAACTATCATCGCTACACAGTTTAAATCCTTCGCTATGTTCTGCTTTATATTCTCTTAACACTTGCTGTCAACTACAATTTGTTGCCACGACAACCCAGCTTTCCACAAGGAGACTATAAACATCCTGTTATCTTATTATACAAAATGTATGTTGCACCAAGGTGAGGCACACAGAGAGGACGAAGGGATGTTTACTCCCAGTGCAAAATCGTTTGGACTTAAGTGAGATATAAAGACTTACATCCATCTTGCTTGGACAGTCAGGATAACGGGGGTCTTTAGGAGTCTCACACTGTCCTAATGCTCCATCCCTAACTGGAGAAAAGAGAAGTGCATTAATACACACATGCGCTGATAAAAGACCACACACGTCCGACACCAACACAAATCAGCTTCTATGTGTTATTATAATATGTGGGGATTCTATTTAATGACCAGATGACCAGCAACATAAAACCTGACTCCAGGAAACACCGACCTAATTAATCCCGAGTGGTTAATGCTGATCTTTACTGTGTTTCTCCTGGGTTTTAAGTCTGTTTGTCTTTTGCATTACAGTATATATCCGCCTGCCTTTGGGATGAACAGAGATAAATTAAACTGTAAAGCTAGCAAACAAGCTCCTGTAAAAGCTTGGGCTCCCCTGCTGAATGGCCCTATCTCAGCTCCAGCCCACTCGCTGGATTTACTATAGATAGATTGCATTAGCGTGATTCATAAAATCCTAATCTTCCCTGCTTTTTAGTGTCTTTTCTGCTGGTCATCTGACTCACTATCTCCCTTCCCTCGTTTCCCTTTCCTTCATTTCTTCCTCTCGAAGCCTGGCACCACTAAGCCCAATTAAAGGAGCAGTTGCAGCTCCTCCACCGGCGTCCTGCCAAGCATCAAGGAGCACAATCTTAGACAAATAATTGCCTCCCATTCTGTCTGATTAGCATAATAACAGCAGACCTCTCACAATGTAAAGTACTGCTGCCCTTTCATTGTGAACTTAGTCAGGTTCAAATTGATCTTATTGAAATGATATCAGACACTATGACAAGAAAAGTTATGCAACATGTTTTAATGAGACAGTAAGTTGAATTGTTTTCCGTCATAAAGTGCGACGTAGTGGAGAAAGAAATTACTTGTAAATTAAATTGTGCTGTCCGACTTCTATTCTGTGCCCAGTAAAGGAATCGAGAATGAAAACTAATAAAGATGGCTGACATACCCAGATCCCATTAACTAGGCAGCAATTCATCATTGTGATTTAAGCATCCTGCCGTTGTGTAGTTATGATATGGCAGCGACTATGGAGCACTGTGCTGTGGCAATCGAGCCCTTCCACCATATTTGAGCGGGTAATGTGCCGTGAATAATGCCTGTCAAGTTCTACATGATCAACTGGCAAGGCCATGTTCGACACAAATTGTGCAGTCAACCATTAGACCGGATCCAGGCTCGAGGGTCTCGCTCATGTGATCAGAGATGAAACGTGTCTCTAGCTTGGATGGATTTGAACTGAGCTACACCTGTAGCACACGTGTGTCATACCTCTGCTGTTGGCCATGCTGCGCTGCAGGATCTGCTCCACCCTCACCGCCATGTCAGACATGTTCTGGGCGATGGCCTGGATGCGCTCCACTAGACCAATGGGCTGAATCCTGGTCATGCATGTCACACAGACACAGAAAAAGAGGAAGAGAATATTTAAAAATATTCCAGCAACGACCTTCTTGTAATGACCTGAATTCTCTGCTATCGCACATCCTGAAAAGACAGATATACATTTCTGTTTTTGGCGTTCTTCCCATTCAGTAGCATTTGTTGTTTCCCCACCCGTCACAGTGAGCATGAAGAAGTGGAAGAAATGCTAATTGTCTGGAACTTGAGGCGTGAAATCGAAAAAAGCTTTTAAACACTGACAGATAATTTATTTGTTGAGATAAAATAAAAAGTGAGTCAGCATATTAAAGCCGGTCCCTGAGAGACAATTAAGTTGTTTGCAAATGTGCTTCACTGCACTTGACCTCTGCGGCCTAAAAGCTGTTGGCAAAACAAGCAGGAGCCAGTATTTACGATGGAGAGGGTGATACCAGGGACGCAGAAGGCAGGGGTTGAAATTTACACTATGGTGCAGGTACAGTTCCCACAGATTTTGTATTATTAATATTTGTTATTATGAATCCACATATTGTTGATTTACAGGATTCATTGTTCAGACTATTAAAAATCTATAACTGACAAGTGTCTTGTTCCGTCTGGCAAACAGTCCCCCAAACCCACTCACTGACTAATAATTGCACCTCCGGCTGAGTAACAATTATTTTGATTGGCAATTAATCAGTGAATCATTTAATGTCAAAGATTGTGTCTAATATTTGAGACATATTCAATCCATAATCATATAAACTTCCAGCACATTTCAGAAGCTGACACAGACACATTTGTGACATATGCCAAATAAATGACAGAGTATTTATATTATAAGCAATTAATTTTCTGCTGACTGATGAACTGACGTAGAAGTAACTGTTGGTAGTACAAGCTTCTTTAAATGGCTAATGTGGGGCTTTTATTTTGGTAATAGTACATAAACTGTAACTATAACACTATACCTGTATAATTTTATTGGAATGATAAAATATGGTTTAGTACTTTCCAACAGAGTAAATGTTCAGTTGCAACATCTTTTTATGTAGTAGTATATTGCTTATTAAATAACTCTAAATGTGGAAATCCAATCAATCTAAATATGTGTACATGAATAACTTAATCATAATCCATGCAAGGCCCAGGAGAGAAGCGGTAGCCAATCCTTTACGTTTACCCTTTAAGCCAGCAGGTCAGCACAAATTAACTGTCAATTCCACAGACACACCGGTGTACAGCACAGTAAAGTACACACACTCGCACACAGTGGTGTTTACAGTGGTTATTTTAAAGTAAAAGGCATCCCCATATTACATTTCCATTTCCATCCCTGTGACTCCAGCAGAGGCTATCAGTTGTTGAAGAGCAAGAGGACAACCTAATTACGTTTTTAAAAATATTATACCAGCCGGGCAAGATTTATCCTGCCTGAAGATCTCATACTAATCTCAAGTGTCAACTCTTACCCTGAGTCATGCAGAGTTTTTTAATCACCTGAGTGAGGTAAAATAAAGCCACGAGCGTGATAGGTTTTTCCTGCCACCAAGTTGGTTTAAAAACTATTTGACCTTTGTGGCAGTAACATTTCCAGTTTAGTCCCTGAGAGGCCAATTAAACAACTGTTAGAACAATACAATACGAGTGAGCGTATATCCACAGGGTATTTTGTAGAGAAAACTTAATTCTGTAGGTGTAATATTAAACTTCAGATAAAACTATGCTGAATTTGTGGTCAGGGTGCAAAAGCAGGAGTCAGGTCAAGAGAGTTGCTGCACCTATTGGTTCATTATTTGCCGTCAGCAGTAGTTACACAATCGCCAGACATATATTTCGAATTGCAACCCCTCTTAGAGTTGGTTGTAATATTGTGTGGGACGGCACAGACTCTCTTCAAGTCGATTTCTGATCCTGGCTGTGCGGAAGACGAAGGTGATGTCCAGGAGGGAAGCAGACAGCAGAAACAAGAGGAAGCTTCCTCTCCTCAAACCCCGAGAAAGGTGCAGGCATCAGAAAAGGTCTGTTGCTATGGAAACCAAGGAGCATGCACACACACACACACACACACACACACACACACACACACACACACACACACACACCTCCGGGCAGGCGGCTTCAACGTGTCCAGTAAGACCCATGCCCTTCCTCAACCCGTTTGTTCTCGCACGTCATCTTCTTCAGCCCCTGGTTTCTGTGGCACGAGGCTCTTTTCACAGCATGACTCTACCGGGATGCCCCGTGCTCTCCCTCCTCTCTTCACGATGCATCTCTCAGGCCTTCTTCGGTTTTATCTTAACATCTCTATGTGCCAGTGAATTTCACCTTTTGCACACCAGAGCTGAGGAACTCGACAGAATATTCTGCCGTGCACCTGAAGTTCAACCTTGAGAGCTTTGACCTGCTGTTCTTTCGCAGCCTGTTTCTATCACCGCTGATATTACCATGAGCACATCCAGCACTGGAAATAATGTTACCTAAACAGTCGAGTAAGATATTTCTTAATGTTAAACACATTCAGCATTTATAGAATCCAAATCTTTCTAATTAAAGAGAATCTTTTTCCTCGTTCAGAAGCTTCAAAGAAAGCAGGTCTATAATAAACTAACACCAAATGAGTCTATTTGTTTATTCAGATACAGACATTTGCCAACTTAGTCACCTTTCTTTTCAATGATCTGTGTGATTCATCTATGGAATCTGTTAATTCCTTTCCTCGTTGTATCGTAGGCTCTTTTAGCTGATGCTGCCAGCCCAGACTCCAGATGCTGTTCAGAGATACATATTGTTCCTTCATCACCGTAAACCTCACACTTAAGGCCAACAAGTTTTCAATTGGATTTAAATCAGACTAATGTCATCATCAGTCAGCTCTGTTGGCTAGCCAAATCTTAAGGTATTTTTGGCTCATTCTTAGTGCTTCAGCTTGTGTTCCTTATTTAATAGGAGCTGTCACTTTGCCAACAGCATTAAGGACTTTGCACCTTGTGCTTCTGCAGATTTCAGGGAAGTACGATGGCACTGGAGGCTAAAAAGGGGTTCGTGGAATTTTCATGCGTAATTTTCTGCAGTTGATTTGCAGCTTTTCTTGCCAATACATGCTTTGCATGTGTAGTAGAAAATTTCTGCAGTAATTGATCACTGTGCCGTGATCTGGCTTCAGTATTTCAGCTACTTCAATAGTGTTGCAGGTTATCAAGACATTTGACAATTTCTATCTTCTCCATGTAGATTAAGTTTTTTCTATTCTGACTACAGCAAAAAGCTGGTTAAGAGTGTGCAGCTGTTATCAAAGCTACTTTGAAGAATCTATCATTTAAAACATATTTTGATTTATTTACACTTCACTGCTTAATTCTATACATGTTATTTTAATGTCTTGGTATCTTCAGTATTAGTCTGCCGTGTATGAGAAATGAGAGAAAGAAGAAAACATTAAATTAGAAGGTTTTTACTAATTAATTATTAACTAAACTAATTAACTTTTCTACCATGCTGTTTTCCCTGAAACCAGGTAAATTCACCTTAGGAAAAAGCTTCTTCAGATATACATTCATTTTAAATTCGGTCTCCTTGGTAAAATAAAAATATCAAGACCTTCAGCTACTTTACTTAACAAAATATTAAATTTCCTTATTCTCAGCATATAAACATTTACTGTACTATACTGTATTTTATATACTGTTATATTTTTCTGATTTTTTAGGATCCTAAAATTTCACTCCATGTTAGAGCTCCAACATCATCTGCATAACAATCTCACTCAAAAAGGAAAAAGATCCATACCATCTCTCTTCAAAATTGGAGATCAGGCTGAAATAAAATCCACTTTCTAATTCTTCACCAGAGACTTTCAGGGACGACCCCTAACATACAGTGGTGCTGGACTAACAGGCTACAAAGGGAATGTGGTCTTGTTAATACCAACATGCAGAGCAGTTCTGTACCTGTCCAAGGCTGAGCTGAGCTCATCCAGCCTGTGGGCATCTGTGGTGTTACCCAGTTTAGACAGAGCATCCATCCTCTTCATGATGACCTCCAGCATGTCACTAATTTTCCTCAGCACCCCACGAGACTCTGGACCACCAAGTACTAAAGAAAAGACACAAATCATATACAGGAAGATTAGAAGAGCAAAGAGTCACAGACTAATGATAAATTAGATTAAAAACCAGTATGAATTTTACACTTTAATACCATTATACAGCATGCCTCGAGCACTGATCAACTACAACACTCAAACCAGTCAGTGATGGAAAAAATATTGATGATCTTGTTATGGCACCAGTCAATAGTTTGGATATATTGGCAAAAAAATGAACAGTCAGGGTTTGAAGCTGATGTGCTGGAAGCAGCACGAGGATCTGAGCGAATCTGACAAGGATGCTTTGATGGCTAGACTCCTGGGTCATCTCCGAGCAGCAGGTTTTGTGGGGTCAGTGAGGTCAGTGACCAGTGAAGTGACGACAGGGACACAGGCTTCCAAGGCTCACGGCTGCACGTGGAAAGCGAGGGTTGACCTGAACCCACAGAGGAGCTACCGAGGCACAGATTACCAGTGCTGATTTTTTGGTGCCAGATACCAGAGGACACCTGTGAACTCCACACCTACATAGTAACAGGGAGCTGCTTCTAATGTTGTGGCTGATCGATTGCTTATTGTTTTTAAAACAGAGACGTTATTTACTGTATTAGTAGTTAACATGCACCATAGTCGAACAAAGTCACCAAGGCTGCTCCATGAATCTGTTTTTTATGTCCCACATTACTGTTGGTTTACTTAAAAATATGACTCCAGCCTAGTTTCTATTTTCTTTTGTCCTTCATGAATAAATCAGCAGCTTACAGAACACAGGAAGAGGCAAAATACTCTGACAGTATTGGCTTTGCCTTCCTGCTTGACTTAGGTTATTAGCGACCTCACAGATGGTAAACCAGAACAATGCTGTTAGCCAACAACTAGTCAATTAACCTGCAGCCTTCAGCTACAGACGAAAAGGTCACGCAGGTCACAGACTGGATACAGCTATATCATCAAGATCCTGACCCAGCAGTGTTTTCTGTCGTCACACATGGTTCTACTCTCACTGTCAGCTGTAATTATTAACAGCATCAGAGCTCAAAATCAGCAACGCGCCTTCACTGCTAAGAAAACACAATTAGCTCATTGCCTCAGGCACAAGGTCTTAGGAGTCAAGATAAATAATGCTACTCTCAGGACTTGGGAGTGAATTTGTGGTTCGTACCCCTGAGAAGAATAGCACAAACCAACAACTGCCTCATATTGTTCTTGGGGACTTGGGGCCTCGCCTCTCAGAGTCCCCTCATCAATTGCATTAGGCTTTCGAAAGTACTGTGTGTGCAGACTCACTTCCCCTGTCAGAGCTCATTTCTCACTGGTCAGGCGAAAGCCACCTTCCACAGGATAAAAAAACCGTATTAGATCACAAGTAAATAAAATAAGGAGAGAGAGAAAAATCTCCTGCTCTTGGTTTGTGTGTGTGCATGTGTGTTGTTGAGGAGAAAAGAGAAACAAGAAGTAGAAAAACTCTTAAAGGTGAATTGTGCTAAAGAGAGGCCCCTAAATCTCTTCCTTTTATTACTTGCACATATTTTCTTCGTTTGCTTTGCACAGTTTCAGTCATTTCCAGAATAGCTCCAATCAAACTGGCCTAAAAGAAGTCTCTCTTTGAATAATTCAACAGTCACCCAACAAATTTTCTCTCCACAGACAGAACAGAAATCTACTAAATACATTTCCCCATTCATATTTGTGGCTTTTAGCAGCAGCTTAGCAATACAGTGAAGAAGAAAAATGATGCAGTGTCGAAAAGGAGAGCAGATTTAGCAAAAAGCAAATACTATGGGGTAATATATGATATTACTATACAGTCCAAACTTCCCACAGCCTGTTAGATGTTAAAGTCTATGACAGATCTTTTAAGAATAATGATCTTCTAATTATTTGTTGTGACTTCTGTGTAAAAGAAAAGACTGCGGCTATACGAAGAGGATTCAGAAAGCTGGATAAGTTAAGAGGATCCTCTATCAGCTGCCGTATATTTCGTGCAGTAAATCTAAACAAAGCCTCTGGGCTAAAGTGTGGGAAGAAGAACTCACATTTCTTCACAGTAATGCTCCTCGCACACATTGTGCTCGTAAATCACTATTACCGAGACAGCCTTCCTACACAGTACATTTTTAGAACTGTGCCTTATATATGTTTGCAATCAACTGTTCATCAGTCTGGCTTTTACTCTTGCTTCCTGCTGCCTCTTGGGACCCATTGGATAATTTTTTCTTTCCAATGCACGGCCCGTGGTGCCAGCAGTAGTGTGGCAGGAGGCGATAGTATCTATGTGCTTACGTTCCTCCTCATAAGGCTCCTCTGCGTCATTCCTCATCTGCTGGTTAATAAAAGGACGATTTAGCAGCAGCTAATCTCCTTTAACTACTCCATTTTGGAAAAGCCAAAGCACAATCAATAATATGAACAAATTTCAATTAGATCATCATTTATACTGTGGCCACTGTGAAGCTTCAATATAAACAACTGCCCACAGAGAAACCCATTTCACCTAAAGAGTCTTTTAAAGTCTCACTGTGGAAGATTCAGCCAAGAATGAGGAATATATGAGGAATGGAAAATAAATGAATACCTGATCCGTGCACCTGCTGAGCATCTGCTCCTAATGATCTCATCAGCTCCCCAAAACACAATGAGTGCTTCTCATTAAATATCTCTTTGTTTGCCACACTTGCCTCTTATCTTTACGTCTTAGGCTGTTAAAACATGTGAGGAAACGCGTTTTTTTATTTATTTCTTTGTCCGTCACCTCATCTGAAGCAGCGTCACTTTCTGATGATGACGGTACACCTGGATCAGCTGTCAGTCTGCAGGTGCAGCTACCGCCAGCACAGAAGTGAAGTGACGGCCTCCAACAAGACAAATAAATTGGTAAATACCAGTCTGACGAGCATCTGTGCATTCATTAAAAACCGGTACTTAATGTTTATATCGTGAACATCTTCATCAAACCACAGCTTGTGAAGTTACTGCTCAGTCAGATGAATAACACAAGCTAACAAGGCATAGCATTTAGTAACATACACATCACATTTAAGGCAAAGTGGAACGTGAATTTGAAATGAAACACTCAAACGTGTGGCATTAACCATTCAGGGATTACAGCCATTTTCATACGCACACATAAATAATGGAACAAATGGCTGACAAAGCAGTTGCATGCCCAAGGGCGGCCTGTTCTCTCATTACTCCATGACTAATCAAGCAGATAAAAGACCAGGAGGAGGTTCTGAGTGTAACGTTGGCTCACTGGAAACCCCAACACGAAAGATACCAAAGGGGTACAACAAGGTGTCAGTGCAAGCGAAAGAGGTCGTTATTAGTCTCCAAAAGCAAAATAAACCCAACAGAGAGATGGCAAAAAGATTGGAGGCCGCTGACTGCAGATGGATGATGACCCAAAACACACAGCAAACGCATCATATTGTTCTTAGTGGTGACTTTAAACTTAAGCATTATTTTGTTAAGCTTCAAAAGTCTCTCAGTCATTGTCTGCTGGCGCATGAAGCTCATCATTCAGGCATTTCCAGACACTTCATCTGAGCCAATTAAGCAGTGACATGTGCAGGAGATGCCTTTATTCCTCGGTCTCACTGTGCTCCTTTAGATAAGGCTGAATTCACAGAACAACATCAAACAACAGGCTCAGTATCTTCATGATTGCAGATTCAGGGGTTCAGTAGATTTCATTAAAATCCCCAGATAAAGTCAGAATGAGGGATTCTTCAGTTCAAATGTTTAAACAGAGACACTTGATTTATAAAGAGTCAAGTCACTTTAAAGACGTAATCATAAAATGTAAAAGGGTGGCTTCTTGCAAAATACCTGTGAGAACGATCATGGACAGCGTGCACTCTTTGCAATGATGTCTGATTGCTGTTGCCTTCAAACATTCAACCCCTCTGGGAGGTTTAAAAATAGTGACATAGCATCTCAGCACAGTGTTTTCATTTTCTTTATCTCGCAGAGAGGCTCTGCCTCACTACACTGGACTAATTCTAGCACCCGCAACTCCAATACTCAGATGAAGTCATTTAAACAGACGGTGCATCAAATAGTGCATTTCCTTTTAAATAGCATCCATCCCCCCCGTAGGTAGGTACTGTATAGCAGCCTCTAAAAATTGGAAGGCGATGCATAAAAATGGTTGTAATTCCTAAGTGTTTCATATTATCAGCTATATACTTGTGGACCTGGTTGTACACTGGGGCTCTACAACCTCCCATATAACAATTCATTTTACACTGAGCTTTCTAAAATGGAAACACAATGTTTCCACAGTTAGTAATTTATGCATCAACAAAACTATTGATTGTAGCGTTGTGTCATGTTTGATTTATATTCCTCCTCCCCCACTGGCACAGTTGAACCCTACTCACATAAATCCTATCACTCCTGATGTGCACGCCGGCTGGCTTGTTTTCTCCGAGATGGAGTTTAGGCTAAGACCTGTCCATCTCACCTGTCACCAGAATAAATGCACACATTCTCTTGTGCTGTTAACTCGAATGCTCGCACATGCATAAATAACCCTCTCCCCATCCTCTCAGTACTAATTCAAATATTCATTACAGAAAAGCCTGCTGGAGATCGAGTTCCTCTCCTGTTTTTATGTCACCTATAGTGGAATTGCCAGATTCAGAAGCTGGTTTCCTTTTGGCAGCTCCAGCCTCTTATAGAGGAACTCCCTGCACTGTATGTGCTGTAGTTTTTTAAGCTTTGCTTCCTGTAGCTTCAATTAAAACCTCAATCTTTTTTTTTTCTTGGCTAACACACCCCTCACTCTCCCAAGTAGACGTTTAGTTACAAGCATGGAGACGTTTTGCTGTGCTACAGACACTGGAGCACAGCAGATTTTCATTTATTGATTTGGTGCAGCTTTAAAACATGTGGCCAAAAGGTGTTTTATTCTGTGAAAATAGCAAAACAAACTCAGACAGAAAGCACAGAATATGCTACTATTATCTTATAAAATACACACACCACTCAATTTACCCAGAAACACACAAGTGTGGTGTGACAGGACACAACTGTTTTCTCTATTATGCGCTCACTACTCAGACAGAACCATAAAAATAAGACGAGCATTTGCATAAACACATTTACTGTTTTCACGCTGAAAAAAAAAAAAGGTCTTGCATGAATGCCAAAGTAACTCAAATGGAAAATGCTACCTAAGACTGCAAGTGAACTTTCTGACCCACTTTGCAGCTCATCCTACTGTCACAGTTCATTCAAGATCATTTAGTCATTCTCTGCTCCTCTTAAAGTGCAGTCAAACCAAAATCCACCTTCCATTCGTGTCTACAGTATGTAAATGTGGGGCCAGGTTAAATACATTACACAGTGTTTTACACATACAAACACCTCCTGGACTGTACCACTGTGTGTGTACGACAGATTATTCTGGCACAAATTAGACAGAAATACTAATAAAAAGTGTTCACTGTTGATGTGCAGAGCATCCGTCTTGGGATTTGAGGTCAGGGTTTTGAGGCTAATTCAACTTTAGGACTCAGAAATGCAGCAATTGAAATTCAGTTGAAATTTTCAACCGGAAACTTGGAAATTCCAATTTCACAGTTCATATGGAACTCACCATTAGTAAGTACACTTCCACTTCCACTCTGCAAGAATGTTTGTGTGCCACTTCACTGACTAATAACTTTACTACATGTATGAACGCTGATGTGCATGGTGTCCCTGTGCACACACTTCATAGTCACACTCATATAAAGTTGATAAGTTGCAGCAGCTAATTTACAGAAACAGTTGCAATCAAAGCTGTAGCACTTAATTTCCCACTGTTTCCCTCGGGAGACAACTTAATCAGCTGACGGATCTACACCAGCACCTCTACACATACAACTGAACAAACAGTCTAACAGACAAAATACTAACATCCAACAGTGGTGACAACAATCTGAGGTTCTAAACTCTGTCTTCAATCATTTTACTGTAATGTTAAAAAAAATAACACCAAGAGCAAAAAAAAAAAAGATGCACATCAGGCTCGGCCTCGAATTCCTACTTTAAATAAAAGATGCTGAATGCTGCAAAGCTGTACACAGAGCAAAAAGCACATTTGCTCTGGGATGTGTTTCAGCGCCAGTGCCCAGCTTGGCTCAAATAACAATCAGTATCAGTACAACAATCAGCCCCTGTTGTCGTACCTGTCTCATTGGTCTTTTCACCAGATGACAAGTGAATAATGAGCAGTTCTTTTCTTTCCCATCTCTCCTTTGTCTGACACACAGCCAAGCATCCAGCTGCTCATTCATTTCCAGTCATTGTTAACCTACCAATGTAGCATCGGAAGCAAAGGTCAGTTCATTTTATTCATACAATCTCCACACGCTGGAGGAGGGTGCTTATTGCTTATCCCATTTTTCATTCAAAAGAGGCACTCACATGTTTTCACAGGTTTGATGGACACACAAATGCCACACCCTCACTGCGAGCATGTCAGGAAAGACTCATTTCCATGCATCACTTAATGAAGATTGCTGAGCTCTGGAATAAAGTTCTGTCCGTGGCTGTGAAGGAATCGCAGTGGACAGGATGCTGAACACGATGCACCTGATGCTCTGCTACTCGACTCGGTGATGGATTAAAACCGTGTGGAGGAGGCAGATCTTCTTTTGCATTTAATTCTCCAGATTTTCTCAAGCGCCACAGTGTAAGTAGTTACTTTTTATTCTTTTAAATAACTCAAACATGCATTCACCACAACAAACATACTGTAAATGTGCAAACATAGATGTAATGGAGCAATAGAGCTTGCTGGTAGGAATAGAGGAAACATTATCATCTGAAGCGTTTGCTCTTGCTCTGACTGGAGCATCCTGGGCCTATTTCTACCTTTGTTGCTAAGCTGTCATTAAGACCCCCCTGGTAAAAGGACACACTATGAAGGTGGTCTTCAAAAGAGCTTATTAGAAAGCTACAGTACAGCTCTGGAGCCTTTAAGATATCTGGGATCAAACGCCCCCACCGTTCATGCTTCCCATGCTGGTGAAAATAGTCTCCCTCTGTCCCCCTTCCTTCTTTTCTGCATCATTAGTTTTCCTGCACCTTCAAAAGGAGGTAATGAAGGGAATGCATGCATTTTAAATTTGGATACAGCTCAGTCTCCGAGTGCACTGTTATTCTGGGTCTCGCTTCCTAGAGTGTCAAGGGGTAAGACATTACATTATACAGTACATGGCACATACAGTACAGGTGAAATCTGTAACTCTGCACAAAGTAGAGTCTGTGTCTGACTGTGAGACTGGTTTTAGAGACTTAGTTCATTGTTGTTCATCTTAGTGACAAAAACAAAGCAATAAATAAATAAATCAATAATAAAAAAAAAACAAGTCAGGTAGAGGTAAAAAGAAGAGGGAGACAGAGAACTGAAAATAGGAAGACAAAAGGCTTCTCAACTACATTTCCTGCATTTGCCAAAATAGGTGTTTGGGGTACTTGTGTGCCGTTATGTCGTCTACGTCCACAGGGTCGACATGCGGTGGCTGAATGGGTGTGACCAGCAAATGTGCTGCACCACTGAACAATTCATCCCAGCTAATTCATTACACTAAGTCTCTGAGCTGCTAATCCTGATATTCAAACATGTGCATGTACACAAACACACGCACCCGCAGAGAATGAGAATTCACTCCTGGTTAGCAGCAAGACGGCGTTTGATGAGATAGAGGTGAGATGCCTTCCTTTATCTGGAGTTAATTAGACAGCTCTCCTGTACTATGTCGTGACAAACTTCCTTTTTTCTCTCCCTGCTTCATCCTAAACCAGCTTTGCACTTAATATTTCATAAATGGATGAATAAATAAGTGAGATCCTTGACACTCTCTCTCATGGTGACACCTGATGCACCATACAACACTCCCTCCATTGCACTTTGAAAATGACACTTTTCAGGAGAGTTGCACCAACATTCATTAAAGCTTGTAATAACCAAGTACAACCATTCAAGTCGGTTCCAGAGGTGCGCTGCATGTTTGCACTGGGATGATCTGATTACAGTTGCTTCATTTGAATAGAAATGAACAGGAAATTGGTGTAATATTTTGCAAATACAAACTACAAACAACTGGTGCCCTTGGATGGGTTGCGATAGAGAGCATTGTTTCTCCCCGTGCCAGCTGGTATCTGTCAGAGAGGATGACATGCAGTGTCAACATTGTGCCAGGCGGCGATAAAAAGGTGAGACACAATAGTCCAAAAGCTAACACTGACTCTCCCACATGGCCTGTGCTGTGGCGGTTTATATGCAGAGGCACATAGTGCAAACACGGAGAACGTGCCGAGAAAGATAAGTTTCTCTCACGGACGGTGTCTCTGAAATATTTCTGATTTTTCTCTGCTGTGCCTTTGATCTCTGTGAGGGCAAGGTCAGCGGTCCTATGTTGGACTTTTTACAATAAAGTTTATTTGTCATTATTAAACTGAGATCTTCACAGTTGTGGCTGCATTACATGACACATTGAATAGTTGAGTTTATTAACACTTCCTCCATATGAGGAATGCTTTGCTGTTCTTACCACTTACTTGCAGGGTCAGTGTATAAAGATGCACAAAACAGGAACATTAAATACCACTACTACCTCCACACTTCTCACCTAGTGCAACTCCTACTATTAAAAAATGAGTTCATGTGGGTCAGAGAGAGTGTGGACACTGAGAAGAGATGAAAGTAAGTTTTAAAAAACAGATGCAGGTGTAGATTAGAGGAGAGAAGAGGCACTCCAAGCGACATGCCCCCCCACCCCTCAAGCACAGTCCTGATGAGCAAAGTGAGCAAGTCTGTCAGCCGGCTGGCGGCAATCAAGGAGGCCCCACGAAGCTCTCAGCATGTTCCCAGCGTGTTCATTACTCGCTGACTAAAGCCCCTGCAGTCGCAGGCTACCAAGCAGCACAGGCACGTAAACGCTGGCTTACCTTCTGCCCGGACGGTGAAGGGAGAATCTCCTGGTCGCTTGGCCGAGAACTGGCCCCCGAGAGAATTCATTAGAAAGCAGAGGCTGAAGAAGCCGATCCCCAACACAAAGATCCTGCAGAGGGGTTAGAGGGGGCACAAACAAGAGGGTGATTAGGGGCCAAAGAGTTAAGTTAGGAGCTCATCAGAAACAAAAAGGACAGATGAGGTTATAAGACAATGTGATGAAAAGAAGCACAGGACAGTTCAGTTGAAGGATCACATCATTCCTAAGACGTGTGTGAGGCTTTATGTGTGCAGACATGTTTTTAAAGTCCATATTGTACCCACACAAAAGCACTGTTTAATCGCTTGAGTGTGTCATCTCGAAGAACCATTACATGGATGGGTTTTCTGCATCACACACTGTGCTCAGCAAGTAAACAGGCGAAATAAAAGCATTCAATTATAGGCGAACGGCTGCACTTTAGAAAGAGCAGTGAGCACACAGCCAAGATTTTCTCGACTTGTGGAGCTCGGAAACCAAAAAGCTTTGCACCGATTAGCTCAAAACCAGCTCTTCTGCACGCTCCAGTAGTCACGCTGAGAAGGTGTTTGGAAAACAGAACTGGTTGGAACTGCAGGACACACCGTCATGATTCCTCTCTGCAGACCAGAGCTTATTGTCTGCCTTCTCAAAATTCAATCAGTCAGCGAGAGCCTCTGTGAGTGATGATGATACTGAACATTAAGTGGGAAACACACGCAATGCAACACACCTATAGGCAGACTGTATATGTCTGTAGCAGCCACTGAACTCTACAGTATCACATGAATAGCACCCACTCCTTTGTATTCACCTACAAAGCTGTGAATCACTGCCACGCTTTAATACTAATGAGCCCTTGAGATAGTGTACAACCCATTTTCTCAAACATGGAAGTTTTAATGAGTTTGTGGCTGCTTGACTTGTTTTCCACTGCTTCCTACAGCTGGTGGTGAACTTTTAACTTGATAACCAAACGTTAATTGGTCCACAGCGTGTATCCCAATTAATGGCCACAGTCTGAGCTCTGCTGCTGTATTCACACACACAATGAACCTCTGATGTCACTCATTCATTACACCTGTTTCTCCTTTTTGTTCCATCATGAATGAATGGGGATGTATCATCATGAATGAAAATGAACACTGATCTTGTATTTGCGTGAAGAGAACATGTTCTTACCTGAACGGTTTGAAAGTAAGAAGACATCTCCTCACCATAATGGAAAGCTCTGCGCTGCTCGCAATCATTTTCCACACACGGACAAATCACCGGGTCTCCTTAACATTGTGCAAGTCTGTGTGACAGCCGGTGTCAAAAGCATCAATTTCAGGGTCCTGAGGTTTGTCAGGTGCAGTGAAATGACCAACTTCCCTCCCCGACCTGACCACTGTCCGCGACGTGCTGTGAACAACTTCAGCGCAAATGCAGCCGGTGCGTCCTGCAGCGCAGGGTCGATTAGTCCTTCGGAGGAGACTCTGGAGGGGAAGCAACGGGGGGAAAATACTGAATAACAGCCTTGAAACTGTTACGACTGTATCTTCATTCACTTAAACATCCTGGACACAAAACGGCGTCAAGCGCAATAACGCAGAGCTGCTGAGTAGTTGGACTAGTCGGAGAGGATGGATGATCTCCGGTGGCTCGTTTACTAATAGCGCCATCTAATGACTCAAACTGCCATAAGAAAGTTGAATTCTTTTTTTTTTGTGTGTGTGTGTGTATTTAAAGACATCAGAACAATAAAATAATAATAAAAAATAAAATAAGATTTATAAAGACGTGTGAATCAAGTAAAAGTAAGTGTTTAAATATTTAGTAAATATATATTATTATGATAATGTGTTGTCTACATGCAAACAGCCACAGGAGAATTTACCTTAATCTTTGTTTATAAACTTTATCTTATATAGTTTCATCATTTTAAGGGATGTCCTATTACAACATTGATCACTTAGACTATGTCTGTTTTATCCACAAGGATACCAATATGATTATCTCATGACAGGTACAGTTATGCTTTTGCAGTACTTACATAAAAATATGTCTTGGTAAAACATAGAAGGATAAAAATAAGAGAGTACAAATGGTGTCAGTATGCAACAAAGAATGTACAGTGGGATTCTTTAACGATCAGACTAGTGCACACACACTGGAGGGCCAACAGGGCGTTAAGGAGTCCAACAACATGTGGGGAGAAAGGTGCTCCTCATGCAGGAGGTTCTGACTTCAGGCTCTAAACCAAAATGAAGATGATAACAGGTCTACAAATGTTCAAAGGAGAAATGTTGCTAATTTACAGGAAGCTATAAATAAACAAAGACCATAACAAGACAGAGGCTGTCGTAATTAATCATAAAGGAAAAAGTGAAGATCAACTGGAAACTGTCGTTCACGGTCAAATCCAGTGTCGGCCCGACTGGACGGCAAGCGGCAGCATCCTCTGTTACCATGACAACGGCTCTCACTCATGCTACTGTATGTTGAGTCTTGGCTCTGCCTGTTGCTGCTATGCTATTTCTTGGCCTGCAGCCCGGCGAGACGGGCCCTGCTGACACCCCGAGGCCCGGGCTGCACTGCTGGTCGGATCACATTTGCTCGCTTTAAAATGACAAGATAACAGGTCTTCATCTGACTGGCTGCAGGGCTGGTAAATAATACATTTAATCTAGCCACAGTAGCTTTGGCTGCACAAATGAGCAAACACTCCCACAGTATCAGAGGTAAGCAGCAGCACCCCTGTCCCCTCTTTCATTTAGTTTTCCCACTATCCTCCAGCACTGACAAACACTTCTCATCTACATTGTTCCCATTATATTTTTGTCCTTGTTCACAGTCATCCCATCCTTTCAACCTCTCAACCACTACATTATCCTCAATATTTGTTATTTCTATGATGTATATGTTCTCTCTACCGCTCTCTCTCCATCTATCTACTTGTCTCCTGAGTATCCACTTTAGACTCTCTCTCCCTCCCACTGTTTGGATTGGACACCCTCTGCTTCCCTGAAGATTCATAGAAAGATGCCCAAGGACAAAGAACTCCCAAAAGTACTGTCTTTCTACTACTTCAGTGTATTTCTATTTAGGTCATGTACCTGAAGCAGCTGCAGATAATTCAAGCTTATGTGTTATAAATTTAAATTCACTTACAACTTTCCCTGTGAAGTAGAAATAAAACCTTATTATCCTGAGTGTTTGGTACTAAAACGTGTTTCTACTTGTTTGGAACATGGGAGATATTTAGGTACTAAAGCCTAAACAGTACTTTTTAGTACTTCAGCCCACAAAACCTTAAAGCAATTGTATTTTCTGCGGATGTAAACTTTACGGTGTCCAAAAGAAAAGGTAGATTAAAAAGGACAGATAATTATTTAGGCAAAATCAAGTCATCTAAGTTTAAATGAATCAATTAATGATTTTTCAATCAGTGTTTAATATAAAACTATTCACCATGGTTACCACAACTGATCTATGTAAGCAGCTTTATTATCTACCTTATTATTAGGATTGATCTACTGTAGTTTAGTGGTTCCCATCCTTGTTTAACATCATCAGCCTTAAGAGGTGAATTGATGAAGCTCTCCTTTATGTTTTCATTGATTGATTCTTTTAATTGAGTTGATGTTTAGTTGATCTAAGTGTATGTTGATCACTTTTCATGACACTGACCTGTCATCGTGTGAGTAAAGCTGAAACCTCATCTCATCGCAGCCGCCTCAACCTGTCCTTTAGTGCAGCTGTCAGGAGCCTAAGAGATTCCTCGACAGGCCTCTGCTTGGCCTTTATTTCTGACTGTCCCTTCTCCCGTTTCCCCTCCTGCTTCTTTCTAATCTCAGTTTTTTCACACAGTAGAAACATCACAAGAGGAGGAGTTGAGTGGAGTGTTTAGCATAGCCACTTGCACAGTTAATCTGCAGTACAGAGCCAACATTTACTCACTCCAACACCATAATTATTGTCATTACATACTGAATCATGACTCTTAGATATACTCTACCCTAGTTTATAAACTAAATATTTGAGCGGCTAATATGAAAACATTCATTGTAACGTTTAACAAAAAAGGCAGAACCAAAGGCACACATGGACACAGGAGGATGGGGTTTAAAGAGATTTAATGAAGTCATTAGAAGACCTAAGAGATATAAGAAAGAAAACCAGAACTAAAGTGGGAATCCCCCCAGAACAAGTGAAACAATCAGGGAACCTGAAATGAGCTAAAGTAACAACATGAGCAGAAACTACAGACCTGACCCGGGGAAAGAAGTTTTAGGATGAACATGAGTCACCAAGTCGACTGACAGACAGACAGAGACTAGAAACAAGTAAACTAGAACGAGAACAAACCAAACTGCAAAATCCAGACTAAACTCACAATTAACAAGATGAGGACAAAGTCCAAAAACAGCAAAAACTGGCAGCTGGCAGGAGGAAACTGAGACACAAAAAATCCAAAACAAAGGAAAGACGTGGACTTTTAGGACTTTTAATGTGACGTCTTAATGTTTTAGAAAAAAAAACACCTGCATTCTTTCTCAAAAACCTCCCATGATAGTTTTTTTTAGACTTCTCTGTCTCTGTCCTTGTTGTCGAGCAGCACACTGTGGCCTGCAAGCTGACAGGCTGCTGCAGCTCTGCTCCTGTGCCGCTCGTGGTGAGTGCTACACATCTGCCCGAGGCTGCTTCGCCCAATTCAGCAACTTTGGTGAATTTCTTCTGATGGTTGCAGGAGACATACTCAATTCTGTACATTGTACTTCTGTGCTTCTCCGTGTTCAGGTCTAATTCACGTCTGCAGTGGTGTTATCAGGTGTTAATATAATGCATGACTTACCTCACCTAACCCAAGATTCTCACTGGCTAAACAAAGCAGTGGAAGTGTCAGATCCAAATCATAAATGCTGATGAACTTGGTTCATGACCAAGAAACAAACTCCTTCTATTTCTGTTGAAAAACATTTCAATCTTCCTTCCTGTGTTGGGGTTTTTCTTTATGCAGCCGACCTCCCCTGCTTCGTTAAAAACTCTCTCCCAGGGACAGTGAAGGCTGGAGTACAAAAACAATTCTGGTGCCAGATGGAGATGAGAGGAAACGGCCTTTTCTGTTCCAGTACAAGCAGATAAGAATAAAAAGTTAAACCAAAGTATTTTAACAGTGATTTTGACAGTGATTCATCTGGAAATGAAAAATGTTATGTGTTTTAAGTGAGAATCAAACTTAAGCAGAAATGCAGCAGCATTCAGGTCCATTAGAGTCTGTGCATATCATAGCAACTAAAAGATACGGTATTCACCACGACACACAGAATCCAGCAGAGAGGAACTTGCCTGGTTCTTTGCTTTCACTCTATTCTCTTTTATATTGTACACGACTGAACATAGAAATATAGTAAATACAGACTAAGAGGCTCAGCTTAATTAATAATTCAAATATACTGTATTATTCACAGTTATACAGCAGGGCTATATATGCAGCATGGCTGTGTGCACCCTGTGTGAGTGACTGTGCTTTTCACTTTGCCTTTGTCATCTGCATGCTCCTCACAACAACACTGCATGAAAAGCGGTGCAGCCATCAAAATGTGGATATATATTTACCTTTTGGAAGACGGGAGAGACATTTGGAAAATCCCAGTTTATGTTTCAGTGGGGTTTAGGTTGGCTGCTGGGCAGGTGTCACAGCCATTCAAACTCTGAGGTTTCACTCCATGTGTTCAGACACACAGAAATACTGCCACAATACACTGCAGTTAACTCCTTTTAGACTATCGAAATGCAAACGATCATGGAATACAATGCACAGCTACTGTAGAAATTGGTGAACATTGGTAATTTTAAACAAATTCAGAGTAAAAAGTGTCAAAATATGATGCAACATTAGATGTGATCTGGCTTCAAACTTTCTCTCATCAGCACACAGTGTCTGTCTGTAGCCTTGTCGTGTCAGTACATCACTGCAGTGCAGCTCTGTTTGCAGATATTTGTCACCAGAAGCAAAGTGGCAAATGATGAGAGAAGCTGGAGCCTTACATCTGTTAAAGGTGAAGGATTAGACCTCAGAGTGAGCAGCGTCTGTCCCGAAGCTGTGTTAGGAAGACGTCCAGAGAATCTGAAGTCACTGCACACATGTGACTTCTTTATGCTGTTTACGATGATGATTTCAACGACGAGATGCTGATTTATCACAACAAGATGAAATACCTCCGTGTTGCATCAGTGTTTGAATATGATTGTACAACACTGTATTATATTCACATGTGTGGGCACAAAACTCTCCATGAATGTGAAGTGCTATTTTCAGTTTGGCAGGACTTGTGAGGTAAAAACTATCCAGTAGCTCTAACTTAAAAAAAGAATCACAAGCACCAGGAAAGACAGAGATAAATGGTGTAAATGACTTCTGTGTTTGTTTTGTTGTCCACCTTCATGCTGTGCAGCAAATATCCAGATCAGTTTCAAATTATTTTATAGTGACTGCAGACAGAAAATAGTGCTCAGCTCAGTTCTTTTGTGCATCGATCCTGAAACATCAAAGAAAACTGTTCACCGGGAGCTCAGAGCTGATCACCCTCCACCCTTCACCACACTTTTTATGTGCTACTTGTCTTCTCTGTCTCTCAATGACCCCACATGCTGAACAATAGCAGCACCGAGCGGGAACAGATTCCTCATCCATCTCTGTCAGCCAGTGGCCCAGCGACTCCTCACCTGTGCACCAGGTGTCTTCAGTGGATTTCCCTGCCTTGCTCTTCTGTGAATCATCACTAATTACCTCTAACCTGCAGACTGATTTTCCAGCAGCTCTGTTTTCAGACCACAGGCTAATTTTCAGTTGTTGTTTGCCAGTTTGTTTCAGGGCTTTATTATTTCCCCACTTGCCTGCCTGCCTGCTTCAACCTGTTTCTAGTGTACCTACCTCTGTGTCTGTTTTTCGTGCCAACGCTTGGGCAGACATCCAAGATACTTTCCCTTAAAGGAATTTATAGAACAGAAAAGAATAAATGATTTCATGTAAAGAAGTCCTAATATTTGTGTGTAGATATACTTCATACAGTACCTGTATAGGCATTTAGATGGTATGATGAAAGCAACTCAGTGGCTTGCATGACCTTTGCTTCCTGCCTTTGGAACGGGAAATAAAATCACAGCAATGCTATGTATGTCTACATGCATACAATTCACATATCCATATCCTTTGTGATCACATTCTTAAGAAACTGCTGCACAATCGAGTTTAAGCCCTATACCACATGCCATCATCCACATATCCATTCACAAATCACATTTCAAGAGCAGGTGTAAACTCTACATGTAAGATAACATTTCTTATCTACATTATGAGGAAGAGAAACGTGTCATTTCATGCTTACCTGCAGTGATTTCACTTGCTGGATTAAGGTGGTATTGTCATCATGTCTGGACAGATGTTTCTTTATCTGTATAATCAGCAGAGCTTCTTTTTCATCCCTATAAATAAAAGGTAGAGGGTGAAACTAGTTAAATAAATACGATAAGCTGAGTGCAGTTGTGCAGGCTGTGATTCACATATAGACAAATAAAATGTTTTATAAAGATAATTTAAGGCAAAAAATGATTTGCTGTCAGCAGGACACACACATTAGAACTTGTTAGTGAGTGTGGCAGCAGGATCTTGGAAATCAGCCCAGTGTTCATGTCCTTAATTTAATTACGGCTGACTCTGATTGTTCTGTGCAGAAACATTCCAGACCAAGCGGCGACAGCTCAACAAAATTTAACCACATAAAAATATTGTCTGCTTCGTAAAGGACAAGTCAGTACCCAGCAAAACTTGCTCTGGAGCAAATGATGAACCATTCTGAAGTCATTCTAAAATATTTTTCACCCACAGCACTCCCCCTGATGTAAGATCACGTGTTCCTTTAGAAGACTAGTGGTTTAGACCAGGTTAGATTATACAAGCCAGACAGTAACTGGTAAAACAAACAGTGGTTTACAATGTGACTCAAGGAAATGTGTCAGAATAAAGTAAAAAATAAATACTACTGGTGTCAGTCAGGACACAAATCTCAGTTCAGTGCTGATTTTAAGGTGCTATTTGTACGTTTGATTATATTGTACTTTTCTTTTTGTTAATGAGCTGATATCTTTATATTATAAAATTATAAGAAGTCCAGAAGATGAAAATACTGTATGTATGTGGCTTTTTGTCCTGCTCCACTAATCATCTGACAGCCCCTCAGACTCCTATGTTAATTATGTAAAACTTTATCTGGCCTGATGTAATAGCTCCTCCACGACTAGATCCAACCGTCAAATGTTGTTTACACAGTGTCGCATCAGCATTCACAACCTATTATGGTCATGTACAATAAAACACAGGCACAAGGAGTCATATGAGTGAATTTTTTTTATATATATACATGTTTCACTGGTATTTTATTGATTCTATTGATTCCCCTGTTAATTCAAGGAACTGATAAAGTTGAAGTTTATGTGTGGGTATAGAAAGGATGTTACACATTGTTATTAGCAAGGGGCAACAGAAATAAACATTGACCAAGAAAACTTTTAACAACAACTTTAACCAACAAAAATCCATGCAAAAGTACTGCAAAGATGCAGAAGCTCTTTGCAGAGCATCATTTTGTTCCATAAGCTGGCACCAGCATGCTTTGCCCTGAAGTAGAAGAAGACTGCTCTTTGAGTAGAAGAGAAATGGTTAACACAGAAAATGATTAACAATAGCAGGTGTGTTTCTGCAAAAAAATAAAAAAGTTGAGTGACATTTTAGGGTTAATAATACTAAAATAAAAGCTTGATCCACAGATATGATGTTTGAGTTAGACTGTGAGTGTCAAAGTGAAGGTACTTGTTTTAAAAAGTATGTAATGGTTAAAAAGAAGAAGAAGAAAAAGAAGAAGAAGAATTTCTTTGGTTCTGTTTTGCAGCAGTCATTCCTTCCAGGGCATGTCTACTCATGAAGTGAAAACCTGACACCACATGACTTTGGATTAGAGTTAAAATGCTCAGACTGACTCACTGACTGCCTTGAGCTACAGCACATTAAACAAAGAGCACCTCAGCTACAGGTACGCAACGGAAAACCTCCACTGGATGAAACAGTTCTAGCTGCATGTTCAGGAGAACGCCATGGTACGTATAGTCAAACCTGTTCTACCTCGTGTTGTTATCTGTGCTTTCTGGCTCATCTGATGTCGTAAATTCAGATTGTTAATTTCAGATTATAGAAACGAGTTTCCTCTCCGGTGAGAGGACACAGCATGTTGTTGGCTGGGTTTCCATCATCTGGTTCACTTCAGTGATGATCACTGCTGGTGAGTCGTTGTTTTGTACAATAAAAGACATGATTCACAATTATCTTTCTTGTCCTTTGTATCTATTAGGTATTAAGTAAATTAAGTTCACAATTTTAAGTACAAAAGTACAAATACTCCACTAAGGAACTGATTTCTCTGAGGATCAGTCTGAATGAATTACAGATAAAAGTGTAAATATCAACGGTCTTGTTAAGTTCAATTCATGTGCCGCTTCAGAGAGAGAACAATTTAAAAAAAATTATTTAATTTAAAAAATCATAATTGAAATTATCCATTAGCATTGTACACGTGTTAACATTGCAAATGGGGAGTGGTGACGCTGTCACAGACATGACAGTGCTATTGACATCTCAGACAGAAAATACGTTTATTTTACAAAATCTGATAAAAGAAAATTCTTTCTGTATTTTACTCACAAGTCTTTTTCAGACTTGATATGTAAATAAAAAAAATAGAGATTATTTAAATGATGCATTAACAAAAGAGATGAACATTCATTCATCATCCTGTGTTGTGTTCAGTCATTTCATCAGACAGTCAACATGTGACGCTAGAAGCAACATCTGAGGTGCTGGCAACTTGTGGAGACAACGTGACAGTGACGTGTAATGTCAATGTTACCTCACCAAAGTTGGATATTAAATTATTTTCCTGGATTGGTGGCAATGGAGATTTATGCCAACGTGACAGTGGTCAACAGGACCCTGCTGCTCTGTGTGAAAACACATCAGAGAACTTCCTCCACACCCGCAGTCTGACTCTCATCAACGTGATGCCCGTCAATGAGGGAAGATATATCTGCAAACTACGATCGAATCTGGGTGTAAAGTCTGCCACAACTGTTCTTACAGTACAAAGTGAGCCTCCTTTTTAAAAAAATATTTAATTTAAAATGTTTTGTGCTAAATCATCTTTCTAAACGTCCTCCATCTTTTCAGATTGCCTTGAAAGTTTTGGTGCCTTCACTGATAATTTCCATGCTGTGTGCCAGTTCAGTGGCGTTTACCCAAATGGCACCGTGCACTGGTTTCAGGGAGACGATAACTTAACAGACCACGCCATCACAGAGGAAGAGAAGGACCAGCAAGGGCGGTACAATGTCCTGAGTAAAATAATGGTGGAGAAAGGAAACCCGAGTCAGCCTTATAACTGCTCGTTGTGGATACCTGACTACAGGAAGTATGTCTCCAATCAACAGTTAATTATGAGCCAGAAGGTGAGCTCAGCAGGAAGCGTAGTCAAACTCCAGTGGATCTGTATGTTGGTGGAAATCATGATGTTGATGTTGAAATCTATTGCATGAAGAAAAGTCGTATGACACTTTGAAAAGGTTAAAGAAGCTGGAAATAACTGGAGAGAAGCCGGACAAATTAGTGTTTGCTTCAAATAAAATCTGCTTTCACAGCACACAAACCACCACTTGATGGCAGCAACGCATTTAGTGCATCTTATAAAATATTCACTGGAAGAAGGTTTGTCTTAAAGCAGGGAGATTAGAACTGTCTGTGTTGTTATATCCTATAAATAAGCAATGTAAACAGACAAATGAGAAATGTACATATGTGTGATTAAAAACCTTTATGCTCTTATTACCAACTTGTGGTGTGTGAAGTACATTAAGAAATAAACTGATTCTGAAAATGTTTCTGCATAATTAGCATCTACTGTATTTTAATATTACTGTACTTTCTAAGTTGGTTTAGTTCTCATCCGTGTTCTGTTCATGAGATTTCTGGATAAAGGTTCGACTGAAACACAGGTTTTGATGATGAACATATTGTTTGGACAAAACACTGATGATTTAAAGATTACATTTTTTTAAAGCCTGCTTCATAATTACATTCAATGAAACGTATTGAAATTCAACGTGAATGTGATTTATGTTTCTGATAATACACCATAAAAACCCCTTTAGCAGCAATAAGAATGAAATATGTAACCGCAGCTCCTTCTGTATTATCTGTGCAGTATTGAAATATTTTAGTCATCAGCATGATCAACACTGAAACAAAACCATTTTCATACATTGAGTTCTGCACTTTTGGACTGTAAACCTTCATCCAGAAGCTAAAATTCATAGTGCAAAAGATGTCAGGTGTCATGTGGCTGCAACTGTTTCATGTACAGAGACGCTGCATCTAGTTGTGATTCAATAGCCTACCACATCATTTAACAATTTGATTCAGACTCATTCTCTCCCTTAAAGATCTACTGTAGGTACCCAAACTGTGACACCGAAGAAAAACACAAACTAATTCCAGAAAAGTGCAATAACATCAGGTCATCAGGCTCTGTCAGTGTAACCTGGCAAAGTCCAGTCCAGACTCTTCATGGATATGACATCAGGATCCAGATGTGTTTGCTCTTGCACAGTAGGACTATGTCTCTGTAGAATTTAGTTATGCAGGTTTACACATCTGTAAACGCCTCGCTGCAACTTTGAACTGCAAATGCTGCTGCAGATATGATTAGGTATTCAGTCCTTCGGGCAAACTACCGAGAGTGTTGCCTCACTTCACTGCCAGTTTTAAAAAATACATGATTTTCTGCCTGGTGGTTTCAAATTTATTTTTAATCAGTTGGAAAATTGTTTTCTGTGCATTTCTGCAAGTGTATTGTTTATTCATTTCCTCTTTTATATAAACTATTGTATTGTATGTTTCTTTGCACTGGTACGGTGATTTGCCTCCAATAGGTAAAATGAAATGAGTCACACAGCCACAGCAATTAAGATATGACTTGTGTAAATATGATGTGAGTAAAGCAACCAGGTAAAAACATGCACAGGTATCGTGTTGCACAATTCTGCTCTGTGAAGTTCAGGGTTTACAAATAACAGTGATGGTTGCTGAAGAAAGTAAAAGGCAAAGCCTCAACCCTGCAACAAGCTGAGATCTTGCTCCGAGCAGACACTGTACACAGGACACTACAGTACAGCTAAGTCACTAATGACTGAACCCAGAGAAGAGGCTGAACCCAGAAGAGCAACAATGCAGTTTGACTGATAAATAAGAAAAAAGCAGGCAGTAGACGTTTTCAGTAAAAGTCCATGTAAATGTCTGATACTGGGTTTTTTTCTGTCTCACTTATCATTACTGGAAATGTGTGTTTCTTAAATGTCACTTTTGTATATTTAGTGTCAATCAGTGAGCTCTAGATGTGCTGGTAGATGATTTTATAGTAGACGATATTGGACAAAGCAGTGGCTAATTTCTTCATGCTAAGCTAAGCTACTGACTATAGCTTTATTTATACTTTAAAGACAGGAAAAATACATATGAAGAGAATGTGATCATTAATTAAGAGAAAAGAACAGTTATTTATTCTTAATGGGAACCTGGTGTATCTGAAATAATGCTCACATAAATGATAATTATCATTTATTATAGAAATTCTTTGCATTCAACAACATTTATGATGATTTGAACCAATTAGTTCTTCTAAAATTGCCACACTACAGCTGTTTGTGGCTCGTTACAACCTCTTCAAGATGTTTCCAGTGCAAAAACAGAACAATTGAACTGATGTTCTCCCACCGAGATACAACTCTGTTACCATGGTGAGTTGAAGCTGAGCTGAAACCCCAATAAAGACCATATATTGGCCTTTCTCTTACATGTTGTTTTCCTCCTGAATGCGTCCCTCTGTAAGAAAAGCAATTTGATATGCTCGGCTTTGAACGGCTTTCTAATTGGAGGAGCTATCTGACTCCTCATCAAACACAGAGGTCAAACTCAAATAGGTGTGGGGCATTATTTATTTAAGGATTAGCTGTGTTTGCCTTTATTTGTAGTCAAGATGATTAGAGTTCAATTGTTTGGCTTCACTGAGTTCCTGGAAACATAAAGGGTTTGTGGTTTCATACGTAGCACTTTGGAATGAATAAACCATTAATGAGGCAACTACAATTATTAACACGTCTTCACACATATTTGTAATTCATTCCACTTCAGAGTGAATAAATATCCTTCGGCAAATCCAAGATTTGAACTGATTTCTTTTACGAGTGAGGAGGAAAAATACGACTAAATCAAAGTTTTCTATATTAAAACTTATGAATATTTTCTTATAAAACTGGCGAGCGTAACCATGGTTACAAACCTCATCCCCTCCTGCGTTTTTCAACTTTTTTAGATTCACAAGCACAATGCAGCTTGTCCAGGGGTGTGTGTTGACACTGAAATGGCGACATTTGATGAACCCAGGCCTGAGTTCACTGAGTTCCTCACAGTTCCTCATCCTTCCCCTTCCTCTAGTCTCACGTGAGTGGAAAAGTTGATTCTCAGAATGAAATCTACATCCCTCAGAGGGGCTCGTACACTTACACCGTTGATACGCGTTCCTGGAAACTTGGATCGTCCTCTTCCGGTGACAGAATTAGCCACAACCACACAAACCTTCAAACACTAATCTTCAGAAGAATACTTAACACCTGAAGCATTAAGTGGAGCGAACGGGGACGAGAAGATGAACGACAGCTGTTCTGTGTCTTTCCTTTTACTTGAATGCACAGTAAATATTCTTGATGAAGATAATGAAGATAATGAAGATAATGTGCTGTAAAATAGGATTATAGAGCATAAAGCGAATGTTTACCTTCTGTCGTTTGCACAGATTTGATTGTTTTTGACTGTATTTTGTTTTAATTAATTTAATTTAATATTTATTTTACAAAGATGTCTGAACTATTGTTTCTATGTAGTGTTATTCATTATTAAACTTGATGTTTAAGGGGAAATTTCAGCTGACATGTCTTCTATCCAGTGGAAAAAGGAGAGGTGAAATTATAAAGTTAATAGTGGCCGAATTCCATTTTAGGTTGTTGTATTGTGTCCTATCGTGCATGTTTACTCTCTGTTACACAGAACAGGGCATGTTGTTACTAATACCTGTTTTGGAAGGGGAAGCTGACAAGCTGTGAGAAGGACCTGTTGGAGTAATGCAAATGCTGAACACTAACCCCTCCCATTCAACTAAAACCATCATCATTTTATTTCAGCTGCTACCTAAAATAAATGTGACGTAAGTGGAGACAAACCTCATAACCTGTAATTAGTGGATGTGTTTAATTGAGAGTCAGGCTTGGCTGCAGGAGCACCATCAGAAAACTTAAACGTCAAATATCGAGCAGTTATATAACCTTCACCTTGTTTTATGTAACTGTGGAAGTTCAGGTTCTTTGTCTTTACTCTTTACTTCCATCTGTAGACAATGGGCACAGTCACCACAAAGACGACATATATTTATGATTACACATACTGCAAGCAGGTTTCACACTGTGTGGAACATAAAGAAGGCGATCTTATTAGAGGATTTATGTTTATATCTGTCTATGGCTCATCGTGATAATACTGTGTTTTTATATACAAGTACAACTGAGTCAAAATATGTCCAATCTAAATTTTCCGTGTCTGACTTTATTAACTGTATGCAGATCAAGAGGAAACATATATTGAATGGACTCAAGGAAAGGCTGCTGTTGCTAAGGTAACAACAAATAAGGAAGCTAATTAACAATTATACAGGAATGAAAAGTATTTGGCTCTTTACTTATTTCAGGAGGTCAGCATCCACTGAGATAAAACATAATATTCCTTGAAGGATAAAATAAAATTTATTATTAAAGCTTAAACTTTAATTAAATGGCTTAAAGGCAAGTGATGAATTCTGTATTTACGATGATGATGATGATGTACGTAAAAGAAGCATGAATTTGAAAACTTTAAGATTCAATACAACCCTTCTGTGGCCCTGTCAACTGATACAGAGATGATAGACTTCATGATGACAGACAATTATTTGAACAACACTTTAGTTTTCAGTCGGACACATTAAGTGGTCAATCACGTCACTGATCGCAGTCATAGCTAAAAGTGTGTGTGTCGTGTTGGGCATAACAAAATATCATCTCATGAAAATGGAAGTGACTGACAATTTGCCTCCTACGCAGAGCTGCAATCAGCTGCAGAGTAGTGGCAGTGTGGGGAATATTAAGGTAGAGTGACAGCAGCATGAAAGCAATGTCAAAAAGAGGTGAAAAAAGAGCTTTAAACAATTAAAACAACACAAAATCAGCAACTCTCTCCGATCTTTCTGCGTATAATGATGCAACTGCTGCTTTACCTTGAGTGACACCATCAGATAAAGCCGGTGTGCTTGGTCGACTGGACTCGACAGTGGTGCTATTGGTCGACATCGCTGGTCACATTACCATCCATTATCTTGCTGCATTACACAGTCAAACAAAACCTTGCATCATGCGTCTCCAAACCCAAACACACAAACCAACCAGTTCTCCATGTGGTTCATGACACTCAGCGCTCTTCACATTTCCGCCTCACAGACACAGTGTAATGTGTGCATGTGTGTAAAGTTAGAAATGAAGTGTGTGCACTTCCTTGTGTGTTTGCAATCTACAGCTGGCAGCACACTAACATTAAAGCCTGCACTGGAAAATTAGGCCATAGTTCAGGGCAGCTAAACTCAGTGACTGGTGAGAAAGGATCAGATGTGTGTACAAACACTGGAGACCTCAGCATCACCATCAATGTTATTAATGATTAATTAAAGTGTTGGTTTTACTGGATATATATATATCTTTTTTTTTACATTGCACATTTCATATTAAAAACAGATTCATTTTATGCTGTGACTTTTTTATTACACTGCAATATAGTTGTTTCAGAATTACAGTAATCAAGTAATCAGGAGCACAATGGGTTCCACAGCTGACGGCTAAAAGGTGAGATCTAGGTCATGATGAAAGCTACGTTAAATAAAAGAAAAATGCCATTATTAAAAAAATACATTAAAATGTTAATAAAAAAAGGTGAATAAAAATAATTTATAAAATAACTGTACAAATAATTATTTCGATTTTAGACTAAATATTTCAAGCTGAGTTATATTTACTGAACACACTGAGGCTCCATATTAATGCTGTTATAGTAACAGTAGCATTCAAAGGTGGATCATCAACTCGTTTACTGTATGTTGTATAAACTGTATGATTTCATTCTTTTTCAGCTGTATTATGAGTCATTTGCTGTCGTTTTCCTGTGAAATCACAACAGCTTCACTCAATTACTAAAACACAACTTGCTGCTTTTGCTGCTTCCTTTTTTATAGATCATTGAATTTTATTTTTTATTTGTGGAACGCTTTATTGTTCATTTAATATGTAATAACATAAAAAAATATACAAGCCTAACAACGCAAGCCTGCCTTTCCATTACACTGATGCAGGTCCCACCAAGGCTGTTTATTGCTCAAGGTTATCTACAGTGCAGAACAATGGGTTCACCTTGAAGACGCTCTTGAAAAGCACAAATACGCAGCCTTCAAAATAATAAATGAGAGGATGTGTTTATCTTGCCCTGGGTAGAATATGTCAGAAGATGGAAACAGGCTCAGCAATCTATGCAGTAATTACTGATAGATCCTCTTGGGATTTATTACTCAACGTTTCCCTAAGGTAACTTGTTGCATAAGCTGCTAATGGACGACTATAGTGAGTGAGTTATTGACCTCTCTCTCAAATATGTAAGCAGAGTGTGTAGTTAACAGCCCATGACACAGACTTTACAGGATATTTAGGAAGAAAAAGAGTCAGTATCTGAGTAAATAAGCTGGAACAAGTGATGTTCATCTCCATGGTAATCATTAACCATGATGATATAAAACTGTTTTCTGCAGCTGCTGCCATCATTTTTTAAACTTGATGAAACTGTCATCTCAAGTATTAATACAACAAAATGGCTGTGGTGATTAAATAACAGCAGCATGATGTACCAAACAATACGGTGAAGTTTCAGAGCATCTGGTCCAGATGCTCTGCTGCACCAGGATCATGCAATCCACTGTGCTTCATCATATAATCCCTCATTCAAAAAGACGTGGCCTTGGCCTCGTGACATACAACAAACTAAAAACTCATGTGTTAGCGTCACTTCCATGCAACCCACAGATCAATACAATCTTCTTTTCAACAAACGGTGATCTATTGTAACGTCACTTGGGAAATTAGATTCCCTTATTAAGATTTTCACATCTGAAGGTCAGGTGGTCCTGGTGGATCTACTTGAAACATCTTCAGATCTTCCCATATCCAGCGGCAGGTGGCTGAGTGTGAAAGCATCTATTAGCAGCAACCTGATGGAGCCATTACAAGAGCAATAAACGGTGATGTTTACCTCCTTGACAGGAAGCAATGAAGGCCCAACTTTGGTGGAAGCACGCATTTTAATTACATATACACAGCAAGAAAGGATGCTTAACTAGTCATGACGGAGAACTGACACATGGTATGTAGAAGCTCTCTCCAACCAACCAAGATAGAAGTGTCTTCATAAAATATTGTGAATAAAAAAACAAATCAGTTTCTTTTATTGCATTTAAAATGTACTTTCAAGTGTTTTTTAATGAGATATTAAGGTCTCTGCCCCTGTATTTTGTGGAACTGCAGGTTAAAATTTGTGCAGACTCTGGGCAGCAACACGATTTGTGTGCCAGGTTTTATGTATGAATAAAACAGCATCCTATCTCTTTCGTCCTTACAAATCTTCACTTCAATTCAATGCATTAACGTTTGCAAAAGGTCTGCAAACATTTGTGAAGGCCTGATAAGCTCCAAACACTGCTGAACTCTCTGGGTAGATCATATATGCCAAAGCACCAAAGGTTCATCTCCCCCACCTCCATCTTCTCACCTAGAAGCTTGTTTTATGCTAATTCTAGCCTATATTGACTTCATTCGTATGCACTGTTCAAGCTGCTTCATATGTCCAGGAGCAGAGTAGAAACCAAAAAGACTTGTAGAAGATGTAGAATACTCATTGTGAAATATATGCGAAGATGTCTGAGTTTTCCTAAACTGTCTTTCTAACTATATGGTGGTCAAAAAAGGAAAAGAAATTACTTGATGTGGCATACAGCTTATGTGTTTCCTATCACAGAATTATGATATAAATACTTTAAAATGTTCATGCTAATGTCAACAAACAAACAAAATACAACATAAATGTAAAAACAGATTATATTAAACTAAAAAGTGGAGCATAGTTTTCAAAAAACACAAACAATATGGTTCATACTCAGAATAGAAATACGTAATGTTCTATGTTAATCATCAGCTAATTGTTAAATTCATTTGTATAACACCACATCACAAGAAACTTTACATTAAATTCAAAGAATTAGGTAGAAAAAGGCAAAACCTTGCAAACCTCGAACAGAACCAGGTTCAGGTTGCACATAATAACTGCAAATCCAACACAATCCATAGATAACTAAAAATGTGAAGCCTGCTCTGCGCTTTAAAGCAAAGATTGTTTCAAATTGAATTTAAGGTGAGAAATATCTTGACACTGACACCTAAGGTGGCTCGAGCTTAGGGAACAACAGTCATCCCTCCATTATTAAATGTGAGACGTATCTTTGCTAAACAGTTAGCGACACCTCCTTCAGCAAACATCAGCGCACAACTCCTCCACAACTGTCTGTAGTGAGCTCATACAGAACTAAACTATAACCACTGGCAAGAATGCTCCAGTTGTTTTTATCTTGCACGACTAAACAACAAGAGAGCAAAAAGTTTCTGTGTACACTGTTGTGTAAATGTTTGAGATGTAAAACTGGGTCAAATTAAAAAAAATAGAACAACAAATGTGAATAGCAACAACCCTGATCTCATGCTCCAAGGCATGTTAGCTGTCTAGAAAACATGGTATACATTACAAATAGATTGCACATTTTTACCCTGGAGTCAATGATGTGATATTCTGAAAATAAAATTGCAATTTTGAGAAATCTAGTTATATTTTCTGCCCTCTGGCTCTTCATAACACGCAGTAACAACACAATACTGTCCAGTCATTGGGGGAGAGAGAGATAACAACGTGTCTACACGATAATAACATTTATTTAAAACGATAATGACGCCTGAGATGTCAGTGAGGCAGTGAAAAGCAAGTTTAACATAGCAAATCCTTGATATATAACAGTCATCAAGCTTCCAGATAGAAACAAGCAAAGCACTGTTCAAATCGAAAATATAGGAATAAATGTGGATATGGAAGTGCTGTGATTCTTGTTGTAAAAAACCAACAGTAAGACTTAACATAGATATGTTTACACTTAGTTACTAAGCTGGTAAACTGATAGTACAGATAATAATAATAATAATAATAATAATAATAATAATAATAGTTCAGACTTTGATATTATGTATTGTTTTCTGTCCCTATGATAAAACTGTGCATCATACAAATCAATGGCTGCTGCTTCTGAATGTGTTTTACCCAGTTGCCCTCCAGTCAGAGCTGTAGACTTCTAATATTTCCAATCTACACACGGTCCTTACTCTTTAATTATTGCTAACCTTGACACAGAAAAGAAGCAGTTAGTGAAGCAGTTATCCAGTTACCCTTATCAGATACTTGCTGACTGATTTAATTCAATTAATTTTTAGATCATGAAAAAAATGTCAGGTAGCTAAAACTGAAAAAACAATACAAACATGATTCAGAATTAGATTCAGCATTAAAAAAGTGGTGTTAAATCGAACTAAATATCTGTTTAGAGTTTATTATACATACACAGGGGGAGCCCTTTAACTTAATAACTCATATTTGCTGCTGCAGTGAGGTGTGACGAGCACAGTTGTTCCTGCCCCCCTCCACCACCACGGCTCCCTTAATCCAGGACGTGATGTTCCAGTGCCAAAGAACAATGTCAGAGGACCTGCAGCCAGACTTAAGAGTGGGGAGGTTTGAAAACACACTCAAGAGAGCGTCCTGTAAGTGCAATCTCATTCTGTCTAAAGTCACAAAGCCACTGAATGAAAAGAAGGATTAGTAGAAACGATAAGAAATTAGCAGATGGTGTTAGTGAGCGTCTGTGAGTTTTCTGTTCTGTACAACAAGGTGGCATTTAAACTAATAAACAAAAAAGTGATTGAACTATTATCACCAAGTTTCACCTTATCTACACTGAACTGAGAGCAGATAAAGACAAACAGCGTCTGCAGAATTCCAAATCAAACTACCTGAAACCCACCTGTAGCTCCTGTAGGAAAAACTGTTTTGGAGTATCTATCAGCCAATGAAATGATTGTGTACACTTAGTCTTATCCTGCTCTATAAATAACAAGTTGAATGGGATCAATACCCTTCTGTGGAAATTTACTTTTCCTTTACTCCATAGCAAACAATATATGCAGATGCTATGTCTATTCCAACTTAATCCACTGGATCACTTCTCTCCACTGGAGAACAGAGACATTAAACTACCCACTACCCCAACTCTTCTCTGAACATCAAGTGACTTTACAGCATGGTGCAGGGAATCTGGGTCAGTGTCTATAACCATTTACAATTGCCTGTGTTTATTTATGTCACATCATTAAACTCTGTTATTAATAATTATGAAGAGGTGTTTGTTTAGCAGTCTAAGTTCGTGCATGCAGTGCAAACTTTGGAATTCAAAGTGCAGACTGTGGGTCACCTGAGTATATTTTGGTTGCACAAGACCAACAAAGTGTGACAGGGCTAAAATTTCCTCCTCTGAACATCATGAAACATGACATGGCTGTTTGCCTGGCGGGCTGGGTTGCCACTTATACCACCAAACCCTGCTGAACAAACACATATAGTAAGACAAAATTTACATATAGTACATTACATAGTACATGACTCTATTAGAGTTCCTGTCCCGGCTTATCAAACACCGTCTGTACACTATAACTTAAGTAAATATCATCGAGTGCTGTCTCCTGGAACTAGAGCTTTTCTTTTTATTGCTCATTTCTTAAGACACACAAGACAAACATACCGTGCACATACAGTTTTTTCTTTGTACCATTCTTTCACTAGACACCGGTGAACTGTGCACAGAAATCATGACTGATGAACAGAGCACCATATGCCAAGAGACCCTGTCCCTCCTCTGTGATCAAATGAAACTCTGTGTTCTGAGAACAGCTTGCTCCTCTCATTACAACATCCAGTCATCATCACAGACTAACACCTCCGAGCCAGTGGAAGGGACCAGCAGGTCAATACTGCAGAATAAAGCCTCCTGCTGAATTAAAACTGTGGGGCAAAGTAGCTTAATTAAAAATATTAGGAAAGAAAATGATTTCAACAAGGTTTCAATCATTTGAGATGAATGTGCAATAAAAACAGATGAGAGTTTAGGACAAAGCATGCATGTAACCCTGTACTGCAAACACAGAAGTGCTTTTAATTGTGTGAATGTCCATGACAAAGCTAATATGCTTAACAATTAGCACAAATCAGATGCAACAGGTCCTCCTACCTATATGTCCCCATGTCAACAGGTGTCTGTGTAAATACTAAATTAAAAAACTGTTTCTGTGTTTACTTTGATTTGGCTGCATTAAGAAACATGTTAACATAATAAATATGTGTAATGTAAAAGGAGTCATTTGCAGCTGAATAGTGCGGTGGTAACATCTCTGGCCTCCATGCAGGAGACTGGGATTTGAAACACAGCTGTGGTCCACCTCCAGTAGGGGTCCTTACGCTTACCCTGCCTTTACCAAGTACCTTGTAAGTTGCTTTGTATAAACGTGTTGTAGCTAGATGTAATTATCAATTATCTAGCTACAAACTATCTTGGCATTTTAGTGTCTTTCAGCTCACTTTTTGTTTTTCCAGGCTTCTACTTTAAAGTTTTGGCTTGCTCACACCACTCTTTTCATTTTTATTCACACAAGGAAACTGTTTTCAGTGAAGAAGAAGAATGAACCATGTCCTGACCTGTGAGGAAACTGCACCGATGAGCACAAACGGTTCTGAGGAAAATTAAATATAGACTGCCTTGCTGGTGCTGTCTTGTTCCTGTGTTTAATGAAGTGATGAACCTGAGAGATGGGACTGAATTGCTCAGGATCTTTGAGCTTTAGCTTCAGACCAGTTTTGTCTCTGGAGAAAGTAGGATACAAGCCGAATGGAAGCAGAGGTCAGACTTAACATGCGTAGTTCACTCACTGAGAGTTTCTGAAAAACAGCACATAAGAGGAACATCAAGAGATGGATTTAAGTTGTAATGCAATCAGATGTTTATTGTTAAGCAAAAACACTCGTTGAGCATTACTGGAAGAAAAAGTTCTACAATTTAATGAATGTAATGTACCTGAAAACAGCTACAGTGTGTATGTGACCATTGTTCTTAATCAGGTACACAAGGTGTTACGTCGATGACATACAGTGACATGAACATATGCTTTTCATTTTCCAATTATGGAGCCCGTATACCTCATTACAGACCATTTTGCAGGATGAACAGTTAGATTCAGTAATGAATGGCATCACTAATAAGTACATTTCTACTCCTGAACCCCTCTGAGATCAGGTAATGGATTCACTGGTATCGTAGCAACAAGTGACTCTGGGCTAAGATAGCATCCGAGAGATCTGAGTATGATAATAACTATAATATTACATTATTTTTCTACTTTGTCTGAATTGTATGCAGACAATGCAGCTTCCCACACGGTTGACATTTGAATCCAAGCAGCACTGTGAAAACAACTCGCTCTTTCCACGGAGGTTAATGCAAAAGAGGATATGTCAAAGCATTAACATTGTGCTGGGTTGTAATTAACATAATGTAATGAAGACAACTGTGTGTAACCTGTGTAAAACTGTGACTTAAGTGTGCAGGAACTTATCTGTGCCTGTGTCCTCAACAACAGACAATAGAAGAAGTCTCTCTTTATTTTTATATTTCAAATAGTGCGAGTACGTTTTTACTGAGACCTGAAAAATGTCTTTAAATCACATATTTGTTCATGAAAGAAGAATTTTATGCATTTCCCATTTTCCAGTCTAGTGTGCATAAACATTTGGAATCATGATGTCAAGTAAAGTCTCTTCTTGTGGGTCTTTTATATATAGAGCTTTTATATAAAGGACATCATTCAAACTATGAGTGCTTTATATTCATTAGTTCTCCATTTGATCAAAAAGTATTTAATGAAAACCTTTAGTTTTTTTAAATATTTGAAAATGTAACCAAACTTAATGCTTCACATTACCCTTATTTTGACAAAACAGTTTTACTAAAGTCTATTCAGTGACTCTTCAACCTGTGTTCAGTTTGGGGTGGCTGTGGCTCAATAGGTAGAGCAGTTGACTACCAATCACAGGATTGGTGGTTCGATTCCCGGCTGCCACGTCACATGCCAAAGTGTCCTTGGGCAAGATACTGAACCCCTAGTTGCCCCCGGTGAGTCAGGTCAGCTGCATAGCAGCTCTGCCATCAGTGTGTGAATGTGTGTGTGAATGAGAAGCAGTGTAAAGCGCTTTGAGTACCAACTAGGTAGAATAGCGCTATATAAGTGCAGAACATTTACCATTTGTTCAGTATTAACAACTGACTTTGTGCTTCAAATTTTTATCATAAAAGATCAATATGTATGAACCCAGCAGAGTTGCCCTTTACAGATACAGTAGTTTTTGTTAGAACTTAGTCCAGGCGCATCCAAAATACAAAGGCAAGAGTTTAAAAATGTACCCTAATTTAATATTAGAGCATTTTTAGAAAACACAAAGAAAATAATGTTTGATATGAAGGATTTATGCATCATCGATTTATTAGTCAGTATAAAACATGAACAAACTGTGTAACACCTTAAGTCAGAACGTCCCTCAACTCTCTGCTGGAATATTTTTTTACACTTTAAGTAAAATCAATTATGTCACCCGCTTTGTTTTTCTTTCTTACTGTGTTTGGGTTACACTGAGCACGTCTGATTGGCTTCTGTGAGTTCAGAGAGAGCGAAATACTGCCCTCTCCCGATTGGTTGAGAGGAGAGGGGGGCAGGTACTGTGTGTGAACATAAATACAGAGTGCAGCCTGACAGGCATACTCATATGCATCTTCTGTCGTCCTCTTCAGCACAAGGAGATTCAGCTCCATCACGGACAGTCGCACACCTTTCACTTTTAAATTCTCAGCAAGCAAAGAGGAGGAGAACAAAGATAAACGGCAAGAACAGACGATTTTGGAGAGAACAAGAGATTTCCAGCATGTCTTATGAAGTGAAGGAGAAGATGGAGGCACGTCTGGTGTTCATGGGAGCAGCTGGTGTGGGGAAGACTGCCCTGATCCAACGTTTCCTCAAAGACTCCTTTGAGCCCAAGCACCGGCGCACAGTGGAGGAGCTCCACAGGAAGGAGTATGAAGTGGGGGGTGTCAAAGTCACCATCAACATCATGGACACCAGTGGTAGCTACTCCTTTCCTGCCATGCGTAAACTCTCCATCCAGAACAGCGACGCCTTCGCCCTAGTATATGCTGTGGATGACCCAGAGTCCCTAGATGCAGTCAAGAGGCTGAGAGAGGAGATTCTGGAGGTCAAAGAGGACAAGTACACACCTATTGTGGTGATAGGCAACAAGATAGACCGTCAGGATGAGCGTCAGGTGTCCAGCGAGGACGTGCTGTCCACAGTAGAGCTGGACTGGAACCACAGCTTCCTGGAGTCTTCAGCCAAAGACAACATCAACGTGCTGGAGGCGTTCAGGGAGCTGCTCCAGCAGGCCAACCTGCCCAGTCGGTTCAGTCCGGCACTATGCCGGAGACGGGAAACCTTCCCCAAGGAGAGCAGCAAGCGACCTCCGATGAACAAGACCAACAGCTGCCTCATCTCGTAATGAGGGAGACAGAGAGAGGACAGGAGGAAGCTGCCCAAAGTGGGATGAAAGGGCTTTGACGGAGGGGAGATGACTGGACAGCCAAGTGTTAAAAGTGTTTAGACTCTAACGGAGTTAACAGCTAATGTTCCTTCATCAGTGTTGTAAGCACTGCCTCCAACTCCACAGCAGCACTGGAGGCGCAGAGATGCTGCAACAAGGTCCAATGATGTAATGTAATGTAATGTAGTGATGAAAACGGACGCCCCCTTAAAAGACACGAAAGAATGTTGTTGAACAAATGTTTGAACAGTGAAAAAGCTGCAATCTTGCACAGACGCCACTTACTGTGAAGACGGCGCTGTAATAAATGGTGACAGGGTAGAAGCTCAGCTCTCACTCACTTCTATATATGTCATGTTTAATTTTTGGCTTTTGTGTCACTGGTGTTCAGAAAAGTACTGCAACTGTGAAGTCATGGGTGTTTCAGCAAACGTTGATGTGTGTACTTGTGATGTTTTTATGAATCAGGGGAACAAACGAGGAAGAATTGAACCTGGAAACTTTTACTTTCTTACTTTTTACATAAGCACGTCCACTTTTATTTTAAAATACACATGTACATCTACTGGTGTTTCATTCATTTTATAGGAAGTGGACCTGGAAGTGGAGGATGTCTCTTTTTCTCTGCATCATTTTTCATATGACACCAGAGTGATTGTTTGTTCTACTTTTTAATTTAAGACAAATAAAATGTATTAATTAGTCATTTTCTCTGGTGTGGGTTTTCTTTATGAACCGAGCAGACAGAAATGATGTGAGTGGGGGAGGAAAATAGCACATATATATTTATATATTTTTAAATTAAAAGGTAGTGATGTGGAAAGTCATTTCAATATCAGGGCAAATTTGAAAGAAAAAAAAAAACACTGAGTAAAACACTGAATAACACTTAAACAGGCTGACATACAAAAATACAACTTTAAAATCTCTTCTGTCTACGAACAGTCTTAAAACCATCTTGTGGTGCAATTATAATTTCCAATATGTCAGTTTCCAAAACTAAATGCTACGTGAGAAATGTGTTGGCTCCTTGTTTCTTTAACCTGGTATTTGGAAAGCTTTGAAGTCTTTATTTGACTACTCTAATTACTTTAAACAGTGCATGAGTTATCTCTTTAAAAAGATGTCCGTAACTCCACTTAAAGATATTCACAGAATTTATAAAGCATGCATCAAAAAGTCAGTGGACAGTAATTTAGCCAATACTGAGCAGATAATCAAAGTTAACTAAATAAATAAACAATAGACGTGTAGCACTGCTCTGTCTTGTGTTGCCCTCTGGTGGTGATTACACACAAACAATGCAGAAATTTAAATGCAGGAGACACGTCTTCTGAAACTAAGTCAACAACAAATAACTAAATTATAAAGAATAAATAAATATATGAATAAATAATAATAATAATAAAACACTGCACATTGTTTAACTAGCAGGAAGCAGGATGTTCTTCTCTGCAGGTGGAGCGACATTTAAGTTGGAAATGAATACTAATTGATGAGGAGAAGGGTTGGCACTGTCTAGTGCACAACAAATGTGTGAAATAGAAGGCTGCTGCCATACTGCACACATGATGACGATAACTAACTGAATCTGTGTGTGACATTTCTAATGTTCTCTAAAAGCTTTTTGTGTGGCTGACAAACGGCTCAACTGTTGAAATGCCACACAGGCCCTAACGTGGAGAGAAAAAGGTATGGTTCCTCTTTCCAAAAATGTTCAGAAACAAGGTGCATTGTTTCCCCAGAATGAGACAAGGAAGTATACTGTGATTATCGAATCTCTGGTTCCTCTTCGTGTCCTGTTTAAACTCACAGCTGTCCTCTGCAGCACCGCAGCCTCACAGGAACTCGTCTCTCTGACACACGGACGGACATGGAGAAGCTGATCGCCCTTTCTGAAACTCAGGTGCAAATTAAGCTTTTCATTCAGCGCGCCGTGAGCACAGGTTGGCAGCGCTCTGTTCTAGACAGGTAGAAAAATTTAACATTGGTTCCACATTGAATGCAGAATGATCTAGTGTTCAAACCTATGTGTCTGTGCTCTTAGACTTGGTCAAAGCTCCTCAGTGTTGATAAGATGCCTGAGAAGTTTTGAACAAGTATAAGATCTCTGACTCATTACATCAGCTGTGAATGATCTGATTTTGAATTGAACAGAAACAACTTCTTACTTTAAATATTTAACTATATTATGGCATATTTTTTTATCTTTTATCCTGATCATTTGAAAATCACCACCTATATTAGATATATTGTCAAAATTCAGATCATGTGATACCTGGTTATTAGTTTTAATTGATATGATGGGTAAGGAATCAAATGACAGATTAGATTGTATGAAGAAGTTTGTATAATGTGAAATATGTCCAGGATTATTTAAAGTAGACACAGAACACAGCTGGAGGAAATAAGACATGTTATATATAGTGCCATATTCACTAAAGTATAATATCATTCCTTATTTGGTTTTATTTCTACACACATTGACAAATGCTTTAGAGTCAGACAAACAGGTGCCAGTGTCAGAGGAACAATAAATACAGAGAAGACATCGTGAAATATGCTAATGACAGATAAAATCTGAGCTGGCATAGCAACAGCATTTGATACAGACAAGCTCCAGCTTTGTGCCAACAAAGCACCACGTGTGCATCTTTAGCTGTCAAATACATATATATCCATTAGCACATCAGGAGAAACCCAGTATCTACAACAAAACTAAACAGTGGAAAGTACAACTGCATGGAAGACGACCTCAACAAACCTAAACATGTGAAACAGGAACACAAAAACAAATAATTGTGCATTGGCTTATAAAGAATACTTCCCTGAGCAAAAGGCTCAAACAGCACAGGAATACGAATACACTCATTCTTGAGCGTCACTCTGACATTTGCTCAGAGGGAACAAAAAGGTGCACATGTTCAAATGACATCGGTTCCTACTGGGAGACCAACACCACCTCCTCCCTGCGCTTCAAGTTTTTGCCAATTTACTAAAGATTTGGCGTTTTTAGGACATTTTCATTGTTTTTAAATATGTATATGTGTTATATTCCACGCAGCCACTGGTTTCCATTCATTTCAGCATTGTGTAAAATTCAAGTAAGTACCTTACAAGTGTCCATTATAAGGTAATTCCTCTCAAAGAATGGATAAATTCAATCATCTGGAATAATGTGCTGGGATAAAACTCTTCAAAGTTGGTTGATGAAAAGCTGCAAATGTACAAAATTCGCATTTGAAAGGCAAAAGTAAACAAATATGGAAACTTTTCATGGAGAATGAGAAAGTGGTCAATACTGTAGAATCAGTTTCATATAGTAAATTGGCTAAAACATCAAGAACTGTAGGATAAATGATTAACATAGAGAGAAGTCGTATGGTAAAGGGTCAGTTCACCCAATAACAAAACATGTCATTCTTACTTGGTGTCAATAATACTTAGCCATTTGCTGTTAGTGTGGATCATCCAAAGAGACTCACTCTGAGCATTGTAGAGTTTTTTTTAATTCTTCAGGGTCAAATCTAACGTGGGAAACACTACAAATCTTATTTTACTACTCTGAGTAGGTTCTAACCGATCATCTAATAGACACAGTATTCAATAAGGGCACATTTCTGCTGATGCTGAGAAACTTCTTGTGCCACATAGAATGTTTTGACAAACATCCCCACAAATGGTGCACAAAAGCAGCATAAAAATATAGTTTGTGCACCAATAAGCCGTAGTCTCCTTAGTCCAGTCTCCTTTATGTGGCTGGAGACAACACTACTAAATGCAAAATAAACACAGTGCTGAGCAGCCTTGAACACGTAGGCAGCAATAGCACTGGGAAGATGGTTTAAAAGCACAGTCCCATTACTGGAGATACTTCTTCTTTTTTCAGATAAAGCGTATCCATTAAGACTATTGTTATTACAAAATAACCTTTAAATACAAAGCAGTTTTTGTTTGTTTGTTGTAATTGAACAAGAGGAACAAGACAAGGAAAGAACCGAGGCCAAACAATGACAGACTCAAACACAGCTCATTTGTTTGCTTTTTTTAAATCATCCTTACATAATAAGGATAAGATGCATTTCTGTATTTAGCAATATACTTCTACCACTTTTTGTGAGGAAGATAAATTACTTTGGGTCATTTTTAAGTTTAAATTGCTTTAAATTAATTGAGATACATGTAAACCTGACATACACAATACATCAAACATTGCATTAGCACATTTCTTTCCAGCATTGGAACAAAGTGCACCTGCTCTCAGACTAACAGACCCACCTCAGCCCTCATCTGAGACGACTCTAGTCGTCCACAGTGATGTTGCGGAACAAGTAAGCCATGGACTCCCCGTTGTGAATGCGGCGGATAGCTTCAGCCAGTATCATGCTAACGTCTACAGTTTTTATTTTAGGACACTGTAGTTTCTGTACTTCATGAGGGACTGTGTTGGTCACCACCACCTGAGGATCCAACGTAAACAAAGAGTGTGTTACAACAGACACAATTCCAGTAATAGGTTTGGTCTTGAGGAAACAAAAGACAGTACTGTTTTATTCTAGCTGGAGAAAAAAAGAGATTAATAGACTCATAAGGTAGTATACAAATAGTTTTTTGGATTCTGCCTTGTGTAAGTAATGAGAACTGATGATAATGGGTTTTTGTACAGATAAACAAAAAACATGTTTGAAAAGGAAGTCTGGAAAGTGGCTGGCATAGTATAACCTACCCAGTATATATAAGAAGATTGCAAGTAATATGTAAAGATATTCTAAATGAAACACGTTTTGTAAATGTAAATCCAAAGCACAACCTGAGGCTGCATGTTGTTCAAATACTAAATCGCAACTGTCGTTTTACTGCGACCTAGATAGTTAAGTGGAAGTGAAAACTGAGATTAATACAGATATGCATATGTTTATATGATCTTTTCCTTATTTTAGCTGCAACTCATTTATGCTTGACAATTCAGTTGAGTAAAATAAAACTTCCATTAAGAGGAAGTATCCCATTATACATTGTGTTTATAATGAACAGCAACGTTTTCTTTTGGTTCTTCAGTCACTTCTGATTTTGCTTCCTTTTTGATATTTACTAGAGTACGTAGGTACAGTATGACACAAGGTTTTCAAAACTATTTTTAGTGTAGTTTTAGTTCAAGTGTTCTCACCTCATCAATGGCAGATTCCTCAATGAGGCGCGGGGCATCAGCAGACAGTAAACCATGTGTGGCCATGATATAGATTTTATAGGCTCCTCTCTCTTTCAGGATCTCTGCAGCTGCCACAAAGTCTCCTACATCATCTATAATGTCATCCTAGAAAAACAAAAAAACACAATATGAAGATCTCTTCTCCTTGTAATAAAAGATAAAGACTAAGAGCTGTGACAGTCCCACAACTGTCCAAATACTTTTAAGGTCCTAAATATGGAGGTGCCATATCCCATATTTTAGTTAAAACCTCTCAAAAGAAAACTGAAAGGCTGCTCTTCACAGCTTAGTTGTTTTGTTTCAAATCACTGAGGTGTTGCAGAAAGACAAAATCATAAAAACTGCATTTTTGTCCAAACACTTCCTTAGAACTTGCAGTGGCAGATGAATTAATTCAGTGCACAGAGTAGTGATTCAAAAATCTTACCACAATGATGGCAATTCTCCCTCCCACGTCTCCGACTACAGTAATAGGAGGTTTCTCCTTGGCCATCATCACTGAAAAGGAACAGAGAACCAGTGACCTGTGAGAACACTTCCAGGATATTATGATTACTGCATTTCACCTCATCAAAAAGATATCTCAGTAGATTGGGTAAATTGGGTTGAGAAAATATTTTGCAATTCAGGCAAAGCTACACCCCAAATAATGAGCTTTTATACATTAATGTGACTCAGCTGCAGAAATTCTAATATTCGTATACAATGCTGTTAATAACATTTAAAATAGTGACTGAAAGCCAGCAATTGCTTAGCATATTCCCCCCATTCTACCCCATCTACCCCTAGAGGGCAAAACTCAAATGTTAAACTTAGAACAGCACATGCCATGCAAAAATCAAATGACAGGCTTTTCTGCCCAGGATACCCAATCAGTACACATATGTGTCTGGGCACACACAGAACCTCAGGCCTGGGCTGTGGCAGGTGTATGGCAGCAGTCTGCAAATGAACCAATATGCACCACACAGTCTTATTTCACACAGGACAACAGTGGCTGACAAGCACTGATGAGGGTTTCTTCATACACATTTGCTAATGTTCTGGAGTCAGTCCTCAGTTGAACATCACTGCTGCCAGTGACTACTTTTACATGCACACAATAATCAGATGACATCCCACATGCCAGTCACAGGAGATGCTTCAGCTGCGTTGTCTGAACCACAATTAACAAACAAAATAATGATGCATCAGAACTTTTGAGCCAGGGCGCTTTGAAAACTATAAACCATACATGCTCTTTACCATTCTAGGGTTCTAGTGCTGAAAATAACTTTTTAATAAATGTCAAAAGGGATACATAACATGTTGAATTTTTACATATTAGCACTCTACTTTGTGACAGATCTATGAATGTATGTTAACATAGAACTTACCACTAAAATAAATGCCTGTTGAATGTTGAAGGTTTTGTTACACGATCAAATTTTTAACAGCTGAGTTGAGTATTATTGTGCATGTAAATGTAGTCATTCAAAGGGTATAAGGAAACAATCAACTGGTAAACAATCAGCCAGCAAAGCCGATTGTGAAGGAAAAGGTATAGAGAAGCAGAGAAAGGAGGAGCATGCCTTGCAGAGCACTTTGCTGAATACCGTGAGTCCCACAGCATCAGAAAACCTGGAAGTGTCAAATTTCAGACTTCTAAAACAGCAAAGGCCACGTTATTAGCAGTTCACACACTCCTGAAACATATGTTGGTACTGCAACAATCTACCTGACAAATGTTTGGTCAGATATCTTTAAAACGATGTCTTGAAACTTTTTAGTAAAACTCATTAATCAGCATTCTCCTGCGATACATTTGGAAAATGATTCATTGGCAAATGTGTGCAACAGGTTGTAGTGTAATACTGCATTACATATTGTTTATATAAAATATTCTTTACCACCAAGTTAAAACTAAAACGAACACTGTGTGAAATTAATGCGGAAATGTACCAACCACTGCATTTGTAATGTCTCTCCTTCCCTTCATCAGATGTTAGGTTTCAAAACAGGCATGCTATTTTGTTATCCTCACATGCAGTTATGACCAAATGTTAATCATGTTCTGAGAGCAGGTTAAATTATGGGAGCACCATGTGTTGATTGGCAAGATGAGTCCAGATATTTAAGTAAAAAAAATAAAAATAAAAGCCTGTTGGATTTATGGATTTGAAAATAAAACCAGAACACATCAAAACGAAGAGGGTTTCGATCATCTTGTAGAACTAGCTGTCTGGAATCTAAGAAAGGTACAGTAGACCTGAGAGCTGCTCATGTCACATCGTACATGCCATGCAAACAGCAAAACGGATGGAGCACGCTGTAGCTAACTGGCCTAAAAAAGTTTTGTCAGTGCAAATTGTCGAGGTAGCAACAATCTGTTTGTGCATTTTTCACAGATTCACCCTCTTGAATCCAGACTGTACTTTCACAAGATGCAACACAAACCCTTTATCTACACATGCACAGACTGAGGAACCATTTGAAGAGGTATCATTTCATAGATGTAAATTAGGTTTACAGTCGTACTTGGGAGCTCTATGCCTGGAAACGGCGCTTGTTGTTTGCCTGCTATCACAAACAAATAAACACCACGTTAACACAAATGCACAAATATTTACATGACAGACACATGATGCCAAGACTTGGAAAATCCTCTCGCTAGACTGACAGCAGTACGAAAAATCGGCACATTAACAAATCAAACTGATTGTGTTAAGATTTAAAAAAAAAAAAAAAAAAAAAGAAGCTATTCTTGTGGTTCCAGGTCGTTTTTGAGGGAGGATTTTTTAAGTCAATGGTCAGACTCGTAACACGTAAGAATAGATTTTCTTTTCATAAATAATAACACAAATATTGGATGCAAATACTTTGGAGTCATTTGCCAATGACACAATCACTTAATATTTTCACAGATAAAAAGATTAAATTGCCTTATTCAAAATAATCATTAGAAATACTGAAAATGGTATGAGAATTTCTCACCAAATTTATATATGTGTATATATTTATATGTTTTTGAATCAATATAAAGTATGCACCAAGAAACAGAGACAAACTATGATTATACAACTATGCAGCACATCACACTTTATAAGTTTGGAGTTGCAGTTTGCTGAAGATGCAGCATGAGTACAATTAGAGTTTCTGTGGAATTAAAAACATGCAATAAAACAATAATTTTTTTTTTGGAGTATGATTGATGAGTATGAGTGAGAAAGGGCAGAATCATCAGCTTCAAACTGGTTAGAAATTAAAGCTGTATTAGGTTGCTGGCAGGATTTATATTGTGAATTCAGTGGTGTTGAGATGTTGAACTCTGAAACACTGAGGAGTTAAAGTAGCAGAAGTTATAAGAAATGTCTTATTTTCACTGTGGAGTGTAAAGTGGAATCTAACAATGAGAAACAATAAACAGGAATATTACAGTGTCTCTGAAAAGTATTCATCCCCTTGCTAAGTTTTCAACTTTTGTTTTTGTGCAACACTAAATCATGGTCGATTTATATTCACTTTCATGTCAAAGTAATAACATAAATGTGTGTTTGAACTACTGCAGTGTACTACACCTGTATCTGGAACTCCAGATCTTTTGTTCAGCCAAATCTTTAAGCCTCTCCTAAACTGTGATGTAATAGATCTGATATAGGTTATATATAGTTGTAGGTCGTCAAGGAAGCCAGTAGATTTTTGGAGCTGAGTTTATTCTATAATGTTAAATTACCAACAGTAGACTTCTTCATTACCTAAATTCTCCCACTGTCTCCCTGTCTGCCTCTTGCTATCATGTAACCCCATACACACCACTTCCCAATCCGACAGTGGTGCACAAACCATTGCTGCTCTGCTACTACTGACATCACATTTTTCAAATACTTTGGGTATAACTACCAGATGGAATCATAGGGTGGAGTGGCTTTGGTGTAGCTGTAATCTACCTACAACAGACAGGCGACCTGTGACTCCTCTGAAAGAGTTTCAAGCTTCCACAGTCGAAATAGGAGAGATTGTGCATAATGCTAAAATTACCACCAGCCGTAATGTCTAATCAGACTTCCAAAAGTTACATTTTTGTCCCATGAAACCACAGAACCTTCATAAAAATAAACATAAACCAGGTCTCCCACATGTCTTCTGGCACATTTTTGCTGAGATTTAATATGATTTTTTCTATTTACTATTTACCCTCCCATAAAGCTTCAACTGAATAAAACATCTAAAAAGTCACAAACTCACAAAGGGGTGAAAATGTTTTGTAGGCCCTGTACATTATAAACAGGTAAAAATGTGTAAAACTTTGGACCTCCTGAAAAAAAAAGCCAAACAAATGCTCCACTCAGATGTGTGTTCTTACAAGGAAGCTCCAGTCCAGTGTGTCCTGTGGTGTTGCGAACACATGGTGGGGAGTGCCTTCCATCAGCCATGTCAGATTCTGAACACTGAGCCTCGCCGTGAATTACAGCCAAACCCAAGCGCAGACGCTCTGCGTAGGACTGAGCTCTAAAGCAATAAAATGGAGAAAAGTCAGCATGCAGAGACAAAATACTGTGGGTATCAATTACATGCCCATACACATGTTCAATTCAATTTTATTTATATGAAAAATGAAATTGTGGTTTCTTTGTAATCAGTTACCTCTTAGCTGCTGCTGGAGACTTTGCTACAATTATGGCATTTCTGTAATTAGGAATCTAACAGGACAAAGGAAAACAGATGTCAGTGTTGACATTAGTAGTTTGATTGAATTAGTACAGTTTAGTCACGCAGAGAGATTCATTCTGAACAATTTTCACCTCTTCCTGGATGTACTGAATCAAAAAAGGGGAGGCACGCAAATTATCCACTGGAAAGCTGAAGAAGCCCTGGATCTCCTTCTGATGCAAGTCCATGGTGATGATGTGTGTTAATCCTTTGAAGAGTAAGATAAATAAAGAAAGCACAATTTACTTGAGATACATAACTGCTCAGAATTACAACTGAGGTAACACCAGTAATGGAGAATTGTAATTGTACCTGCTTTAGCCAACATTGAAGCTAACAACTTGCACACTATTGAGCCTCTCTTTCTCATCTTGCACTGCTTGCTGTAGGGGAAGTAAGGAATAACTCCAATGATGTTCTTTGCACAAGAGGTCTTGAGAGCATAGGCCATAACGAGCAGCTCCATAATGGCCGTATTGACATCTCTGGTAGTAGTGGAAAAAAGAAATGCAATAGTATGTTAGTCACAGTGCTATTGTATGATCTGTGTAGAATTTGCATTGCGAATGGCAGGCTTTTCCATAATCACCTTGGTATAGTCTGGATAATGAAGATAGTTTGTCCACGAACAGATTCATTTACAGCCACTCTCGTCTCTGTACAGAAAAACAACCAACCAACAACCCTAATTTAGAAAAGTTGCACATGTTTGCATACTTTGAAGTTCTTTTAGGGTTTAAGTTCCCCTAAATGTTTTTTTTTTACTGTCCATACATCACAGATCGTTATGTACTAATGCTGACAAAGCTTGTGTGATTACTAAAGCAAACCTTATTAATATGCATTAGCCAGTATTACTGTGCATTAAGCAACAGTCCATGTTGTTTCAAAAGCTTTCAATAGAAGTGATGGGGCCGATAACGACAGGTAATGTTGAGTGCTAAAACTCTTAAACATCTTAAAGCGTGTCTGTCCTCGACAGTTCTCGCTACTTTGGAAGACAGCCACTTAATCTGATCTTTGAAAGGTGACCTTATTCTCAATTTAAGTGAAGTTTTGGATTCATTTTTGCACTAATGCAGGACTGTGGGTTTTGGTCCCCATCCTTTACACAGGCAGCATCTTTTGGAGGGCTGGTTAGATCAAGTAAAACCTGTTTCAGTGCTCATATTTGCACTTGGCTGCCTGAAAACAGAACATTTAACGAACACCAGCAATACATCTTCTTATCATGCAGCCTTTTCCTCACCTCTGTTAGACTCCTGGAACACCACAGACTTCCCCAGTTCAACACCCAGCCGCCTGTGAAGCAGGAACACAGGAGAACAGATAGGGAGGTCATGCTCACGGCCAAAATCAATGTCTGCCATAAAAAACTACATAATGCGTTTATCACATTCTTCATTTCCATACAGTCACGATCCCCCCTCATGTTACACGACACCACTTATATAAACTTTCATCCTAACCGTAGCTGACTACCTTCATTACCCATTATTCGTGATTCACCTGGGAGAACAGGTAGTAAGAAGTTACCGGTGAAAACACCGATATAAGACTTACTCCGTTATCTTCTTGGCCAACTCTGTGCACGCTGCAGACGAGTTTGCGGAGAAGACGCGATAGCCGCTTTTAGCGACGTTCATTGTGGCACAGAAGGTGTTTTTATTGGACAGATGGCGACAGCAGAGACACTTTCTATCAACCCACCGCTGCGTCTGTCTGTTTTCTTATGACGCTGTCCCCAGTGAACTAGCTAGCTAGCCGCTGCACGCTAGCCTGCTACGTGGACTAATTTACACGAAATGGCCTTCGGTGTGCGACACAAACATAGCTATAACGTAGCTACAAGACAAACATAACTATTTATAATATTACGTTGACTATTCGATAATTCAAATGAGCAACAAATTGTTTTTTAACGACCTCTAACGTAGCACTAGCACGGTAGCTTTAACGCTAGTACACTGAGCTACGGAGCCCCTCTAGGGTCAATCCTGCTGACTTCGCGTTGTGGAAAATGTGTTCATTATAATAAGTGTCAATTATTTTATTCATGTATTTCAATATTTATTTGTGTGTGACGGAGAAAGAACTATTGTGCAAATGCAGTTATATTAAAGTACTTATATGAAGAAATACTTTAAATTTACAAATTTTAGGAGGGGTGATCTACTCCTCAAGCGCAACACCCCCTTTCAGAATAATTTAGGTAATAATAATCAGATTATAGTAGTTGATGCATTGTCACCGTTTTTCAAGTGTCTTAAAACAGTAATCAGGGGCCCGTGTGAACACTGACACTGCTTTTGCTTGCTGCACATGCCCATGTTTCTCCCCCATGTTCATAATGACATTCAACAGGAGACAAAACCCACAGTCTATGTTTTGTGTAGACATGTTTTCATGTTTATCAGAGGCTAATTTTGCACAAAACAAGAATGCATTGCATTTGCTCTCTGTACTTTACTTTTAAAAGTGCATTAGTAAAAAATAATATTAATAATACTAATTGCCAGTATAAACAGGAAGGTCAAATGCTTTATAAGGTTTTATTTCTTACTGCACCTGAACAGCAGTATTACTGTATATGTCCACTAGATGTCATTAATCATTAACCCTGTTCTAAGTTCATTTATGCCATTGGACAAACAGTATTATCAGGACATCATTAGGCCCTTGTTTTTCAAACGAATTAAAAGTATAACATTGTTCATGTGAAGTGAAGTCTCAGCTGGAGTGGGTGTGGACATTTCTGTAGAAACATGAAACAGTGTAAGCTGAACATGTTGATCTAAAATCAACGAGTGACAAAAGTCACACTTACACGAACATGTGCCATGAGCAGCTTAACACATGGGAAGTATTTGAATAGTGTTCACCTTTAATCTAAATTTTCATTAGTTAGTATCAGTATTTCAGACACAATCATGTGTCAACAACCTCAAACACAGTTTTTCACCAGCATGAGTGTGAATGGTGGACTTTCAAGGACTGTCAATGTTTAACATGGGTGTGTGTGTGTGTGTGTGTGTGTACATTGCACATTGTACTTCCACAGTAAGGCAGAAAAAATCGCCTCGATCACATTTTGTGTGTTTTCACTGCTTCTATTTGCTCACCTTCGACAGTTATCGCTCAGATCCCCGACTGAGTGGCCCTGAGCGCCCAGCCCTATATGAAACTTTAAACTAGAACATTCTCAAGTTTTCATCTGTGACAACACAAGCAAGATATTGGGTCCTCCTTGTAACCCCCAGAGCTAAATGTATGCATTTGAATGAGTGAAGTGAGAATTGTGTGGGTCTCTGTAAGACGTGTGCATGTAATGAGAGAGTAAATTAATAATAACGCAGTGATTTAATCTCTATATTGTTATAAGCGCAGGACAATTTCAGTCAGCAAAGTGTTTTTTTTTTTGTTTTGTTTTCGTATTTACGCCTGCATGGCTTTGTGAGAAATTCAATATCATTAGACCTTAATCTCCTGGATATTCTGAAATGTTGACTCTGGAGGTCGAGGTCAGAGTGCGCTCCTTTATCTTGTTTTAACATCCTAGTGTTAGAATGCATCCACGCTCACACAAGTTCCATGTATTACACATCTGACTCTCTCATTAGGGATTTATGCCCTATCTCATCATGTTTTCATCAAACACCAACTACAAAGGTAAGGTGGGTAGAGGGAGAAAGGAGGAGAGAGAGGGAGGGAATGGAGAGTGTAACAGAGAGAGTACAGAGGCTCCTCCTCGTTCCCTGCGTGTGTTTCTTGTGTTTTTCAGTGCGTTCTTCTCTCACACTCTCACTCAGCAGAGCTTCAGTGGTGGAGAGCAAAGACTCTCATTAGGAAAAAGCAGAAAGGGAGCCACATTTGCTTTCTCTTTCACCAAGTAAGAGAAGAAAAAGGTAAAAAAAAAACACATCTAGTGTTTATTTTGGGGGAGGGGTGTCTCGTTAACCTTGCCTTCTGCACGTGCTCAGTTCTGCACAATTGTGTTTTCAGATTGAGAGGATGCAAGAAGAGGGAAAGGTGGACCACCTGGAGCGACCAAGCCCCCTGACCGACAAGGAGAGGATGATGGTCCAGGACTCCTGGGCGAAAGTGTTTGAGACGTGTGATGACGTCGGGGTGGCCATACTGATCAGGTATTTCTCTTTGTAGTTTTATTCTCCTGTGTTGTGCTTGAAATCCTTAGCTTGGGTTGACCATTAGTTAGAAAGAAATATTTCTTATTTGGAGAGAAATTAATTTTGAGGAAGGAGCGCCGTGTGTAATTAAGAGCAAACCTTTTTATTTGAGCTACTTTATCACCATTCATCAGGTTGGTCATTTACTCAAACACAGCCTGTCATCTCTTTATCTATTGCTCAACAGTTGCAGGTGACACTGTTCACATGCCTAACTCCAATTTAGTGACTTTTCATCAATTTTCTCATCGTCTCTGCAACTTTAATTAGCTCACTCGAGATAAGGTCAAATTAGCATTTTATCTCTTTTCCCTTCAGTAATATTATACCTGCTAGAGACTCAAGGCCGACTGATGCTTAATGCTTCTGTCACAGAAAGATACTGTATCTGTTTAATGAAATAAAGTTGGAGTCCTGACTGCAGGATTATCCTCTCTGAGGATACAAAACTTTTATAGTCTCACTGACTTTACAAGTTTCCAGCAAATCCAAAGGAACACAGTCATATTTCTTCATGTGCTTTTCTCACCTCTCCCTGTTTTTCCCTAATTCTGTTTATTAAATGGCAGCAGCTAAGAATCCATCACACGTCTTTGGCTCTTAGAGGAATCCCTCCCTTACAGGGCAGGTCATGTTTTGAATTCCTGTATAGAGGTCCAGGCAACCTACACCAGCATGACTCCATCACTAGCAATCCGTTTTATTTTAATAACATCCCTCTTTTCTCTGAAAATCAAATGCAAATCATTTTTATGTTCATGGTATCTAATGTTTGTACTCAACATAAAGAATCTGATCCAGGAAACAACCATCTGCAAAGAAATTGTGGTCAAAATGTTTGTGTGAAGGTATTTCATACGTAACCAGGTTCACTGTGTGACACAATCTGCCTTTATAATCCTTTATGATTGAAGGAGATGAAAGAGAGAGGATAGCATCAAACCTGTGCAATCACCGTTTGTAAAATAATGTATTTTTTCATATTACTGAATATGAGGATTTAGCTGTTTCACTTTGCAAAAAAACATCAACAACAACAAAAAATAACAACAACAACAACAAAAAAATAATAATTATCTCATTCCTCTCTTATACACTGACAGTAAATGCATTTAAACTGGTTCCCCCTTATTTTCCACACTGACATTACTCCACAAAGGAATTTGAGGAATGAGCATTGATCTTTAAGCATGACCATGTAAAATTCTCCTTTGCAAGGAAGAACAGACCCAGATGCTCAACTGAACCTCAGACTTCACTGGAAACCTCCAAACCAACTCTCTTTAGAGCAACAGATAAGGTCCAACGTAGCATTTGTGACAGCCTGCCTCTGAAATTAGAAATTCTCTTTGTATTTAACTTTTCAGTTAGTCTTGAAGAATGGAAAAGGAAAGATTTTGAATCCAGTGACCACATAAAATACTAATGAGGCTATTTATATGCATCCACAGGTCATGTAATTACAAAAGAGAGAGATTAAACACAGCGCTTCCTCATTACTTTGGAGGGAATCTAGGAATACTTTGCTGCAGCACTTGCAGAGCACCTCCACTCAGAGCTGAAAGACACAACCTTCCAACCTCCTCCCTTTTCAAGCATTTAAATTCACAAGTAAAACCCTAATATTAAGCCATATGCTAACAGATAATTTAAATTTTTGTGTCAGTTCTTGTAGAGACAGAGAGATATGGGACACCAGGATTAAATAGCCAACCAGATGCATTGGCCCTCTTCCCAGACTGTGGGAGGAGGTGAGTTTTTAGGTTCCTCTTTGCTAATTCTCTGTGATACCTCTGAGGGTCAAACAGGGCTAAAAATCAAAGACATGTCTTTGAACCAACTATTTGTTCTCAGACAGTGAGAGTTGTGTAAGATGTGCGAGGATCAAATTCTAGACCTTTGTACAAAGGATGTAATATTCATTAAAACTGAAATATGAAATATTAGCTGCATGTGCGGTGACATTAAATGTAACTGTAACCTTCAGATAAAAGGAAGACATCAGGTGTGGCAGCGACTTTTTTTTCTAATTAGCACGTTCCAGCTTTTGTTAGAATTTGTGAAATCGTGCAGGATCCTTTTTTTTAAGGCATTACAGGAACCACAGTGCAGAACCAGACAAATGCTTAAACCAATTGGTTCGCAAGGGAGTACCTGGAGGAATATGAATCATAGAGGATAGATTTCTGGAATATGATGTGATTCACGCCATGAGCTTCCAGCTTTAAAATCCCAAATTTTGTGAGTTAACTAAACAGAGTTTACGAGGAAGAATAATGTTGTATGATAAATCAAATTCTCATTGGCAAAGAATTCAGAGTAATAAGGGAATATTACATTTCTTTACTTGTTTTTTGTCTGTTAAGACCTGAGATCAACTCATAGCTAATAAAGTGGAACAGATATTACATTAAACAACCCAAACATTCAATTAGCAAAGCCAAAGATTCCTCCTGTGTAATCTACTATTGATGTAAAAGCAAGACATGAACATATCATATCAATCATCTCTATTGGAGAATCAGTTATTCCTTCACTTTTTAAAGATGTTTCAAATTTTTTAAATATGCACCATGCACTATATAGATAATAGTTTAGAAAACATTTAAAGGTGAAATATGCAACACTCCCATGTCAGCATTGACGTTCGTTGGTGTCTCACCATTTAAAAACAAACAAACTTTGCAGTGTGGAGGGCGATGAGATTAACGGATCAGCTGCAGCAGCTGCTCATTCTTACAGCTCACAGTGGAACTCTCCTCTTTGCAGGCTGTTTGTGAACTTCCCCTCAGCCAAGCAGTACTTCAACCAGTTCAAGCATATCGAGGAGACGGAGGAACTGCAGCGGAGTAACCAGCTCAGAAAGCATGCTCACAGAATCATGAATGCCATCAATACACTGGTGGAGAACCTACACGACGCAGACGAGGTGGCCTCAGTGCTTCAGACAGTGGGCAAGGCCCATGCACTTCGACACAAGGTGGAGCCTGTGTACTTCAAGGTAAACTGTGAATACAAAAGAAGTAGAAGTACACTCCAAAACGTACAGCAAGGTCAAAAGCCCTTAATGTTTTCATGGAGATGGCCATAACCAAAAGAACAAATTACAAAATCTCCATTAAGTTATAATAAAATATTTTACTGATGCACTCAACTGAAACTGAAGTAAAGAAATCAGTTCACAATGAAGGTAGTAGATGCTCCCCTTAAGAGGCCATACTGCCATTTCCATGCATTAAACAGTGTCTAACAGCTGTACGTTGCATCATTGCAAAGCAGAAGATGACAACTTCTGTTAGAAACAAACCTGGGTGTGGTCGAAAGGGCAAGGTTTCAAAAACTTTGGAGAGGAAAATAGATTATCAACAAGATTAGAGCTCTGCCGAGATGGTTGTCGCCGAACTCGCCTCGTCACACACTTCAAAGGAGCGGTCTTCAGCACTTTCTACAGGTGACATTTTGAAGAAGAATGTAAAGAAATCTGCTGCTGTCTTGCTTTAGGTCATCGCTGGGTCTTCTTGCAAGACAATGACCCAAATCATATATCCAGGTTGGTCTGGATCTTTTTCAAGGACACCAAACTCAAGGCCCTGGAGTGGACTTTCAGAGCCCAGATCTATTGTCAGAGGGCTATTTTAGTCCATGTCCTTGTTTTTACTTGTTTGAATTCATGTCATTGGAGATTTTATATTTGTTTTTTGGACGTAAAACTTTGAAGACTTTTGGCTATTTTCATTTCCATGTAAACACTAAGGGGCTAATAGTTTTGACTAGTACATTGACATTTGCTACCTTTCTTGCGATTATAAATTATATATAAATCTACAGATGGTAGTCAGTTAATTTTGTTCAGGAGAAGTACTGAAACCAGGGAGAACAGAGAGCCTGCTTTTGTCCAAAGGTAACAAAATACACCTACCAGCAGTTTAAAAAATAAAGTCTAAAAGCAACATGTTAGGGTATGGACTGAACTATTTCTTGGCTGTACACAGTGGCTTCCTTGAGTTGCCTGGTGACTGGGCCTGGCCAAGAAATAGTCTGGCACATACAGTAACCACACATAAAATCTGAATCTGTAGGTGTATAGCAGGCGAGTTATGCCACCTTGGGAAAGTTTGTTGTTTTGCCATATTTTCAGGTGTTATGCTAAGCTAAGCTATATTGTCTCCTTCCTGTGGCTTTATATTTACTATACAGGCATCAGAAAGATAATGACACTCAATGCATTTGTTTGTGTTTTGCTCAGATCCTGAGTGGTGTGATACTGGAGGTCCTCGGAGAGGAGTTTCCAAAGGTTGTGACACCAGAAGTGGCTGCGGCGTGGACCAAACTCTTGAGTATTGTCTACTACCGTATCACAGTCGTCTATGAGGAAGTGGGCTGGAATAAAGTCTCAACCTCAACCGGGTGAAGCTTTTAGTCTGGGCTTTTGTGACCATTGCCTCGTAAGAAAGAGGAATCAATTGACTATAATCTGGAAATACAATTTAATGTAATCTAAGATTATTGTGGGCTATGGAACATACATTCTTAATGTAAACAACAAGTACAGGTACTGCGCTCTTTTCACTGCTAACAGTGTGTGTGTGTGTGTGTGTGTGAGAGAGAGAGAGAGACAGAGTAAGAGTAAAACACTGAAAGCTCTCCACCTTGATTTAGTATTTCATAAAGAACCAAACCATTTTAATAAGAGTGTAAAGAGGAAGAAAATCCAACCATAAACCCGACAGGTCACATTTGAGTTGGATGTGCCTTCTGCAAAAAGTGTAGAAACTGCCATTTAAATACCACTCTTTCTAAATATCAAGTGATGTTTTTTCTGATGTTCCCCTTTTTCAGTCTGTATCCATCTGTGTTTACATTATGACATAAGAATACCAAGATATTTTTTTACATTTTTAACAGTTAGTCGTGACGATTGTATGTTTTTTTTCCATCATGACTTACCTTTTTATCTGTATCTGACTAAACTTTGAAATAAAAAACATAAAACCATGTTACCACGAAAAAACCACAATGTTGAATCCTTTTAAACCTATATCTGCCTTAATCTGATCCTCCTACATCTCAGCTCCTGCATGTGTCGACAAAATTAGACCTTTCCTTTCTCTCGCTTGGCCTACTGCTCCCTTATTCTCAGCTTGAGTCAGCAGTGCTAAGTATAAGTGGCTCAGCTGCTGAAAATGAGGGTATTTATACCCTCACTTATCAAAGTATGCACTGTTTTTTTTATATATTGTAAGAAAACTGCACTTTGCCTGCAGGGATTTCATTAAAGGATGTGGTTTATTTAGAAGTGAACCATAATTACAAAAGCAGCGAACGAGTATTATCCAGATACACAGTAATTTGACTGGCATGTGTTAATCCTTACTGTAAACCCATGTTGTATAGCTGCCAAAGTACCACTTAACACCATTTTCAACAGGCCCTATTACAAAATGTTCCCCTTTCTGAACAAAAAAAACACAAAATCAGTGTTGATTTGGCGTGCTGTCTTGATGGCATGGTGGTGCGCAGGGTTCTTCTCAGAACGGAAACACACAGCATGGTCTGTTTACCTCCTAGTCCTGCCAGCGAGATCGAACCCTCTCCTTGATCCAAGCTAATCCTCTGAGCTAATCTCCCCACTCATGACCGAGAGCCAAGAGGAGAGACGGGAATAGTCAGATTGTTACACCACAAAGTGCCTGTTACTGTTCAAGCCTTTCAATGGCAAAAGACGCCTCAGTGCTCTAAGGACCAGCAGTCCCAAGGACAGACATCCTTGGGGTAGGACCATGTGTACCACTATGATGGTCCTCACGACTATCGCTCTCGTCCTGCGGCAGATGTTTTCCAACAAAATCAAACCGTGAGTACAGTACATACCATTGTTTTTTTACTCGCTATTCATGAATAGTGGTTCCTAGAAAAGTCTGTGTTCTCAGTTATGAAATTAAAATAACTAAGTCTACAGTTACCAATGCCTGACAAAAAGGTCATGAACGATTTTTAAAAGATCTCACAGCTTAAGCTTGAAAACTTCATTGCATCACTTCCACCCATACTCTTGCGTCTTTATTTTATGTGTAACAGAGAGTGAAGGAGGTAAAGAGAGACTTATCTGCATCGCTGATTTGAAATGACCCCCTAGGGTTTGCCTTGACCAACAGTGTGTGGATTAAGTGGCTTTCTGCATAACAACAGTGTAGTCCACCTTTTTAGTGGAGTGATGAATGGAGAGGAAAGCATCAGAGCTATTTATGTTCATAACTCCTAATTTTCTCTGCCCCAGGCCCTGTTTAGCCACTCACACAGCAATGGCAAACAATGCCACGTGGCTACAACACTATGCAGCACGGCAACAACTCGATCATGCAAAAGTGAATAAATAGCAAAACCTTGTTTCTTTTTTAGGATGACTTCACATCCTTTATGAAACTGTTACCGGATCACTCTATATGCAAGACTGTAGTGGTAAATGTGCAGCATCTAATACTGAGCATTGTGTCCTGTATCACACATCACAGGCAGAAAGACGCTGCTGAGAAAGACGAGCCATGCATGAAAAGCAATGGAGCAGCAGAAACCCAAAAATGACAACAGTGAGTTGCATTTGGTAAGAAAAAACAAGCAATCAATCAGTTAAAGGAGACTGAGCAAATATATTTTGCTGGTCATTTTGGAATACTTGGACTCTACTGGAGTATTTCCCATGTTTGTGTTACTCCATTCTCCAGATTCTGCAAAACAAATGATGAAATGGTTATTTCCACCTTTACAAGTTGTGCTGTTTTCGTTTAACTTAGGTAAAGAAACAGAGCTCTCCAGCCTTTACCTTATAATTATATTATATTATTATATTAGTTTTCATTTTGTTTTGCCTTAGTATTGAGTTTGCATTCGTCTGCCACCTCTCCATGCACTGTCAAGATATTCTGACCCCTAGTCTCAAGTATTGGTCAAAGTATGATGATAAGTATCAAGGTTTTCCAAACAAAGGATTTCTGGGTAATACCTAATATTTCCAGGACCCCTAGTTTCCTATAATTTCCTGAACAGATGTGTAACAGTAATTCAAAAGATGTATCTTGGTGCTCATTACAGAGAAAGCGTTTGTTCAGTGGGTACACTTTCACATAATGAGCTCCAATTAATTGCTGGTGTAACCTAGACAATATTGTACCATCTGGTCAGCTGCACAATTAATTGAATGAACTTTTAACCAATTAATTATTATTGGCTTGAATTTAATTGGAACATTTTTTTAGTGCAGTTTTTCTGGAAATCAGCAAACAAAAACTCAAAAGCTTTGGCGGCATTTTCTCTGTATGTAAAACCGATTCATCATTCTTTCCAGAAAACTTTGTTGGTTATTGTTGTAAAATGTTAAAGTGTTTAATCTATTGGATGAATCTGCAAAACCTCAGACTGTGGCCGGGAGACAATGTAATTCCTTAGAAAACAGGGCAGAGGTGTGAAAACCCTGATATAATCATTTTCTCAGACAAAGCCCTTTACAGTTACATAAGACATAATTTTACTGCTTTTACAAGCTGAGTAATAAAAATGAGTGACTTAAACTTAAACATACACATTAACTTGTACAATAATTTGGTCCTAACTGTGCAGTAGCTAGTATTTTAGTAAAATGCTGGGTTAGTGTTAATTGTAATAAGAACAGTGAAAGCAATGTTGTTTAGAATTACAATGTAATAAACTAGTGCATATAAGAAACAGCATCACATATTACACCAAAACTGAGTGGGTGAAAGAGAGATCGGAAAACACCCAGATAGATAGATACCCTTTTTCCACCAAGCCAGTTCCAGGGCTGGTTCAGAGCCGGGACTTAATTAAGAAAGCGTGTGCAGACACATAGTGACATGATGATGTGGCTCTGTGGCTCTCTGGCCCATGGAAAGGAAACTGGTTCTAAGACGTTGAACCAGCCCAGAACTAGCGCCCAGTGAGTTGTGTGGGGTGAGGTGTGTTTCTACTTGTTTAACTTGCTTCTTGTTTGACTTTGGTTACGATATGATTAGGGTTAGGATTGCCAAATAGCTGTTATGGTTAAGGTCAGTGTCATTTTCCAAGAAAATGAAGGTTTCCGCCTCCAACGCTCCCACATGGAGGGCGGCAATCTTACTGCTACACTACCCAGCTGCTTTAAAGTGTATGATTAAAAAGACAATAATCCTGAATTATCACACAGTCTTTTTTGCATAAAAAGACTTGGACCATAAATAAAAAACTTCAGCCAGAAGATGGTTAGCTTAGCACAAACACCGAAAGTCACTGTGAAGTCCCCATGAGTGATGAAAACAAATGTGTGTGTGTTTCTGGGTTAGGGGTAAAAGAGGGGGCTCCAGACAGAGGGGAGAAAGTGGAGCAGTGCATGTTAGTGAGGCACAGATGCATGAAGAGCTAAGATGCCTGCCCCACATTTAGCTTTTAAGTACTCCCTGCTGCACTGCTAATACTAAATGATTCAGAGGTGCAACAATCCTTTGTGTCTTCGGTGGGTTATTATAAATACATTGCTTCCAGCTCAAACACAGTTTTAATGCAACTGTAAGAGATCTTAATATAATGACTAACTGACCATTGTACGCAGCCACTGGATGAAGCTCTCGTGCAGATCATAGGTTTTTGAAGTGTTCTCTTTCACTTGTTACCTGAATGACTTTTTTAAAGGTGCTTTTATAGAGGGAGTGAGAGAGTCAGGGTGACTTATTCTTTTATGAATGATTATTTCTCTACATCATTCATGACTTTGCATGTCAGCTTTCACTTCCCTTGTGCTCCCCCTCTCATGTAGACATGAACTAAGTCCAGAGTAGGCCATGATTCCATGTCTGGGGAGCATCAGGTGAGTTTTTGGCTATTTGCTTTAGTTTCTGTGCAGTAGATTGGGCCAGAAAATGAACTAATGTATAATTCATTGATAACTCTAATACCACCAAACCATGATTTGTTCTTTTTTCCAGTGGCTTCTGCTACAGAGACTTATTTCCCCAGATAGCACAGGAGATTTCCTGTAATCTTCCATTGTTTTTCCTCATGAATCGGATTCATCTGTACTTGACAGCTCATGCCAAGACTCCCACCAGGAGTAAAAAAAATAAATAAAAAGAACGTGGGCTGGATAAACAGTGAGGCCTGTTTTGATCATGGCCTCCCCTATGTGCCCTGCAGATGCTCTCATTACTGGGACAGGAAACAGCGACTGAGTAAACTTGGGAAAAAATCCAGTTTGGAAGATGAGACCTGACAAATGTCATGCAATTAGCATGATAACTGCATTTACAACATTACTCATGCTATTGTCAGCTTTAAAACCAAATTGTGACTTCAAAGTTTGGTACTCAATTAGGGTTTAAAGTGATGAAACATGTTCTGTGCCTCCACATACAAAAGAGCTACAGTGATTTCTTGTTTTTTCCGTTTTTCTTGAATTTAATAAATGTGATTATTTGTGGTAAATGTAATAGTGAGCTGGATTGATTTATTTCAAAGAGCTGATTCTCTTAAGAGCTCACAAGTGACCTGATTTCTTCTGAAATAGCAACTGAAGGAAAGCTTTGTACTGTACATGGCTGATATGCGCCTTGAGTCCTTTAGAGGTTTGTGTTGTAACAGGGGAACCCCACTGACCAAATAAAGTGATGAAATGCATTTGTGTGGCTCTCAATTTTAATACACATACACCAGAAATTATTTGATTACGAACTGAAAATTTGAACTTGTTCAGAATTTCAACGGTTTCCGCAGTTTACAAGTGAGGTACAAGCCAAAAAACCACCAACTCCCATAATTTAAGGTCTGTTTTGCTACCTGCCTGACGGCAGTTGGCCGGTTCTCTCGATAGTCATGATTTTTCAAGAGTCTGAACTTGCCCGTGAGGTTGGTCTGTTGATATCTGTCACAGTACGTGCACTTCTGCCCGTAATCCTGTTTTCTGATGTCTAGACATGACATTTAATAATATAAATTACTGTTTTCACACAAAAGTCTGTAATTGATATAAGACCTGAGTTATCTAGCAAATCCCTTGGATACGATCCAGATGCATGCATTATAAAATACATCACAGTCTGACAGAATGAGATGTGCACAGTCAGGTGAATTTTATTTACATTTTACATTTAGCCATTTGGCACACACTTTTATCCAAAGAAACTTACAAGTGAGGGACAAGGTAAACAGGGTGAGGAGGTCTTGCCTAAGGACCCCGGCTGGAGGTCGGCCAGAGCTGGGATAAAGCCCAGTCTTTATCACAGAAGAATTACTACTACTATTACTAACACTGAGCATGAGTGTTTACGCATCACTGAACACATATAGTCTGACAGATGTTTTTTTGTTGTAGTTTTTCAGAAAACCGTAGCACTGAAATGCTGTCTGTACAAATTTGTCGTGACAAAGACTTTATGAAGACACCACTGTAAACAAAACCCCACTGCTGCACCCTTTCATCAACAGGAAAACAAGCTTTTCCTACTTGTAGAAACTAGTTGTTTGGGCATGGCACAAAATCAGTTTTGACACAACGACACATGAGAAAAGGTCATGGAATGTATTTATAATCCTGCTCTGAGACCTGAAAAGCCCTGGAAGGAGGACAGGAAGGGTAAATCTTCATAAGAACCAGCGTAGAGTTATAGTGTTATAAACCTAAAGAGCAATTGTTTTACCTATTTATCATTGTGCCTATAAAAGTACAACATACACTGTATATCTCACTAAATTAAGCACAAGCTTCAAATAATAATAATAATAATAATCATTCAGTTATTCAGTTTGGTTGTGACTAGTTTACTTTGCCAAACTCTCTAAGCTCTGATGCCCCCTGGTGGTAAAGCAGTTTAGTTACGTTCACAAAGAAAACAAAGGTGCAAAGATGTGAAAAGACGTCTACAATAATTTAATTTTAACACATTTCACAACAAAAAAAAAAAAACATTTTAGAAAATGTGTTCCCCCAGAGTATGTGAAAAACTACTCTACCCACAATGCAAAGCGGATTGTAAACAGGAAATGCACATTTCGCCGGTTGCTACGGTTGTGGAGTTAAACGATCAGAAGTTAAACGTTTTTCCATGTAGCTAGTTTATATTTAGCTATATTTTGTTATTATATGTTATTTAATGTGTTAGGCGACTGAATTACTTTGGATATGAATGATGGCTACATGCAACCTTGTAGTAAGTATTAGCTTTAGTGGCGATGTCATCGATTTAACGTTACATTAAGTCAACCGGACAACTTTTTTAATAAGAAACACGATTTATGAAAGAACGAAATAACACAGTGTTTAGGAATATCAGCTTATTTTATACAATCGTACATTGTGTCTTTCACATTAAAGCTCCCTGGTGTAACACAGTGGTTACCAATGGAGACAGGAGACGCCTGACCAGATTTAGCTAGGTTAGCTAGCCGGCTAGCTGCTCTCCCGTTTAACGCTAACAGCAAAGATCTCAACATGGTGAGTCGAAGCGGGGAACATATCAGCATTTTTTACGATTTATCAGAGTTAAATGGTTCCATGTCTTCTATGGATCACTTTGATTTGTGATTTGCTGTGGACCCAGGGGTTACACCAGGTTAATACACTCCAGATGTAAAAAAACGTGAACTAACGTTGTGTTGTGTTTTTGCAGGCTACAAAGCCGAAGGGCAAAACATCTAAAAGTAGGTTCATCCACTCCATTATTATTATTATTATTCACTAAAGAATATCTGTACCGGGATGGAGAGAACATAAAGCAATCTAGGACAAAGTGAAACACAAAGGAATGCTGTAAATAATCCAGTGCTAATAACAATAACCACATAAATATAGCATACAGCTAAAGGATTCACTATATGAGAGCTTCTAGTAGTATAAGCAAACTATACTGTAGAATGTGTACAGAAATTGGCAGTTAATTTGAGTAAATGTGTATCCCCTTGTGATTTCCCAAGGTGCTTTCGAAGACGATTTGCTCGACAGCTTATTCGATGATAAAAGTGAGTGAGAACAGTGCTGCAGTTTTAAGCCAAACTGTATGACCATTATAATGATATCACATATGAAACAGCCAAAGCTCAGTGTGTTTTCTTATTTTGACATTCACCAGAACATTCAGTAAGGGGGAAGGCAAATCGTGGTGGACCACTGAGTCGGTAAGTTAGTAGAAATGAACATGCCTCTTCTAAAATATTAGATATTGTGTCTGTTTGTGAGTTAGAATTTGTTTCTCTCCAGCTCATCTGCTACCGATAACATCTTCAGTATGCTCGCAGAGGAAGTAAAGCAGGATGGTGGGGACACTGAAGTAGGTAGATTGTGGTGTGAAAAGAGACAAAGAGAAATATGTGCATATATTCACTTTTATTTAAGTATTGTTCTTCTTGTTTCTGGCCAAGGACTCGGATGTCTCAGCAGCAGATCCCAATGACATACTGAAGAACATGAAAGTAAGTAGTTATAAACAAACAGGAATCAGGAAAAGGTTCAGTTTTGATTTGTGTGTACGTGGTCACTACTGTTTGTCTTTACCTATGCAGGACATGGATGATATGGATGCTGACCTTTTTGCATCAAAGAAAAAACCTAGTTCAGCTCCTCCACAAACAAAGCCGTTTGGTAATGAGGGGCCAAAGAAAGACTTTGCAGCACTAGAAAATAATGTAAAACCAGAGGGAGCAGGTAATTTTGTGCATAATGTTTTTGCATAGATTCCTTTCTCATTATTAGCTACACGTTATTACTGGCTTTGAAGTTTACATTATTAGAAGCAAGCAGAGAGAAACGTGTCTCTCCCACTTCACTCAGATGAAGCAAGCACAGGAGGGAAGAAGCCAAACTCTGCACCTTCTACGTCTGCAGCACGCAACTACAAGAAGTTCACCTTCTCTGGTGAGTAAGCCCACTTGTTCCATTCTAGATTTGAGGTCAAGCTTTATATAATCTAACAAGAGAAACAAATCTTTCCCTGCCAGAAGTGTGTGTTTACTCTGCTGAATCTGTGTTTTTCTGCTACCTGCTGCAAAAATTCAGAGAGTGGCGATGACAATGAAGGTCTTGGTCAGTCATCTTACACTAAAGGTACAACATGTGTTTGGCCCTGTAGCTGAATGATATTTGTGGGTATTGTTCTGTGCTTTACCATCAACTTTTTAAAAGCCCACATACCCCATTTCCAAAAAGAACGATCTAGACAGACAATATGCTATTAACTGAGTTACTCAAATCAATAAAACTCCTTTAGTATATGTATGTAATCCAGTGTAACAGCATCCCAGTAAATTCTACATTTGTTGAGCTCATTGCCTGAAAGGTTTTTATGTTGTGTTCACCTCTATTTACAAACATAATGAACTATTAGATAAAAAGTGCCATTCAACAATGACATTCCTATTCAGCACCACCACTGATTATTATGATGTTATAAACTGGTGTATTCAATAAACTATCTACACAACCTCACTCTCTGATCTCAAGAATCAGCACAGAAAGAGTACAGAATCTCATTTCCTTTACAGATCTTGATGACCCACTGGCCGACCTGCTTGATGATCTTCTTCCAGATGAAACCAAGACTGAATCTAAAACTAGATTGCAGCAGACTAAACCTGAAAAATCTGTCCAATCCCCACCTGCATCTCCTATTCTAAAGAATAAAACATGTGAGTCTTAAGTTTTTACTTTTCATTTTCCATGCAATCATCAAACACCAAACTTCATGTGTGTTTTATTCTTTGCTCATCAGCTAAAACAACAAAGAAACCAACTGAGCTTAAATTTGATGATGACAAGGACGACCTAATGGATGCACTTGGATTTGACAGTGATAAAAACAATTCAAAGAAAAAAGAGACTTCTCTTTGGTCCAACAAGGAAAGGTAACATCTGTAAGATCTGTTTTCCCTTTAACTGTCTCACTCGTATCGTTGTTCTTATTTATAGTTCTCAAATAATAAATAATTACTTAGTGCCTTTGGGATGCACCTAGAAACAAAGACAAACGTTTTACAGAATCTTGTTCTTTTTTTAATGACTTGATATTTACAAAACATCATTTTTGCCTTCCCTTTGCTTGTTTTTGCAAAAATGGCTAAGCCAAGTATCTCTGTCTGTTTCCTAAAATGACATAAAGTACTGTATGTCTTTGTTTCATTTTCCTGTGTGTGTGGAATCTCAGGAGTGAGGCTCCTCAGAGAGCCCGAACAAGACTAGATGAAATTCTGGAGAGTTTGACTTCACCTCGTCTTCTGGAGCGACCACCCACAGGTGAAAGGAAGGACCAGTCTCAAGAGAAGCAGCAGCAGGAGAAGACAGCTGGTATGAAAGGTAATAGAGTACTCCTGTCTCTTAGCATAAGTATGAGCATGTGCCATTTTAAAAGTATTGAAAGATGAAAGCTAATTTTGTTCACATGTATCAGAGCTACTTTTGGAAGATGACCTCACATTTGGATCCTATCAGCCCACTTTGGGATCCACGCCTGAAGGACGTCAGTCGCGCAGACAGTCTGTCCGGTGTGTGTCTAGTCCAATTATGGTGTTTTTACTGGGGGCTTTTTTTCCTGCCTTGGTAAATTAAACATTTTTTTTCTTATTATCAGATTTTCCACAGAGGATGTCAGTGCCTCAAGCCCAGAGAAGAAATCAAAACCTACCACCCCCACTCCCACTCGACACCGCAGCTCAGCCGACTGGCTAGGCCTCAAGGCAAACAATGATAATGCTCTTCTAGAGGACGATGCCAAAGAGACTAAAACTTCAGCAGAGTCCCCAAAGGCTCCTTCCTCTCCTCTATTGGAGAGAAAGTCCTCCCTGACTAGTAGCCATGCAACAGCTGCTGCAAAGGTGGCAGCAGACACCCCAGCCCCAACTGTTAATATCTCCAAACAAAGCAACACAGAGGCTTCCAAAAGCCAGAAGAAGGATGATGAGGAGAGTGACTGGTTAGCAGGAGCACTGAGCAGGAAGAAGGCTCTGCCTAACTCTGAGGCAAAAACGTCCAAGCAGGAAGACTCTTTTGACCTACGAGAAGACTTCAGTGAACAAGTCACCACACAGGCTCCCAGGGACAGAGAGGACACACTTATGCCTGCCAAGGAAACAAGGTAAGTTGTTTGTTGTGTAAATCCATTAAACTTATTTAAGAGACATTGTTTTGCTATTTATTACTGTCAATTTATTTTGTGCAGTAACACTTTTCTTGCACAACCAAGCCCTGCTGCTAACTCCACCCCGGTCAGAGATGAGAAGCCCAAGCAAGGTATTTAACCCAGTAAAACAACCATGTTTTTTTATAGCCACTGCCCAGCCTCGCAACTCTCCACTTGTACTGTAGAGGCTTCTGACACATGTACAACATGCTGTGACCTTACATGTTCCATATCTAATACCTAACCCTACCTTGTGTCATGACACATTTACCACCCACCACTAGCATTAGCTCTTAATGCTTAAACTGTACTAAGTAGTTTTAGATACAGAGGCACGTTTCACTTTTCCAACAGCCAACGTGAGCATGTCAACATAATTGTTACTCATGTTTATTTTCTTTTCAGTTCCACAGGCAAACCAAACATCCGCTCTTGTCCAGCAACAGGTATTGACGTTTTTCTGTAATGCATTAGTCATCACATAGAAACCATTTAATGAGGCTTTGTTCCATACTTTCTGAAAAGGTGACATTTTCAGCAGACAGCCTGCAGCAGCTGCTACTACAACAGCAGGTAAGAAACTACTTATTTAGATTTATTCAAAATATGACAACAGGTTAATTATTAATCAAGGTTCTTGCCTTGTTTACTCTTTTCCTAAAGATGATGCAGTCACAGTTGCTGGGTCTAGGAGGTGTTGCAGATGCAGGGGCCCTGCAGAGACTCAAAGACAGAGAGCGTCATCTTGGTGATAATGAGGCTTTACAGGCTCGTATCATTCAGCTAGAGGGACAGGTATGTGGATGCCATCACACCTGACACTGCGCTTCATTTATGCCCACTGTGAAGTCTGAAACTTAACATGTTACTATCCAGGTGAAGACACTGCAGCTTGAACGAGACCAGAACCAAATATTACTTGAGAGTCTCCAGCAGCGGCATAAACAGGATATAGAACTCATGGAGAACACACAGAAGTAATTATTTCCCAGAGGTTATCAGATGTAATATTATTAATATGTAAATGTGCAGCACCTGTGTCCACGTTTACCTAATTACCTGCATTCACATGGATTGTGTTAGTCTTTGCCTGACTCACTAGTGTTCCTGTGCACATTCAGGACTCGTGTCAAGCTGCTCGAAGACTCAGCAGCCCAGAGGGACACACGGGCGCGACAGGAGTATGAAGACCTAATGGAACGTCTGGCCACAGTAACGAGATCGGCCGAGCAAGAACGGTCAGAGCTGCAGGCACAGTACCAGCGCAAACTGGCCCAGGCCCAGCAGGACAGAGACCGCGAGGTGGAGAGGCTCAGAGACCTTCAGAGGTAAAACTGAGAAGCCTTTTTTATAGCAACAGAAAAAAAAATGTCAGTAACATTAGCAAGTAAAACATGAACTTTTCTATTCGGTTTAAAAACCTGATTAATGCACAGAATCTGGCTGATGTCAGAAGTCCTGTTTTGGGTTTTGCCAAACTAAGCAGCTCAGTAAACTATTCCCACAAACTAGACTAAAATAGTCTGGTTAGTCCCAGAATAAGCGTTTATTACATTTCATTACATTTTATGATGAATAAAGAATATCTGTATTTTCCTATTTTGCCATAAAGAAAATCTATCTTAGAGATGAAGAAAGACCATGAGGATCAGATCCAAAGACTGAAGAAGTTAAAGGATGAGGAGATTGATGCAGTTACAAGCGCAACGTCTCAGACCAGGTGAGTCATTATCAAGGGACAATATCAGTATGTGTTTGTGTTTTCACTACTGATATTTAAGATTAAGCAGCAAGTCTTGGTGAGGAGTTTTTTATTATCTACTTGTCTTTGTCCAGGTCTCTTACAGTGGTGATTGAGCAGATGGAGCAGTTCTCCTCCCGGCTAGGAGAGATTTCTTCTCAGGTGGAGAGCACACATGAACACACAGCCCATGGCTTAGAGCAGGGGGCACGGCACAGAGACGAGCAGCTTCGAAGTACCTCAGACACACACACACGCACAGTTTGCACAAATAACTTAAGATACAAGTTGTCAAAGGACATAGTTGTATTATATTGAAATTGGGTTAAGGTCATTCTCTAACTGTATATTTCAGTAATGCAGGACCGTCTGGCTCAGCAGCAGAAAGCCATGGCAGATGAGAGAGCTTACCTCAAGGAAATTATTTCCAGGATGGACACTCAGCTCAATGAGCAGCAGAGACAGCTTGAGAAGGTCAGAGTGAAAACAGACCTTAAAATAGGACACCGGCATTTTCTATGTCACAGCACAAATGGAACACATACATTGACTCAACTCAAGACACTAAACTAACACACACACACACACACACTACTGAAATTTCTTTTTGTTTTTTGTTTTGGTATTCCTCAGGAGCGCTGGAAGATGACAGCAGAGCAGGCCAAAGCAGAGTCTATGCAAAGAGCCTTGGAGGAAGAACGGCGCTCTCTAAGCATGCAAATGAACATGGAGAGAGAAGAGCTGGAAAGAGCTAAGGTGAGGATGACAAGGGCAGACAGTAGATAAGAGCTTATTCTGATTCCATGTATCTACCCCTTACCCCTTCTGCCTGTGTGTCTCTCTATCAGAGTGCACTGCTGGAGGAGCAGAAATCAGTAATGCAGCACTGTGCGGAGGAGAGGAGGAAGCTAGCAGCCGAGTGGGCCCACTTCCACACCCAGGAAAGGCAGAGGCATGAGAGGGCTGAACGGGAGGTCAGCAGCCTCCTGGAGAAGAGAGAAGGCTCCATTTTGAGTCTGGCACAGGTGAATCTTCACAGGGACTAATTTTAGTAGCTACTCTTCTTTGGTAAAATGTATTTTCTCCTTTAAGACATAGTACATGCAAAAAAATATATTCTCTTTTTGTGTTGTAGGATCAAGCTGACCTAAAGCTGCGTACAGCAGAGCTAAAACAGAAGGAAAAGACTGTGGCACAGGAGCAAGAATCTTTAGACAGACTAAAAGAAGAACTAGAAAGAGAGAGAGAGAGAATAACCAGCACAGCCCTGAGACTCAAAACACGAGCCCAGGAGGTGGAGGCCTTCAGCAAGGTAAATGAGCCCTTCAGGTGGTGGAGTCAAGTGTGTAATGTTTGATTTTTGACCACACCATGTGCTTCGCAGCTTTCTGCAGAGAAGTATGAGGAAGGGGAACGAGCACTGCAGGAGGCAAAGCGTGTGGAGGCTGAGCATGACGCACGACTCAGAAAAATCCAAATCCAGACGGAGCAGCTGAGACAGCAAGAACAACGAATGGTTCAGGTATGTGTGTGTGCCCATTATGTGAATTACACATACTGTATCCTAACTGAATAGTGGTGTCTAAGATCTGTTTTTGTTCCAGGATCAAATACGGTTAAATCATCTGCAGAAGGAGGCCAACACAAGACACAACCCTCCCATAACACCTTTAACACAAATTATTTCACCTGTTTTAGAAGGTAAATGTCTTTTAAAATGTACATTCAAGTTAAATAATTTAATGTATCTAACAAGATTGCCCCCCCCCCTCAGCAGACTCTGGTTCATCGTTACAAAACCCTGAACTGACAACCCTACATATTGCCCCTCCCTCTTCGTTGCCTAACACACAGGCCATGGCGCTTCAGGCCAGTCTGGCTCTGTGGAAGTACACTGCAGAAAAGGTAACAAGTTGCATTTCAAGAAAGCTAGAGCTTATTGCATTGTATAGTGTTGGACACACAACAGCCCTGACAACTACATTAGTTCACCAGTTAAGACATTTTGTATAACACTTGCATGATTGTCAGTTGTCAAAGAGCAACAGTTAACCAGAGCTGGTCTTGAGTATCCATTATTCCAGTTATATCTTAACCAATACATGAACCTGTTATTTTAAAACATTTAAAAACAACTTGGCAGTAAGATGATGATTAAGAGAATAAAAGATTATTCTTTAGGACTTCAAATCAACACAAAGATTGTTAATGCAGATGTATTTATTGTAAATATTTCAAACAGGCTGTAAGTACAGAAACATGTTGCAGCTCACCTACAATTATCGTTCAACACACTCAAGATACTGTAACAGCTAGCGCCAGTAAATCATCCTAGAAACAATCGTCTTAAAATATTTAACACTAAATAAATAATTTAAGCTTTAAATTTCTATTATCCCAGATAACTTATGTGTCCTCCCCTCCCGCTCATAGGACCGTGAATTCCTCCAAGAAGAACAGATCTTTCTGGAAAACCTGAAGAAGAAATCTTACAGATCATATCTCAACACGGATTGACCAAAGTTTTCTGGACACTCCCAGTGGGACTTGGTACTCTTAACGTGCAGCATACTTGAATCTACCATTATGCTGGAATTTTATATACACTTAGTTTTGTTAAACATTGAGATAAATGCAATAAAATCTACTTGGTTTTATATTTTCCTGTGGTGTCGAGACTCCTGAAAGTCCTGAGATGCTGTGTCCACTTACACTCTAAAATAAAAAAGAAAATAGAATTATACTTTTGACATCTTCACCTACACAATAATATTCTCTTCCTATATCTTAAGTCAAGCCTCAGGTTACCATGACTCCACACACGTGTTCAGACAGGGATAACTTTTATCATCATTGGCTTGACTAACATGTCAGTTTCACATCATTTACCTGCTTCCTGTTATTGAAGCGCCCGTGTTCCTTCCTGTGCTTTCTTGGTTTATGGATATTACATCTGTCTGGAGAGATGATACAGCTCAGCCATTAAATGATACCATAACTGACACCAGAAGCTAAGGTCTGCTAGGATTTCTCAGAACAGCTCTTGCCATCGTCAGTTATCGCATCAGACGGCACTTCCTATGCAGCAGCTTTCATCACTGAATCAATGGCAACTTTGGTGGAAAGCAGTGGTGCAGTACAAACCTGCACAGTGTACCTCTTCTTTAAGGCAATCACTACCACGCAGGACCGAACCAGGAACCTGTAAAGAATAAATTCCTTTAGTAATCATCAGCAGCATGTGGTTTTATACACAACACATCTGTGCTTACACAGCAGTCTGCAGCAGCTCAGATACCATTGGTTTCCACACGTGTAGTTTTTTCAGACAGGGATAACAAACTCATCATATGCACTGCATAGTCTGGAATTAAACAAACTGATTTAAGAGTCAGATTTACCTTCTGTGACGCTGAAAACGCCTAATGTTAGCAAAAAAAGATGAGCTTCCATCCTCCAAAGCTCCCTGTAAAATTAAAATGCATTTTAAACGTTAGATCTGTAGCCATCAGGCATCAAGACAACAATTTAACATTGACTCTTGTGGTCCTACCGCGTTGTTAAACTAATTTAATGTCAAATTAATGCGTGTGATCGAGCTTTAAGTTCCTTAAGATCTGCAACTTCTGCCCCAGCGTGCTCTTCTAACACGTGTTAGCTTAGCTGAAGCTAACACAGCAGCTAACACAGACACGTGTGACACCACCTCTGAACCTCCACACACTAAAGTCTTATTAAATACTCATCAAATCAGTACCTGTTCACGGCGGGTCGTCTACTGCAGATTCCATATTTAGATGCAAATGTGTGAGGACATATAAGAGCAGCATGTTACAGCTCCTCACACCTTCACTGAAGAGACCGAGAAGACCGGAAGTCTCGCGTGATCACGCTTTTATTTGACGGGAACGTCACGTCCCACGTGGTTTCCGAGTGGGCGTGGCTAAGGTTAAACAGTTTTAAACATGAGTTATTATAATTTAACAAAAACAATAAAAAGTAACTGATAAAGGAAGAAAATTAGCATTGATTCAATGTTGAAAGATGTATTAACATCAATGTCACACTGTACGAATACTACATTTTAAGTAAAAGCCCTAAAATAAATATATATAAAAATAAAATAGCAACAAAACATTTTTATTCTCAGCACAATTTGATCCTAGTGTATAAATTCATCATGAGCTATAGAGAAATGCTCCAGAAAAGTGTCTTTTATCCGTAGGTCTATATTAAACATGTAAATGTTAGTTTATGAGTCATTTTCATTATAAATTTATGGATTTTATGGTGAAATGTTGTATAGCTGTAAAAAGTCAGTGACTTGAAGTGAACAAACTAGTTCCACAAGTGTGTCGCTCGTTAAACTGAACTCATCGCTCCGTGATTTTATCTCTAAGCAGCACATGTGTTGTCTTGATTCTTCAGATGGAGCAGTTGGAGTCACCGGCTGCGCGCTCCGCTCCGGCTCCATCACTGCCGTTCCGGTTCCAGTCACTAGGGAGAGACTGTGAACTAGGAAAGCAGCTGTGATCGCACTCAGGAGTCCCACAGCAGGCTGGTACCAACAGAGTACACACCGCTCCGTCATCCGCACACTGGCCTGCGGGACGCGCCGCACTCTGCGCCCGGGATGGAGAAAGACGCTTCTGGACCGGACCCATCCCGCCAGCGGAACGGGTTCGTGGGCGTGCTGTACGGGGAGTTCACCGACAGTCTGAACGACAGGGTCCGGTACTCGGTGAGCTTGACAGAGAGCGCCCTGACCATCAAGAGGATCTCCTCTTCACCCGGCCGGACTAAGGTGGTTTTTGACTTAACCGACTGTGTCGGCTGCCGTGCGTACAGAGGGCCGGACAGCTCGGACGTCGGCGCCTACTTCACAGCCTACTTCTACCCGTTCAAAAGGCGCTGGATGAGCGCCGGAGTGGCCCGGCAGAGAGTGGAGCAGTGCTTTCGGGTCGCGCTGGTCCAGGACCCGCTCGCCAACCTCCAGGAGGCTGAGAGGTGGGCTCACGCCATCAGGGATGCGTCAGCGGTGCAGGCGCCCCGGAGAGACGGTGAGTGTGGGTCTGGTCCTCCTAAAGCCAAAAACAATGTCCACATGCAACTTTGTACCAGTAAAACTGAGAAAATAGAGCAAGACACTGTTTTATAATGAAGAATAACGAACAAAAGCCATGCGCACTGGGTCCACTTGTATTTTTATGGAGCAAAAGTGAGCAACCAGAAGCCACTAAAAGTAGGTTAATCTGTAAGTAGACTGATCTGATTCTTAAGTCCCACATGTAGGTGTATCTTCCTACCGCCAAAAACAGGTTTAGCAAAGAGAGAGAGAGAGGACTCGCACATTCCTTCTGCTCAGTATCCTGCTCTACCTGCCTTGAAACGTGATCTACCTGCCAGCACCAATTACAGTTGCCTCATTCATTCACACAGACCATGCCTGTGTCTTGGAGCCTGCTGGAAATGCACACACACACAAAACAGATCACTTAAGTAGTTAGAATTTCAACTGATCCTCTGTCAGCAGAGTGTAGCCAGTGTTCAGGCTTCATTATCCAGGAAAATTCCCTCTGAGGTTTTATTGTTGATGGCAGGAGAAAGAAACCACATCAAAACAAATGGCTGTTTTTCATCCTACTCTGCAGCAGCTTCATCCAATTAGGCCTCATCATGTGTTGCTCGGTTTAAAATGCAGATTGTCCCCCTCACGTTGCTTTGTCTTCCGATCTCATTAGCTTCTCTGTACTCCACTCTGGTACACAATGTGACTGTAATTAACATAAATACAGTGTGAGAAGTGTTTATGCAGCTAATTAGTCTGATCATTCATTTGGAGGCAAGTGGCAAGTCGTTTGATGATGTTGATTCCGTTTCTATTTAGAGTTTTAGAAATTCTGAATCCACCATGTCGGGTTTGGTCATTTCCTTTTCCTCACAGAGAAATATTTAACTGTTTAAAATATAAATCAGTGCAATCCTGGCCAGTCAGAGCCCTTCAGAGAGGATATTTGACTTGGCAGTGACTAATTTGGAATGTGGGTTGCCAAAGATGGGGGCAAATGTTAGCTGCGGGATGAGGAATGAGGTCGCCCTTCTGGTCGGAGCCTCCAGGTGTACACTGCAAACACAGAGAGACACTGGCCTCTGTGTGTTGAGGAACATCCAGCCTCCCTCTGGTCCACACACAGCAGGACTTTGGGTTTCAGCCCTGCATGCCAGACAGGTAGGCAGATGGTAACCTGAGAGCTAACTGGTCAGCCCCCCGTCACAAGCCTCTCACTGGACTCATCAAAGAGCTCCAGCTTTTCAAACCACACATACTAATCAACCAGCTCCAAATATCAACCGTGTTCCATGTTTTTTCCGCCTTTTTGCTTCGTTTGAACACAGCGGCTCAGTGAGGATGTGATCATATCATTAATTTATAAGCTTGTTTGAGCGTTCCAGATCCAGGACAGCCAATAATTCAGTATTTAGCAGAATATATTATGTGTTTTAAATGAGTCCATTTGTGCTAATAGATGCAGCAGAGTTGCTGCCTCGCCGTAGAGGGTGTATGAAAGTCAGTGTGATTCACTAATCCGCATAGTGTATTTACCCCCTAAGTTAATTGCATGTCATCTCATCTGGCATTGCAGATGGAAAGGTTGGATTAAAAGTGCAATTCAGTGCAAGATTGGTATTTAGGCAGAGAGCTATGACTGTGATGCACTTTCACCAAAGCATGAAGTGAATAAACATAAAGTTAATATGTGTAGAGATGGTTTGTAATGAGGTTTTAACTCTGCTAATTTAGTGTAATTCAGTTTGTGTATTGTTGAAATCCATGGCACCAACAGTCTCACAGGGTTTTTACTCTCACTGTGGGTTCGTTGGACAGAATGAGCCGCTGTGACGACACTATGATACAGGTCTGCACACGTTAAGGGTCTGCTGAAGTATTTCCCCTGCTTAGGAGCTCTACAGTGAGATTGCATGCAAAGCGAGGAGATGATGGTTACTTGCTTTGACGTTTCCTACTAGTGGCTGCCTTCGTTGCTGCTGGCTGTATTCTTATCTGCTGTTCAAACAGCTGGTAGAGGCCAGTTACAGATTTTACATTTATACATCTAACCAACGCGCTTTAATGTTCCAAAGCTTCAAACGCTCCCTCCAAGCTATTGCGCTGCAATCTGCAATGATCTTTACGCGAGCTGTGTGAGCCAGGGAGGCACATTTCAAAAGAAAGGGAGGAAGGAACGGCAGCGTGCTCAGCTCCCACAAAAACAACTGTGTCAGGTGTTTGGCTGTCAGTGTGTGATCTCTCCTCCCTGGGGCCCGGCTGAAGCCGCTGCCGCTCCTTCGCTGAAGCAGACGGGAGCTGAATGCGTCACCGTGTGACCTCTCACCCCACCAGCATCTTAGCCCCTGCGGAGCCTTTGTCTTCTGCTCTGTGACACATGGCTGCGATGGCCTGTCAGCGCCCCCTCCTAGCCTGGTGATGCCTCAGTGCTCTTATATATCATACATCTTCCTCTTCACTCCCCCAAACACTCTCCCAACCCTGGAATGCAGCTTGTTTGCAGACACGTCAGTTCAGTGTGGATATCTTGTTACTCCTGAGTAAGACAGCTTTCACTGAATTGTCCACATTTGTTTCTGCTCCAAGACTTTCATTTTGACAAATCCCACCTGTGCAGCAGTATGTGATACTGAAGGCACAGAACATCTTTTATGCAATTTAGTACCTATATATATATTTTTGATCCACTTGTGACAATGAGAACTAAACTCCTCTGTCAGCTCAGCACTGACACGTTGTCACATTCAGACTGCCTGTTACCTCCCTGCTACGTGTGTGTATTTACCCACTTGTAACTGTGAAATACCCACGTTGCACTTGAAAGTTTGCTTGCGAGTGTGATGGACGGGATGTGCCAGCGGGGTATCTTCATCTTCACATCGCACATATTTCGCATTCACCCTCACAACCTGCATCTGTCACACGCTCGAGGTGCAGACACCTACAGACACGGTCTGGTGAGAATGTCCGGGAAGGCGTCGTGTAAAGAGACAGCACAGCAGAGACAGAGGTCAGTGGATTGAGAAGAACGGAAAAATGATGGACATCACACCACCAAGTGATCAATACAGCTGCAAATAGCTGCATCGACTTCTGGAGTCTCTGTGGTCAGATTCATTGAAAGTATGACATGTTAACCTAGCTTTAGGCCATTTATCAAACATCTACTGATAAGAAACAGCACTGATGCAACAAAATGTGTCATTTATTGCAGTTGTTTCAGCACAGTTGAGACACTATTATCATATTTATTATCATATTTAGTGCATGCTGCTAAAAATGAATGCAGTGTAATACAAAGGATACTCAATAACATCAATGAGGTTCTAGATTATGTTCATTGAAGTGTTTTAGAGAGCAGTCATTTCAGATTTATAGTCATTTTGTAGGATTTTATTGCATAATCCTAACAATAACATTTAATTCTTTATTCCACAAAAGCAGCATTTATTGCAGGTCTATATTATTACACTGGTTCTACAGTGTTTACCTGCCTTTAGTGTAAACTTTTTCTTCTCTTGATGAAGCTGTATTTGTCCAGTGGTTGTGATTTATGACCAAATACCTGCAAAACTGATAAGATTTCTGTCAGTTTTAGATGTATTTTTTTATTTAGCACTAGCATGTCAGCACACCAAACCAGGATTGGGAACATGATGAACTGCTAATGAACACTCATCGTGTTCATTAACATTATCATGGCACATGGTAGTGTTTCATTTAAAGAAACCGTGTGTCTAAATAAAGCCTCAGTTAACGGCTGAGACGGTTGCAGACGCTTAGTTTTGTTTCTGTCTTACTGTTGATGACTTGTTATATTTTTATCCACTGGTTAGATAACACTTATCTAATGTCGTTATCTCCAGTTCTAATCACATATGACCTCCTAATTGGTCAAATGTGTTACAGGTAAATCTTTGGTTCCAAGTCTGGTTGGGTCCTTTTTCTCATGCTATTATTCTTATTTGTAAGTTTGGTTTTATATGTAATTAATGAGATTATAATTATCATAAATGCAGCTGGAAATTGGAAGCTGAGTAAAGTGAAACACATGAAATAATTTTATGCAGTATGAACATACATCTAACAGAATTGCAGCCATTTAATATTCCTTTGCATGGCCTGTTTCAGTGCAACACATCAGAGTAAAGGAACATGTCTTCTTGTATTTAAGGAATAATCATTTCACCTCCTGTAGATTAAAGTTGTTTAGCACACCACACTTGAGTGCGAAATCCAATTATAAAGCTCTTTCGCTGTCAAAAGCCAGTTTCCACTGTATTCTGGAAGTGAGGAGCTTTTGTTTCTGGAAACCACATTGTGCTCCAATAAAAGTAAATAACAATGGAAACCCTGTGTGGGTGAATGGAGGCAGAGGTTGGCACGTGCCTGTGTGATTTTGCACTCTCACCTCACTCTTCCTGGTGGGTTCACACCTCTTTCTCTGAGATATTTTTTGCACTTCCGCCATTTCCCATCATCATAGGCTAAATGAGCGATGGTGGCAGCAGCAGTATCAGTGTCTGCAATCAGCCAAGAAGTAGAAGACTCAGAAGAAAACAAGACATCTGCTATCTCACGGTACATTCCCTGAGTCATGTATATTTGGTTATATTTTAACCCTCCTTCACCCTTTGTACTTTGTGCTCATACCGTACTTAGCCCCATCTGCAGCCAGATAATTACGCTGGAATTTGATACCACATTTATCCACACCACAAAATGGATTTTTGTTTTCTGTCCTTTCTTATTCATTTGATATGGTCTCTGGTGAGTCTGTGTCTGCGTTAAAGGTCAAGGGCATCTGCTGCAAAATCCACCTCCAGAGGGGAAGCTTCTCTCTAAATTGGCTTTTTAAAGGCAACATCCTTTTGGGAGGCAGCAGCCTGACAACCTGATAATCCCACTTAAATATGGATTAGAAAGAATGAGAATTTGAGAGATGGAACAAATAAGTCATTATGCATTAACAAGCTAGCAGTTAATTTGGCAGAAGTGAGGCAGCGATCATACCACTACACTATCCAGCTCACTAAAAAAGCCTTTTGAAGCATTGTGATTATTTGATTTCGTTACCATTTGTCAGTTTTTCCCAAAAACTCAATTGTTTGAGCTGCATGCACAGACGTTATTAAATGAACACTTCTGCCTCTGTGCCACGTAGACACTAGTCCTTAAACATTCCTTGATATATCTGATCAACAGAAAACCTCTTATCTTCGTGCCTCATCTCTGTTGCCACCTTTGCTCACATTTGCCTCTCTCCGTCTGTGTCAGGTGTGGCGTATATGGAGGTGCGTCCGCCGTGCAGAGTGATGATACTGGTGAACCCTCACAGTGGGCGCGGCCAGGCTCTCCAGCTCTTTACTGGCCACATACAGGGCATGCTCACTGAGGCCGCTGTCCCCTACACACTTGTCCTAACAGGTTAGTAGCATTTATAGACATTTATTATTCATGTTTAGATCGTGCCTTTTCTGAAGGACACCTTAATATTCAAACATTCAACTACATTTTTAGTCTTTTCCTGCAGTTGCACTTTGTGTGTGATCAGTAATTCAAGGCCACATGTTCACAGCAAACATAATCACATGCACACCCACGCATCTGCAGACACATGTAAACCCCCCCCCCACCCCAGCTGCTCCTCATTCTGGATGAGCTGCTGGTGACTTTTTTGTGACCTTAAACAACATCATGTGTTGGTTAATGTCATCGGGGGCTCTAAACTCTATGTGACCTCTCCGTAAATACCAAGTGCCGGAGAACAGGCAAAGGCTTTAATGCCAAAAGTTCAGTACACAGTGGCTCATTTACCTCTCAAGTGTTACCCACCCACCCGCCCTCCACTCCACCGCCAACCCTGTTTGACAGGCTCTACAGTTTGACAAGTTCACTGTCTCCTCTAGACGCAGCTTGGCACTTTAGTCTCTGATACAGCTCAAAGTGAGATGGAGTATGACAGCAAAGGTAGAGGAAGGGAAGAGAAACTGTGTTTGTCAGTCTGTTCGTTTGAGAAAGAGTGCTGATGCCCAGGAAAGGTCTTTGGACAACAGCTGATGACAAAAGACCTAAAAGTAATTACTGATGTCGACTTCGGTTGAAGCAGAATGGAGGACAAATAACACAGGTTGCTGAAGGTAGGAGACGCTGATGGTTGCTGATGATGAATGGATTAACTGGCACAACCTCCTTACACAGCACACAGCTCCTTGATGAATGTATCACACAGCCTTTGCCCGAGGACGGACAAGTACCAGTTGAGGAGCCTCTTGTGTCAGCATGTACCTTTTACATACTGTATGAAGCATCCAGTGTACCGATCTTCATCTTTTCCCTGGTTAACCTCAGAGGAAGGCAGCGGAGTGTGACACGAGCAGGAAGATGCTGCATTTAAAGAGAAACAACTGCAATTTACAGCCGACTTTAAGCATGTGTAAGAGGATTGCCTTAACAGAGCCACCATCTCTGCAGCCTAAAGACCAATCACCTCCACCTAAAGCTGCAGACCATTTTAGGCTGATGACCCCTTGAATAAGGCAGTAGCTAGGAAGTAAAGCATCAGCCCCAGCAGGCTCAAACTGCTGAGTCAGCTGTACAGTGCAGTTGCTCCCTCTGCCTCTTGTCTATCAACACAACACTGCATCATCATCCCCAGCCTCTCTAGCAAGTAACAAACAAGAAGCAACAACATGAGGTGCACCGCTGGGAGAGACATGCCCCGGAGAGTGTAGAGGAGACAGGTAGAGGTTAAGAAAAGTTAAATGAAAGTCTAGGACAGATGTTTTATTTCAGTTCCCTCAATCAATACCTGAGCTGCAATGGAAAAAAGATTTCCTACATGATTGGTGTGCATCAATAGTACTATTGATTATAATATAACCTTCTAGCTGTTTGCCATCCTCTCGTCTCTCTCTCTTCCATGCCACTACACCGGGGAGTCTCAGCTGCTGAAGCTGTAGACTTTAATGCTGGCAGGATGAGCCCACAGAGACCCCCTGCAGGGGGACCCACTCAAGGACGCTGCCAATAAAAGTAGGCTAAACAAATAGCTCAGTCCTCCGCCAGCGCATTAACCAACAGTCGCGCGCACACATGCTGAACACTGAATGCACGTACACACACATGCAGATATTTGTCAGTCACAGATGTTTGCAGGCCGGCTAAGCTGCCTTGGAGCTGTTGAGTAGCCGCTGGATGAGCTAATGTGATATGTTTGGCCCGATAAGGAGAAATTGAATCTCTTTTCTGCCTAATCTCCCTGATCCCACCCCAGAGGCTGCCGAGGGGAACGTGTCTCTTTCTCTGTCCTTGTCCATGTTCCTATTTTGTCAGTTTGTCCTACATTTTCTGTTTGGTCTTTTTTATGTTTCCCTGTCATCTGTTTTCTTTTCCAGAGCACAAGAACCATGCACGGGAGCTGGTGAGGAAAGCAGACCTGACAAAGTGGGATGCCCTGGTTATCATGTCTGGAGATGGGCTGCTGTTTGAGGTGCATTGACTGTATCCAGCTTGTTTGTGTCATATTTGTTTCATCAGTCAATCACAGAGGGAAACTACACTATATAACCCAGTTTCTATTCTTAGCACTATTTAGAATAGGCATGTAAAATTTTAATTTGTTGTCAAACTTGTCAAAACATCTTAGTTTCTGTGATTCTAGCACCTAAAATATCTGCAGCCATTGATTCTTATTAATTTTATTTAGATTATTTATTAATTTAACCTTAAAACTGATGATGGTCAATATAAAACACCTCATCCAACAACTGTAGCACTCAATGAAAGACATTTTATCATGGCGTTTAACAACACTTGCTTCTTTCTGTTGAGGACAATTGTCTCAATATGTTTTGTTCTTGGTCATTTAGGTGATAAATGGTCTGATGGAGCGAGAGGACTGGCAGGAGGCCATCCAGACCCCCCTGGGTATTCTACCAGGTGGCTCAGGCAACGCCCTGGCTGCCTCCATCCACCACTACTCACAGTGAGTCAGTTCGTTAATGAGTCATTTAAATGCATGGACTTACAGTGCCATAAAAGAGCAAAGAAGAAACTTCCTCAGCCTAAAAAAAGAACAATTTATCTCCTTTCTGTGTAATTATACCAAAGGCTGACTGGGCACATCATCCCTCAGGAGGGAGGAAGGACAGTGGAACAGATTGGAACTGCTTTGCTGTGCAGCAGGAGGTCATTTCAGGCTGCTGATATCTCTCAAAGGAATGATGTAATGGGTTTAGAAACTCACACATAAAGAGTGATTACAATACTGTCCAGAGTACAGCCAAGGAACTAGTTAACACAGAAGACATGCTTGGTACATCTCCATCTGCTGGTTGGTTACTGGCATAACAGCAACGAAACAAACGGCTTTATTTAAGCTGTAGGTGTCAAAATATTAAGAGCTGCTGGGGAAATTACTGGGTTTAGGTGCAAGGGGAATGAACTGGCCACAGTAGTGCTAGTGTGACTAATGTCATTAGGATCAACATGTCTTACTGTGAGTATGTTAGCATGCAGCATGTGGTGTGCCCCAGTACAGCCTCAAACAAACCTCCTGAATCGAATTGTAGCTAGGAAATACACCTTAATTATGTTCAACTAGTAACTGAATTATGGCAAATCTACTAAATTAGATTTGCATTTGTTGTATAAATGACACATAGTGTTGTAATATGACTGCTCCTAACTCTCCAACCATCCCTCAGGTCACCTCCAGCCTGGAATGAAGAGCTGCTCCTGAGCTGTGGTTTCATGCTGTGCAAAGGTCTGGTCAGCTCCCTGGACCTGGTGTCCATCCACTTGGCCTCTCAGCAGCGTTTGTTCTCCTTTCTTTCCCTGGCCTGGGGCTTTGTGGCTGACGTTGACATCGAGAGTGAAAAGTACCGCCATGTTGGAGCAATTCGTTTCCTGATGGGCACCCTGGTGCGTCTGGCTTCCCTCAGAGTCTATCAGGGCAGGTTAGCATACCTGCCTGTCAGAGAAGCACCAAAACGTCCACAAGGAAGTATCAAGGCTAACCTCGAACCCCCCACACCTCAGCACCCCTCCATGTGTTCCTCCTTCCCCTGCCCGTTCATTCCCAACTCCTCTCCAAACCAAAACTCTCGCCACAAGCACAACAGCACAAACTCCAACCACAACACCATCACCAACTCCTCCAACAACGCTATCACTACCAAGAAACCCGAGACACAGAGTGATGTGAAGCCCGGAGCCCCAGTGGACTCCCTCCTGCCTGGCTTGGATCAGCCGGTCCCAGAGAACTGGACAGTGGTCAAGGAGGAGGACTTTGTTTTGGTCCTGGCTATTTACCAGTCGCACCTGGCTGAGGACTTGTGGACAGTCCCAGGAGCGATGGCAGACGACGGGCTGATTCACCTGTTCTATGTGACAGCTGGAATCTCCCGTCCAGCTCTCCTCCGCCTCTTCCTTGCCATGGAGAAGGGGGCCCACCTGGCATGCGGCTGCCCTCACCTGGTGTATGAGAAGGTGACGGCTCTGCGGCTGGAGCCCATCTCTGCACAAGGCATGATCACTGTGGATGGAGAGATGGTGGAGCACGGGCCTGTTCAGGCTCAAATCCACCCAGGTCTGGCCAGACTCATATGTGGATGAACCTGGATTATCGTAATCTTTTTGTGGCTTTAGAGCTTTCTAGTTTGGCCTTTTCTGCTCAGCGTTTTTTTATGTATGCTGTGTTTTCAGAAGTGCCAAAGACATTTTATCAACCTCTGGAAATTCTTCTATTTTTCTACAGATCCTATTTTTATGGAAATCTCCCCCCGCCCTCGCCATCCCATCTTTCTTTCCGTGTCTGATTCAGGGTCAAAGCCATGGATGCTTGATCTTGCTGCTGGCTGGTCCCATGCAGCTTAGAGAAAGAGCGAAGGATTGTCAAGAATCAGAATCAGAAACACTAGGAATTTGTCTTGATGTCAGGTCTGTGTGTGCACATGAGAGAGTAAGAGATATCTTTATCTTTACGTATGTGTGTGTGCACTCGAGTGTGTGTTATTGTGCATCAGGAGCTTTGGCACATTGTGCTCTCTGCTGCCGGACCTCAGAAGCATGGCACATGTGAAGAGAAGCACATTTTCCTCTCCTGGGACTCAGAAACCACTCCCCTTGTCCCACTGTACTACACCAGGCTGCCAGTCTGCCCCCAGGCCAACAGCCTCACCTCCCCCTCAGCCTGGTAAAGAGGAGCTTACATACCAAGGAGAAATGAGGGGGGATTTGACGTTGACAAATCTTTAATCTTTGTGTTGTTTTGATGAAAAATAATATAAAAAAACAATACCAGATGTAGTCATACTGAGCATTAGCAGTGAGTTTAAACCCTTTGCCTCTTTCTCTGTGTGTAAACAGCTGATAATGCAGAAACCTGGCCAGCTGAGGTTACACCTCCACCACCGGCTGGTCCATTTCCTGTCCTGTCTGTTCTTTTACCCTGATTCATCTGCAGCCATAATCAAACTGTCTGAACTGCGTCCACTCACTCCACTCACACAAATACATACACTCTTACTTTCTTTTCCCCACCCCCCCTCCAATTGCACATAGATCCTCACATACGCACATGTTCCTTTGCATCTCTGCACTCTGCAGCACTTAGTCTGGAGGAGGGGCACGATCTGCACATATGATCCCTTCTTCCCTTGGCATCTTAAGATTGTACTCTCACGCTCTCTCCCTCCTTTGGTTAATGAGCCATCAGCACCTAATGTGTCCTTAGTGTCAAGCTTTACATCTGTGACCATAGAGTTTTCAAAGTTTTTCATCATTCCAAGACGTCTCAGTGAGATTCAAACACGTATGAAACAGGGTAAAGTGAGAAAGAGAGCAGCGCTTCACACTCGGTCAATCAACACTGCATATTGAGAGGCATGCGATCAATGCGAGCTGGAGGGAGTCAAGTGCTCTGCTCCGCTGTGTGGCCTTTTCTCTAGTCGTCAGTGCTCTGTTGATGAGCATTAGTGCACCAGAGCTGAGCAGAGTGCAAATGTTAGCATTATCATCAGTGGCCCCTTGCAGACTCACAACCACACGCACCTTCTCACACGCCAGTTTATTCCAGGTCAGGATGACCGCACTCACACCGTTACACCCACAGGTATGCAGCAGCTGAGAGTCATCACTTGAAGAGCGAGCTGTCTTTCTTGACCTTAAAAACAGTTTTCTCTGATAATAAAAAAGAGACAGTCTGAAGGATGATATCTGATGCAGACTCTAAAAACACAGTCCCCTCTTATGCTAAAAGTGAAAAGCAGTACGGGCTAATGGAGTTCAAAGAAACGCAGGTTATCGGCTTTTTAAGGGTTTGATGAACACATCACTGTCATCCTGCAATATAGTCAATGCAATGAGCTGATGAGTGCAGATTGTTTCCCTGCTGCTTTTCCCGGAGCTGTGAAGGAACCGTGGGTGATTGGATTCTGCTGGAAGAACATTTCCAGTGGAAGTATTGAAACATAATGCAAAAAGAAGGTGAAGTTCTTTAGAGGCTGTACAAAAAATCTTGCAATGTAGTAGAAAGTAAACTGAATCTTAAGTTTCACTTTACACAGCATTACTCATATTTTGCGGTCCCATCCTTTCTGTGAGAGAAAAAAAATGCTGGACATTTTAGGGTGGGGGATACGATCAAAAAGAAATGTAAATATGTGTATTTTATAGCTTCTTCCTATTTGTTATTAAACACAGTTCATTTTATTTTTGTACAGCCCCTAATGAACTGTGATGTACTTGAAGTTTCCATCTTCAATGCTGTGCCGATTATTATTTTTTGGTGTGTGTGTGCCTGTAACTTGATTTCAACAACTACATGTGTGCGACATGCTGTACCGTCTACCATAACTGTACCCTCAATAACATTATTCAGGTGCTTTAAATGCGTTGTCATGTTTTGCAGGAACTGCAGCTGCCCACATGCACTCATCATTGCTAAATGTATGAAGTACATCTAGTAAGAGTAGAGAGAAGCTATGCAAATTGTTAATGCCCTGTCACGGCAGGACTAATGGGTCCCTCTGCTGGATTCATATATCACTCACTGAGCAGCATGAAATGAGGGATTAATCCTAACATATATCTTTTTGTTATGCAATGCAAACTCGTCAAACTGCCACTCCTGCTTTTTGTTTTCTCTATAAAATTAGTACAGATTAAAGGAGACATTCATTTTATGGTGAAAGCCAACATCCAGCTTATTGTAATTTAACGTAAGAGTGCTTTACTTGATAGTGGCATCGAAGCACAGCTGCAGATATTAATCCATGTCAACATCTCGGTGTAGGGCGTGATATATATGGTGATATACTGTTAAACCGTTGTAGTCCACCAACTGCTGCTGTGACTGAAAGCAGTTTTCTTTTATAGAACACAGTGTTAATAATTGTCTTTGTCAATTCTGTGATGGCATTTTATAAATGATTTAAGAATGTTGTGTTACAGAGCTAAAACAATACAAACCTCAACACGTGAAGCCCATTGATCAGTGGTTTTTCTGATTAGTTAACGATCTGAATATGTATGCTTAACTCACAATCTCTTCTTTCTTTCTTCATATTTTATCCTCATTTATCAAAAGCTTGAAATGATAACACGATTTACAGATGAGTGATGGTTTTATTGATTTATGTGGTGATGTATACTGGTTTTTAGTGCAGTAGATCAGGGGATCCATGTGCTAAAGTTGATTGTGTCATATTGTCTGTGATATTAACCGTTTTGTAAATTGTGTGCCACATAATTACAGCTCTTTGCTTTGGAAGTAAGTGGAAATAGGCTTTTCTAGAAAGTGCCTTAGCCTTTACCCATGATAGGAGAAAAAAAGACTCATAAAGTTAGTGAAACGCTGAAGCAGGTCCAGGATCTGATCTGGACAGAGTACAACACCAACACGAACGGTGCGCACAGATTCTCTAGTTTCAGCTAAATAACGTATCAAGCGTGAAGCTTTTTGAAGACGGGTTTGACTGAATCTAAAGGTTTACCATCCATAAACCATTGTTATTACACTCAACAAACTGAGTGCTAACAGTTCATCTCCTTTTATTTTACTGTAATTACAAAACCCCCTTTTATAAAGTAATAAATAAACATATTCATATTGCAAACTGTTTTTTCAATGAGCATTTCTTTTAATATATAGTATTGAGGATGGTTTCATCTGATTATTAATATGCTAATAATATGTTGCAAATATATTTGTCATTTCTCAAAGCTACATTCTCGGATGACTTAGGACCAGCCCCACTCAACTGAAAGGTCAGGGGTCACTGGTAAGTCCTAAAGAAGTAGTAATGTAGCTGTTTGTTTGCAGTGCATTGTGGATACAGATACAGTATCTGTACAGAAAGCAGGCTGTGGTCATTCTTGTGCACCTCATCTCTTCCTCCACCAGATGGAGGAAGAGAATCACTGAAGTCACTCCAAACTTACAACCCTGCCTAGTATATGTGTATCGTCATTATATGTCTGAAGGTGAAGTCTGCAGTTGGACACTGTGTTTATGTAAAGTTCAGTCTACATTCAACTGAATCTGATTAGAAATAAACTGAGGGAGGTTTTCAGCACAGCTGTTGTAGCAGCCTGCACTAGCTCATACTGCACATCAGCTACTGAATATATTGCATTTTACTTGTCTAAAAATCTTTTTGCTCGAAGGCCTGCAGGTGGCACTATAGCCTCATGAGTGTGCATGAGTATTTAATCTAGCAGCTCTGAGCAGTTGTTCAAAGGGGCACGTAGAAGAATTGTTCCACAGGAAGCCACAGATCATTGTTGTGTGTCCTGTTTTTGTCTCAGCTGTGTCGCTCGGCATTCATTGTCACTGACTCCTGACGGCCACGAACACGAGTCACAGCAAAGGTCACATGGAAACTGCTTGTGTCTCATAAATGTAAAATTTTACTGGCCATGTCACTTAACACACGTGCACTAAGTGGCACTAATTATGTGCTCACGCGTAACAGTTGGTCCTTGGTAGAAGTCATATATCATATATCACAAGGTAAAATGTCTGCTGATGCAATCCAACGTTGCAGTTATGCTCTGCGTGGAGGAGTTGATGACAACGTGCGCAGTCATTAAACCCCAGTGAGCGCAGAGCTAAAATGACCCTGATGAGGTCATCACTGACCTTATCACACACTGCACACGTAGTGTCATGGCCATCTGTGATACGGAGCACTAAACCTTTCCTGGTACTCGGCTGAGTCTCTGTTGAAAATGGTCTCAGACATGTGCGAAGGAACCTGTGATGAAGGAAGCTGCGACTCATTCATTCACTGAACAAGAACCAATTCCTTCTTGGAACAGCTTGAATCACAGATAATTATACCGGTACAACATGTTTTCTCCTGTGTCTCTCTGTAAGGTGCATATCTTTGTTAAGGGCTTGAGAATTACTGCTTACCTTCACTACCTTCAACGTGATAACTTACCCACCTTCATCCAGATGTCCTGGATAAATATGCTGAAAACCTATTGTTGATTTTTAAGATTTAGCATCTACCACCAGGTTTCATCTTTGACACGAGGACATGCCAACATTTGTCCAAAGAGTTTGGACAATAACTTGTGAAGAGCACCAACTCGGTGTGTGCAGAGAGAGGCTGAAATTGATTTAGTGAAGTTAATTGTTTTTCAGTTGAGAAATAGAGCCCCATTCAAAGTCTCTCCTTGCACCTTTGTATTTTACTTTCTCTCTCTCTCTCTCTCTGCCTTCCCCTTCCTTTTTCTTAACCTTTTCTGACAGGATTAATTAAATACCACTCCAACAATCAGCTGCATGCCAGAGGAGGGAGTGGGCCCAAGAAAATGGTGTGTGTTTGTGTAACCTTAAGCTTTTTTTTTTTGTTAGTTTGCAGGACCCTCCCTGCTGCTCTGCCTCAACAGATCCACATCCTGGGTCGCTGCCTGTCTCTGTGTCTCTTCTTCATTCTGGTGGTTGGTTGCAGGGCAGCCTGTAGAGTTTGAATGTCCCAGCTGTTAAGAGACTGGCATTGATCCTCCAAATCACTCTAATACAAAACAATAATGACAATGTCATTTCAAAATGTGCCAGTTAGCCCTGAGCTAGTCTCTAGTTGTCAGAACACTCCTCCTCTCCATCTTCTAAAACCAGGTGTGGCCCACTCGTCAAAGTGACAGTGCGACAATATCAGGCTGAGGGCGGTCGTGTCAGTCAAGCTGCAGGGTGCAGGGTGAAAAGATATATGGTCCAGGACACAAAGACCGGGCTGCACCAATAACAGATGGAATGAATCGTGTTTTAATGTATTTGATTCACTTTCAACAGCTTTTACTTTTAGGCTTCTTTGACTTGATTTAATTTGTATAATGGAAAAGGTGAGGGGTCCTCAAAGACACTTAGGGAACAGACTTTTAATGTGAGTCTGCTTTGTTGATCAAAAACTAGTAGTGGAGACTCCATCCAGACATTTAGACGGATGTAGTGCGTTTGATGAAGTATTTAATGTAAAACCTCCCCAGTGCTCTGTATTTTATGTCTAGTGCTAATTAGTGAATATCAGCATATTAACACACTAGACTAAGATGTTAAAAAGGAACTTACACCCTGCTATCATGTTCATAGCTGCATAGCTGTAGACTCTTGGTTTTGGGTTTATTTCCAAACACTATGCATATTTTGGCTTTGGCTAGGTACACGCCCTTTAATTACTTAGACGAAGTTTCACATGATATTTGGTTTCCCAGTTAGAAAAAACAGTCAGTGTTGGGGAGTGTTGTACTACATGCTGCAGTTAAACTAGTACTAAACAAGTACGTTTTGCAGTAGCTTGCTGATACATTCATATTTGTTTCGTGATCTGAGAAGTTGGTGCATGGACTCCAGTTTCTGGAAGCCTGATGGACGTTTCATATTCCTGCACTTTCTAATGAGTACAGGAGCATTTGACTCTTTTGGTTTATGCATTAATCTCACTGAGTAGCTGTAGCTTATCTAGATTTCTCTCATGGGTATATTTGCTAGTTTAACCTCTGCCAGTGTAATGAGTTTTTCTCATTGTCATTGTAGTAGCTACTCACTGAAAACTAATACTGAAAATGTAAACTTAATACTGGAAAACAACTGTGAACTTTTGAAGGCCAAGTGAAATATGTATAGTGTCTGTCACACCCTTACTGGCTGCAGATCTAGCCACATAATTCACCTGGGTGAGGTGCAGCTCAGTGCCACTGCTTTAAAATGCATTGATTTACTACCGCAAAGACTGTTGTTGTTATTTTTTAATTAAAAGCAGAACCCACGCAGATTGTGTATTCGCTCCCAGAGTTTATTCTACAGCCTGTCAGCTGGTATTAAACTGCTCATAGGATTGTGAAAAAATGACATAGGCATACATGAGGTCTATACAGTCAGCGTCTGACTGACGTACATTTAACTCCCCCGAGTGAATCAGACAAACTGCAGCTATAGACAGGTGACGAAACTATTGTACAATTGTGTAACAGGGTGAGCCCTGCAGCTTCTGTAAGCTGCCACCACAAATTTTAAAGCCTTGATTTTCCACCGTTTGAATACACTTTGCAGTGTTACAGTTCTTTTCTCTGAGTCAACGGCTGCAGCTGCACACAGGCTCCAAAATATAAAGCTGTTATTTTTTGTCAAACTATTCCCTTATCACTGCAAGCTGCAAGATTCTTATACGATATGATATTACATTGGACTGGCAGCCAGACTTTTCCCATTCTAAACTTACATACGACTCCAGCGTGCCCGTGATCCTTAGAAAGACAAGCAGCTACGATAATGGATGAATGAATGGACATGTGACGCTTCTGAAAATGAAACCTAACATCTTCCATCCACTGACCAGCGTCCACAAGCCAACCCTCAAACCTACAGGCACTGAGACTGAGTCGACTGCAGCACTGAGACGAAACCCACACAGACAAGGGGAGAATTTTCTAACTTAACACCAGCAAGTTTGAACCTACAGCCATTTTTCTGGGAGGTGACAGTGGCAAACACTGCACCACTGTGCCCCACTCATCCAGTTTAACATAGAGGAAATATGAATTGACGTGTGTGTGTCTTTAATTCAGTCAAAACAGGCTAATGGGACATTTCATTACCCAGAGGACAGAGTGAGCAGGAAAACACACTAATTAAAGAATGATTCATGTTGCGTGTGGGAAATTGAAAACTGAAATATCAGAGGATGTCTTGACTAAACCCACAGTCCACCTACACCTTCCTACACACACATGCATCATGTCTGGGCATCTGTAAGGCAACTGATGTCTGTATTTATGTGTGTGTGACTGCATATGTGTGTGTGTGTGAGAGCTGCTTGGCAGTTGAAGGACCCAAAGGGCCATCCACGATGGCTGAGTCACTGCTCTGTGTGTGTGTGTGTGTGTGTATGTGAGCTCATTGTGTCATCCTTGTCTGTATTGCAACCCCTGAGGCTGAGTGTAAGTCTGGCATTATCATTTAGGATGAGCTCGGGGGGCTCAGCTGAATAGATGATGTTATGATGAGCCCTACATGCCTACATACTTTGTGTGTGTGTGTCCACCTGGTAACCAAGTTTCTCATCTCCATATAAATGGCCTGAGGGATAGAGGATGGTTTCTATTTAAGCTTGTGCGTGTTGTGCTGTTCTGGGTGTGAGCCACTATACCGTCAAATCATCCGCAACAACAAAAGCATCATCGCAGGACTTCCATGGAAGCCTTTTTCACTAGTATAGAGATTTAGAGGATGGTTGGGATGAGCTGAGAGGTAATGAAGCCTTGCAGCGTGTTGCTGTCGCACTCCTGTTAACGCTGCACAAATCACTTACAGAACGGGTTACATGTGTCTGGCACACATTCAAAGTACAGGTACAGACGCTTTTTGGCTGAGTTTTGGGCTTTTTGAAAGTATTTTCTAGCGGCTGACAACATAAAAGTTAGCTAAAAAAAAAAAACCACACAGCTACATTAGGTACGGTCATATGGTACGTGGGCTTTTCTTAACAATCACAAATGTCTTGTAGTTTTTTCTATTTTTGTTGCTGCAACTGTTAATTAAATCCCAGAAAGACATTTACATTTATTTTTGATTCAAAGTTACTAAAACTACACATTTTTAAAACAACTTATAAGTTTAGACCTTCAGTAGAAACCAACGGACTTGTGGCACAAGGTGATAAAGTGCTAAAGTGAAACAAACGCATGTCTCATGGGAGTTGTTACAGAACAACTCACAATTTGATTTGTTTACTTAAAAAGCATCTAAAGGGTTAAAAGTAGAAATGAGGCCGACAGGATTTACTGACTTGATGCTGAAGTCAGAAGTGGATCCTGCAGACATCATGTTCCTGTGTCACTTGCCGTCTATCTCTGTCTCTCCATCTTTCCCCACCTCTCCGCTTTATTCGCAGTTTCTCTGCGTTTGCCTCTCTGTCACTTCAGATAAGGAGGGATTTTCTGTTTCTCTCTCTTTCTCTATCTGCTTTCTGCATCTCAATCACTGCTTTTCTCTTCCCCCACATTCTCCCTGTGTGATACATCGTCTGTGTGTGTGTGTGTGTGTGTGTGTGTGTGTTTGTCTGACTCATTCTAAATCTGGGATATGTGACCCAGAAAACTATTCATAAAGCACATTCATATCGTGTCTATATATTTTTGCTCACATTACTCTGGATACAGTAAATAGACACAATCATTACCCTTTTTATCTTTGTTGATACAGTTTGTATTTAGTGAGTCAATCAAGATATAACATCTGCAGAGTTTACGGCCTCTAGGACGGAGAACGTACTGCACATTCATGAAAACATTATAACCTCTAAATGCACAACTGCAACACAGTCAATAGTGAAAACACACAAGACTACTGCAAGACTCAGCAATGATGTTACTGCATGTCTATAGCATCACTCTCCCTTTTGTTGCAGAGCACTTGCAGTACAGCAATTGTTTGTATAAGAAGCATGTTTCCCTTATTATTTACGCTTTCTTCCATGTACTGTGTGCACGCTCTGGAGTGCTGCTTCAAGTTGCTTTAAAATGTCACATAGCAAAAATGCCATTTGTCAAACCTCTTCTGTAAATCACAAATGCTGGTAATTGGTGTTCAAACAAATATGACTCAGTGTAGCAGCGTTCCTACAAAGGTTTCACCTAAACCATGTGTTTTTCCTCTCTCACTGTTGCCTAGCGCTGCTCAAGTGGGGCTGAATCAGAAATGACTCGAGTTTTACTTCAGTAAGACAAACCACATCCAGGCACTGATATCAGGAGTTATTACCAGTGTGTGTTCATGTACAGTATGTGTTTGTTTGGCCTTCTACCATGTAATAAAGATCCGTCAGACACGTCTATGATTACACACACTACATGCACGAGTCACAGTATTTTACTGTGAAATTTAACCATCAATCTCAACAACGCATGTTCATGTGCACCTCCCCCCATATTTCATTAGTTCTATCTGATAAAATATCTCTTCTGGATATTTACTATTCACAATTGGGTGACTCACAGCCGTGTCTGACATAAATTATAGCCAATATCTGCCAAATGCAACATGCAGTGAGAGATCACTGGAGTTTCCAAACCCAAAGAGGCATCGTGGACTATTCTATAGCTTCTAAATTTTTTGACACAACTGACACTAAATGTTTAGTACTTCTTCTCTCATTTTGCTCTGAGGGCTGCATGAGGCCTATAAATCATGATTCACAGTCTATTGTATATGAAAAAGACTTTTAACTTTGCACTGACAAGACAAATCTAATTACCCTGCTCTGCAACAGATTTGTAAATCTACCTTCAAACATACCAGATATGACTGTAAGCACTTGCAGAAGTAGGGGATTCAGTCAAATAAAGCTGATTTAGAAGGACAAACACTGAGCAAGTGCAGGAATTACAACCTGACACTAACCTGACAGACTGTTTCCCATCTTTCACTCTGTAAGTCATTTGTTTTTCTGAATTAGGTGAATTTCCCTGATATCATCAATGAGTTTATTTGCCTTTCAAACCGCAGCTGTGCACATTTCCACTTAAGAAACTCAAGGGCACCAGCTTGTGCGGCGTTGTTGTAATCTGCAGGACATCTTCAGGGCAACAAGTCTAACAAGTCCCGTCTGGTGTTTATTCTGCTCGTCTCTGCAGATAACTTTTTTTGTTTTGGGTACAGTTGCTGGGACTTTTGTCTTCAAGGCAAAACACATTTAGAATGTAAATGGGACTTGGTGTGAACAAAGAATAAATCAATGCCTTGACTCCTTCAGGCTTTTCATGCAAAGCACACGATGAAAGAACTGCTTGTGCTTACTTGTACTAGCATTTGAAAAAGTCCACTCACAACATGTAAAGTGATGTTGGAGAACAGTAAATCTTTTCGGCATTGTTTAGTATCACACTAAACGCAGCACCTGTATCCGGAAAAATACAGCAACAGTGCACACTTATGTTTAAAAATTGAACTTTGCTTTCAATAAACACGACTTGTTAAACAATTTTAATCTCAATGTGGATTGAGTCACACAGTAAACCAAGAGAATAGATTAATTATCCTGAATTCTTATTCTCTCTCAACCCACAACGGGAGACGGGACAGAAAAGAAAGTGAAAACACAAAGTAAAGAAAGTAGAAACTGAGGTAAATCCCAGTGCTGTGCTCAAAGCGGATGATTTAGTACAAGAGTTCATGGTTAGTGCACAGAGCAACAGCTTTTGCATGATCCTCAGCATATGCAGAGCTGAAGTGAATCAAGGCAGCCTATGTAAAGTCCGGATACCGGATTAACAGGTGGTTTCATACTGACACATGGAGAGTAAAACATAACATTTCATCAAGGTGAAAAACACTAGGTTTTCCATTTAGATTTTTTTATTTTAACTTTGTTACAGAAACACAAAAATACCGGACTAGCTTGTACTTTTCCGTCTTTGCAGTGGAGAGCTGGTGCCGCCTCTCTTGCTTTGGGCTGGAAGCTTGTTCATTTTGTCTTTCAGGCCTTTAAGACTGTACAGCCTGCCAAAGGTGATTGTAAATGGAGACCTTCCTTCCTCCTGCTTGTGTGCCTCCTGTACTGACGCCGTCTGGTTCTGGGAATGAGGATGGAGCTCTGACTGTGTGTTGGGGTGTGTGAGGAGGAATGAGGACTTGGGTTTTATGTGAGGATGCTCATTCTGTGTCTGTCCAACTCTCATCCTGCTCTGTGCTGCTAGAGGCTGTTGAGAGAGAAGGCTGTGAGAGACTTTGGCCTGCTTCTGTCCAGCTGCAGACCCAACTGCACCCAGCGCCTGTGGTAGTCTGTATGGAGGTCTCCGATGAGATGACATACTATCCAAAACCTGGAGACTACCGTGGAGCACCTTGCTTTCTGCCTGGTTCAGCTGATGGTATGCTGAGGGATGAGCAAACAGCTGGCTGGCTGAGAGGGGTCGAGGTGGTCTGGGTGGTCGGGAAGGAGAAGACAACCCACTTTCCTGCTGCCGGTGTCCTTGTGTAAGCTTAAGTGGTGTATGTAAAAAGAAGAGAAGAAAAGACACGAGAGAAGAGAAGAGATTAAAATAAATGTGTGCATTGTACCTACACTCAGTTCACTGGGGCCTGTTAGTATTTAGCGGACAACAGTTCATCTTTTTATACTGTGATGGCCACCTGTCTAGAGTAAATTTGCATCGCTGGGTGCAAATGTGAGCTCACATTTATGCTCGTTTTTGTTAATCAACCAAGTTTTTTTAAATCGTCAATTCAGGTCAACAGCGAGTGAGTTAAACTCTGCCAATCTTTCACCGGCTTATTAATGTTGCAGCAGCGTGAACGCGTGCGGAGCTTCATTAAAGTGAGTCGCCTCAATTTACAGTCTTCTTGTTCACTTAGTGATGGTCTTTTGGTGCCTATTCAACACACCTAGAGAGACACGCACACACACACACACACACACACACATACAAACTAGTACACCTTATACACCATTGAGTCTTCATCCAACCACCAGATGCACCAGACTTCTGACCCCTCACACCCGCCTGCTCACCTGTTCCCCATTTACTCCTTAGTCCTGTGTGTTTCAATCAACTGTTCCCTCTTACCTGCTAACTGCTTGCCTTACCTGTTGTCCCAATTATTTTACCTGTAAAGTTCCTGTTTTCCTGTAAGCCTTCCACTTGTCACTGCACCTGCCAGTCTGCCTTGTGTGTCTGCATTCCCTGACTGTGCTCTCTACACACAGGCAGCTCCAAAAGCCCATTTCAGCACACATACCCTGTTAAGCATTTCACACATTCAAAGAGCTGACTGATCAGTTCTGCTCTGGAGATGAGCGTCAACAGATCCGAGCTAATGACTGTAACACCTCCGCGAGACATCATGAGTTCAGCAGCTGATCGTGCAGCCTGTCACTTCGTATGAGGGTCCCGCTGCTGTTATATTGGCTTAGTCTACTCACGTGTTAACACAGTTGGAGTAAACACAGTGAAGCAAAACCAGGAATAATTAAATAAATATTAATTATAACGCTGAAATTAGTCAATTTAAAAAAGGGACAATCAAAGGACTAGTGGTGTCAATTTTTTCCATTCTGACTCTTTAACTTTACTCTTAAAGCTTTAATTATTCATTTTAATACATGTCCTTTGTTTGTGAAAGAAAAACCAACAAGCGTGACAAATGATTTCTCTTAGCTTTACTTACCTTGGAACAACAGTGTTTTGAAAGAAATATAGTTTTAAAGATGTTCAGCATCTTCAAAACTATAAAAAGTGGATAAATTGGGAACTGTGCTTACCCTTTATGTCACTGGTGTACGCTGAACACAATACTGCAAAATGGTTAGAAGATTGAAAAAGTACAAATGACTTGGGTTAGATTGACCTGCATGGTGGCTCTTTATGTTTTGTTTGTGTGATGAGGAGAAGCTCTTTCTCACTGTTCATACCTTCTGTCCGTCACTCTCCATGCCTGACTGGGGTCTGTCCCTCTTGTCCACACCACTGGGTCTCACTGCTGCCTTGTCCACTATCATCTCTTTGTCTGGTCTCTCTGCCTCAGAGGAAACACGGCCACCGGTGGACAGCTCCGGCCTACTCTCCTTTGCCACATTTGTCCCGTTTTCATTCTCTCCTCTCCCATTTTGTTCATTTATGGTGTCCACCACCGCACTCACTTTCACTTTCTTATCATGTGCAGAAGGAGAGCAGACTTTACCAGGCCCAGACAAACTCAGTGTTTCACAGCAAGAGTTACTGTTGTCTGCAGCGCTCAACATAGAAGCATGAGTGTTATTATTTATGCATGAAGTGGAAGTTTTAGTAATGGTTGTAGCATCTGGGCCAGCTCTCTGTGTGAAGCTAACATGATCCTCTGCTGAACCCACACAATCAGAACTCAGGTCCTGAGAAGGAGAGTCACTACACTCGTAATACTCCTCTGAAGTGGTAGAGAGAGTGGAGTCGTCCCTCGGCGAGACATACCCATCGGGCGTGGGGGTTCGAAAGTCTGGAGTGTACGGCCGAGGATCTGGCGTGTGCATTCGTGAGTCTGGGCTGGGTGTGCACGAGGGAACTCCGTCTGGAGTTGGAGTGCGTATGAGCGAGCGCGGCTCTCGCTCAGGTGTCTGCGAACGCACGTCTCGGATGTGCGTGTCGGAGAGATACAAGCGTAGGGGTCTCTCAGGGGTGTGAGAACTCCCCCGCAGTTTGGAGGTCTGCTGGGATTCTTGAGAGGTGCCGTTGGTGTGCACATTAGATTTGATCACATTCGTCTTACCGTCTGTGTGGGCTGCTGATGTGACAGTGGAACTGTCTTCCGGATTGTCATTGCATAAAGGTGAGTTAGAAACAGGAGTGTGAGCTGAAACCGTCTCTAATGGGTCATTATCCTGTGGATTCATTTCACAGTGTGACAATCTCTGAGGCTCCTGTGCTGTATTGTGCTGCGTCCCATTGTTCTTTTCTGTCTGTACTGTGGCTGTTGGGTCTGTTTGTGTTGTTGAGGTTATTTTGCAGTCTGTTAATGTCAAATCTTTGGGGTGAACTTCTTTTGGAATCATTGCTTGAATATTCCCGCTGTCTGCCTTTGGAACGTCAGCAATCAAAGCATCTGGCTGCGCTTGTGTTTCTGCTCCGTTATCACTGAGTCCAACTGCTTCCTCATCCTTTGTCTCTGAGGAAGCCACACTCTGTGTTTGCTGCAGTGATTCTTCAGGATTTCCTGTATTCTCTGTGTCTTCTTGTGGTCCTATTTTGCTGCTCGGCAGTTCCGAGAGAGTCTCTGGATCTTTTTCTAGTGACGTCTGCACCTTATATGCTACGTCAGGCTTACTGTGGACTATGGGCTGCCCCGTGCTGGTCGCGCTCTCAGTCCTCCTAATAACACTGACCTCTGACAGATTTTGGCCATCACTGGTTTCACTATGTTTGATAACCAGCTGGACAGTACGAGGTTTGGGGATTGGAGGAGTTGGGGGTAAAGGTGAGCATGCAGTGGAAAGAGAAAGGAGAGGATGGAGAGTTGTAGAAGAACTGGTGACAGGAGCAACTGAAGAAGAAGAAACAACGGAAGTCAAAGGAGCAGTAACGGGAGCGTGGTTATTTTCAGAAAGGGAGGTGGAAACGACGGTCTGAGAGGGCTCTCCAGAAGCAGAGGAGGGGGCCTGGACCTCAGGAGGCATCTCAGAGGAGTTTAGCGGCTGTGCGTGAACAGCCTCTGTGAGGGAATTTGTAAGTGGCAGCCCTGTTCTTTCTTGTGTGTGCTGTTGTATGGTTAAATTTGAGTTAGCGGGGGCATGCATGTGTGACTCGGGGGTTTGTTTCTTCTGCTCAACAACACTCTGAGTTTCTGCTTTTTCAGAGTTTGATGCAGGTGGGGACTTGGGCTCGGGACTGCTTGCGGTGCTATGTGAAGGCGGCTGATTGTTGGGAGAGGACGTCTTCATGTCTGATTGGGAAAGCGTGTGTTCAGTGATGGGAGGTGCAGGGTCGCGACCTGCATCTTGGCTGATGGGTGTCTTTGAATGCAGATTAGTCTCAGTGGTGAGAGTAGTAGAGTCCTTAACGGGCTCAGACTTCTTTCCAGATACAGAAGTTTCCTGTCCAGTTGGCTCCTCTTTAGATTTGCTGTCACCAGACTCTGACTCAGCTTGTGCTGGCTGTACACCGTCTACCACACACTCTCCAGCCTTGATTTTATCTTGTGTTGGCTGACGTTTATCCATCTCTTCATGTTTAGCAGCAGGCTGTCTGGGCTTGGCAACCTCTGGCAAGGTTTCTTTTGGCACACTAATTGGACTGCTGAACCTGATTGCTTGGCTGGTTTCAAACATTTCAGATCTCTGTAAGTGGACCTGAGTAGGTCTGTTTGCATCCCGAATGTTAATGAAGCCTATTACATCACTGGGGGGATCAGGCTCAGGCCATGTGGGCAAGTATGCGATCAAGCATGCTTTCTCTAAATCTGTAAGTCCAGGATGGAGGGGAGGGGCGTCCTGGATGGCTTCTTTGCTGGCCCGTTTCTGTCTCCTCTTGTTGGTTTCTGGGACATCTGGGTTCTTGGAGTTCTCTGGATTTGAGGGCTCTTTGGGGCTATTGTTGTCAGCAGAAGGAGCCGGACTGGACAGAGCCACCAGGGCATATTTGGGGTTGTGCAGTTTCCTAGCAAGAGCAGCAGAAGGAAGGACCACGGCAGCCGGCTGCGGGAGGGGCTCCGGCTCAGGTTCAGGCTCGGTGGCGACCTCCCGGAGGTCAACAGAGCTAGAGATCACATACAGGTAACGAAATTGCCGGTCGAAAGCCTCCACCGCCTGGCCTGTTACGACTGTGATGAGATTTCTGTCCAGCCGTGAAGACATCCAAGTAAAACTAAAGAACACATAGAAAACACTAGATTAGAGTACGACCAGAAAGTTTGTGAATCTTTAGAATTACAAACTAAAACATGATCAGACAAACTAGATGAGGGGAAACCAATGAAACTGAGGAAACCTGAACCTTCAGTAACTTGCAGCAATACTTTTTTTTTGGTACATTTATCAGCCCTGCACATGAGATTGAGGGTTTTTAGCCCATCTCGCTTCTATTTTTATTTGCTATGCACACCACAGCCTAAACCAAACCCTTTAAAAATTCACCATAAGCTTTTCCAGCCTGGTGAGCATCAACAACTCTTCTTCTAATTTCTTTAAAGATCTACTTTGTTCAAGCCACAACACACTTCTACAAGCCTGTGGAAGTTGAAACTTTCTTAATAAAGATCCAGTTTTCTCTTCTGATTTCCCCACAATTCCCCTTCACATGGTCTCAGGATTCTAAAGGTTCACATACTTTTGCCACAAATCCATCTATCCATTGTCCTAACCAGTTGGTTTCTTAAGGCTCACAGGAATGCTGTCGTTAGGCGAGAGGCAGGGCAAACATACACAATTTAGAGTGACCAGTTAAAATAATGTGCATGTCTTTGGATGGTGGGAGGAAGCCATAGTACGTGGAGAGAACCCATATAAACACGGAGAGAACACAACACGCAAGCTCCATACAGAAAGGCAGCCAGCAGACTTGCAGATTCAAACCCGGGTGCTTCTTACTGTGAGGCGACATGAGCAAAATTTTGTTTATCTTCCCCAATAAATAAATGATTTTGATGCATTTGAACCAGTTATTCTTGTTCAGCGACAGTCACACAACAGAGAGTTTGTCAAGTGATATATCTGCTGTTGTTCTGGCACAGAAACTGTGACTATGAAGTTAAAGTTCTCATATTCACTTTAAAAGGAAGTTGAAGATACAAAGATAGTGTCGAGTTTCTGATGATAATAAACTGTAACATTTACTACAAAGGAACCAAAACATTATAACTGCCTTTAATGTAAAGCACTCCAGTTTGACTCCACCTATAAACCTTGTAAAAGTAGAATTAATGGCAGAGCCCCTTCATTGTATTGTACCTAATAAAGTGGCCAGTGAGTGTATATAACCTGTTTGCCTAGTATGCAAACAACACTCCTGAACGTTAACAGACAAAGTGCATTCTTCAGTCTTACTTCTCCATTTCATCCTCCAGAAACAAAGACAGGCGGAGCAGGCGGAAACAATTAGATTCTTCCGTCGCTGCCTTTCTTATTTGATCACTTTCTCACACTCTCACTGACAAACACACGTTAAACACAAGTTAAACACACTGACCTGTACGACCCAGACACGGCTTTGTCTCCATCGACGAACATAAATCTGTGGCCCATTCGCCCTTTGACCTTGGTGCAGGATCGAGTGTAGAACTCCATTCCTTCTGTACAGCGAACACGAAGGTGCTGCAACACACAAAGCATATTTGTCATACCTCCTCCTGGAACGAACCTGTGACCTCTGACCTGTGTAATGTGAGACTTAAGGCATGTGCAGTGAGAGGCTCTCTAGAAGTAATTTCACTCATTCTGCAGATACCATGTAGCACAGATCCCTTTGGATAAACCTAAGTCAAGTCTATCCATACACATGATGATGACACACGCATATAGCCGAAGCAGTAGTTTTCCACTTGCTGTCTCTAATTCTAGCTAATTGCTCCACATTTAAAAACTGCAGCACCATTAAACACATCATATCCAGTGTAAATACTGTGATTCAATCTTGCACAACTAACAACATACAACACACACAATTGCCAGGGGTTTTGATTTAATCTCTGCTGCGTCTTTACAAGATTTCTGTGCCGCCTTTGACGTTACGGACGACCCCATTCTCACAGATTTTCTTCATCAGCTTTGTTGATCTTTGTTGGAACTTGTCTGCGTTGCTCATGTCTGTCTGTAAAACACATACCGCGCAAATAGTTCTGTTATCAGGCTTCCTGAGTGTCACACAGGCGTCAGGACTCCGTCCACTTTTTATGTTTCTTGAATTTCAATGCAAAGAAAACTGACATTTCACAGATTAACAGCTTTGTGTGTGTATTAATGCATTATTCACATGTACACAGGAATACAGATGTGACAGTATCTGTATGGTAATATATTCAAAAAGTGGCTGTGCTAACATTTAACTACCATTCACGATAATAACTGGGTGGTACAGTATATTGGTGTAAAAGTCATAAAAGACTGTAACAGCGGTTCAGATAAGAGATGACACATGAAAGGTACCTCAAGTAAAACACTTTATCAAGTCTGCCGCATGGTTTCACTTCTCATTTCTTTGTATCTTTATATATATATATATATATATATATATATATATATACACACACACAAAAGCTTATGTCCAATTCAGCAGCCTGCAATGTGTTTATCTCACTATCTGTTTAGAATACATCATCATGGGGCTAAATGTGTCCTATCCTGCAAAAGCATGAGAAATATGTTTTGCCCCCTTCTGGAGTTCAAGGCCACTTTATTCCTGAGTCCTTCAGTGTCCCATAATCCATTGCTTATCCACCATCATTAAATAGCATGTTCCAGGGATTATTGTGAGTAAACTGAAAACATCATGTGAACTGATCATGTTTATAATGTTTTGCTATTTTAGTTGTAACTTTAGACTTAGTCCATTTCATTTGGACAGGAGCGTGGATTCAGTCTGGCCTTGAAGTACATTCATGAGCCACGTTTTTTCCAAGGAGCCAGGTCCTAGTCTGTGATGCAGCCAAAACAATTTTATAAGCAGTTGTCTTGATGCAAGAGATTATTCTTGGTGTGGTTTGTATCACAGAAGAAATATGTGTTCTCCTCCATCCTGGGGTTCCACCCTAAAGTTTGTCCCTTGGCTAACTGATTATGTATATTAAATCAGAAACCTGCATTTTTGTGCATGTGTGTGTGTGTGTGTATGTACTAAGCTCTAAGCTATGGATGATGAGCATTCTGACAAACTGTCATTAAAAAATGTATGTGAAAATGCAACCACCCACCGAGCTAATCACAACGTGTCTGTCACATTGTAGAGTCACCGTGGTACAATCCTGAATCACCTCTACACTGAAGAGTAAGTAGAATCTGTCAACTGATCTAATCTGCTCCTCTTTTTATTCTGCCTAACCACTCCCCCTTGTCACTCGAGCTGTGCTCAAGTGATCACACCTGTCTTCTCCTCTTCCTTCAGCAGGCCAGACTCAGCTCGCTGACGGACTTGTCACTTTGGGGGAATGTGCATTCGTTGCTCATCCCAGTTGTACAGCTGTCCGTTGGGTGTAGTAACCACAGTGATAAGCATCTGACAGAGATTCATGGAGTTGAAATATACATGACTATAAAATAGTTATTCATGTTTCTTTGGCAGAATAAGCACTGCACCCGAGGCTGCTCATCAGTGAATCAAACTGAGTTGTAAAGAGCATAACCTCTAACATATGGGCACATACAATCATTGTGACCAGTGGGGCTCTATGCATGCCAGCTGTCAAACTCAGAGCTCCAATAAAACACTATCTGATCTATCAATCTATCTATTCTTCCATTGTCCACCTGTGATATGGTTGGCTGAAAAGTGCATGTGAGCTAAAATCAATAACAGATCTATGCAGATACTCACACAATCCCATTCTTCTGTCATGAGCATTCATCATGTGCCACATAAACAAATGTTTATGCTGACAAGTCACAAACTGCCACACGAGACTGCGACATTTTCTGCTGTTTTCGCTTGTAATCCAGATCCAGATGGTGCAGCATGTGTGTCAGAGCTGCTCAGCGCTTGTGTGTTTCACTTCAGTTCCTCCAAGGTATAAACAGGCAGAGGAGGGTAAGTGTGCATGCTATAGGAATGTCTGTATGATGGATATATGTGTGGAAAAATATGTCACCACACATATGCATGTTTGTGCACACCCTCGTGCAGATAGCCTGTGCTCTGTGTGTTCCTAGCAACATCTCGAGATCTCCCAAATAATGCCTTTGCATCTCCAGTGACTCACACGCGCCTGCTAAATACTGATGTAAACCACTGCATGCCTCTGAAAACAACACTGGATAACACTTTGAACACAATGTGTTGAACACAGCGTGAGCCTGTACTCTTTGTATGATTTTCTAAACTGTCTCCCTAGAAGAAGGAGGACAGCTCAGCAGCAGTGAAGCACACAAGAGTCGGTCTTACACCTACTAAAAGCTGCACTGTTAGGAGCTAACCATTAAACCTAGGGATGTTCGTATAGGCTGTCTGAGTCAGAGCAATCATGCTTCACGACTTGGCAGCTTGATCAAAAGATTTATGTGTCGATACAAATGAGTGAAGGTGGATTCGTGTTTTCCCTTCAACTCACTTTCACACGTCCCAACACGACCAGAAGCTGGTTTTTCACGTGTGGTTTTCATGCCATATTGACAATTAAAGTATCAAACACTTAAGGTAGAAACAACAAGAAGAAGGAATCCTCTATAGTATGTGCCAGCTGGAAGGGTTCGCTGGTCTGAGTGTGTGTGCGAAGGGAGAGAGAGAAGGGGCAAGCGAGACATGACATCTGCTCTCATTATGTGTGCGTAGCAACATTATTTTGACTTCCACTGCAAGTCTTTCTTTAGAAGTGATGTTTTGTTTTACAGCAGTAGTTTATCAGTCACATGTAATATGAATTCCCCCTATATCGAAAGGTCAACCATTCAATCTCCATTAAAATGTACTTTCCATGAATTAAAGATAGCAGTTTATCCGTGAGGAGCTCATTATAACCTTTAGTTTTCTGACAGATCATTATTCTGGTTATTAGGAACTCATGGTGATATGAGTGACTACTACAACCTCCTTCTACATATAAAAACTGATGAGTATGGTTCACCTTGAGATGTCCGGCATGCATGTTGGCCCTCTGGCACATGGACAGGAAATGAGGTAGCGTTGTGCGTTCCAACAGGATGTAAACAGAAACTCTCCTCTTGAAACCAGCGTCCAGCAAGTCCCTGAAGATGTCGACATCCGTAAAGACGTCCATCACTACTGCTATCACCTGGACACACACACAAATTAGCAAACGGATACCCACAATCTTACAGAAAAATAAACTTCATATGAGTCAGCTTCACGAGCACACACATGTATCCATGCACCCTGTATGAAAATACAAATGCAAATATCCAGAATGACAGTTCCATGTTGATGAGAGTCACACAGAGACCGACAGTGTGCTGCGCTTCCTTCAGTCTCTGATAAAACTGTTTCATCAAGCTGCACTTTACTCTTGATTGTCTCATTTGGTCAACAGTCTGTACTCTGACCTCACACTGACTGAGTCATGGCTGCTCATGGTCACATTATGACAACATGTCATTATGTTATTTAGTCCACTGAATGGTCAGATCAGAGGCTGATCAATCCTTCTCACTGAGGACAAACACACTTTTATATCTACTGTCAGTTGTTATTTTTATGTCTTATGATCCGCTGTGGAGGATTGACTAAAAACTTTTGTCCAGTACCGCTGGTCCAACCTACCTTTTGCGCCTGCGCAATCATTTTCCTGACGACCTCCTTGATGTGCGCCTGACCGTCCAGAGGTGGCTGCGCGTACACGGTGGTGCGCGTGACCCCGCGGTAAGAATCGCTGTCCGGCCACCCGAGGTCCATCTGGGGGACAGTTGTGTCCGAGAGGTCGGGCCAGTAGTGCAGCGACAGCGGGGGGTCTCCGTCCTCCGCAGTCTCCGAGAAAAGCTCCGAGCCCGGGTCGTAAGGCTGCTGCGCCGCAACGAACGTTTCCAGCTCCGGGTCCGACAGGAAGCCCCGGAGGCCGCGAGCCTCCAGGTACTTACCGAACGCCTCGCGGCCATCACGAAGGAGAACCTCGAGCGCGAGCCGCTGCTCTTCACAGTAGAAAAACTCCGGCTTGGACTCGTGCGCCCGCGGGTTGATGTGGTTCTCGTCCAGACACTGTAGTTGGGACAGCGCCATGTCTGAAGCCCAATAAAGTCCTTTAAACAGCAACAGTAGAGCGGAGCCAAGTGTCTCCTAAACCTCCCCCAACACCGAGTACACGCTGCGTAAAAGCCTCCAACAGCCGCGCGGTGCCACTCCAGACTTGTTGCGCGTAAAAGGTCCCCTACTCCGGTCAGCTTTGTGAGTCCTGTCTCCGTCCATGCTGCGTTAACGCTTTTCCATTTTCACCCACGTTGGCAAATTAGGGACTTGAGCCGGCCAGAGATAGAGGGTGAGTGACACCCGCCGGCGGCACCGCCCCACAGGTGTGACCCTGACAGGCAAGACACACCCACCCGCAATCCAACTAACACATGCACACCTTTGTGGTGTCACCTGTAGGGCTTTCCAACAGCTTCCCTGTGAGTGTGAAACTATGTGTCTGAGTCTGAGGGCGTCCCTCCCGTTTCTAAACACCATTAAATCATTAGCATGTCGGTTCACGTCACAGAAAAACCATCAGCAGATCAGACACAGCCTGGGCCGTGCAGTTTGACCTGTTCTGTCATGTTTCTGAATCCTCCTGCCAGATGGCAGAGCCCCAGCATGTGGTTAGAAAAGATCAAAATGCAGCACATAATTACTTATAGAAAATCAAAAGCACGATTGAGAAATGAGGGTAGAAAAATGTCATGGAGGACATTAACCTGAGGGTATGTGCTGCAAACTGTAACAAAGCTAACTACCCACACGCTACCTGTGCACCTATCCAGGACGTCCTGACTCTGCCAAACGATTGGTTTGATGTTTTGCACCAAGTTAAGACTCAATGTGTCTCATATTAGGTAAGAGCTTCATCTACTTGCAACTTAGAAAACACTAAGAGCCTAATAACAGTTACATTTATGAAACGCTTCACAATGAAAGAAACAAGTTTTCACCAGGACTGAAGCCAAATCAAACACCTCGCTTCAAGACGGTTATACTTTCAGATTTTAATAACCTTAATTCACACTTCAGCACATCACTCAGTCAGCGGATTACAGTTACATGAGGCAGCCTGTGTGAAGTAATTACATGGCATTAGTCGCTCTTAAGAGACAGCAGGAGAAAGATTACTGTAAAAGCTGAAGGGTGACATGGCTGTAGGTTTTCATAACATGATGATTCATGTTCATTCGAACAGGGAAGTGCATTAATTCTGACATCATCATGACCAAAGACAAAACAGTTACCACCAGCACAACTTTCCAAAGTTTTTAAAACGCTGTCTTGAGCCATTGTTCTGTGCATTGGCATTGAACACAGCAACGCTTTAATCAATTCTTCCTATTCATAGAGTCAACGTCTTATATTGGGCATATACTTGCTGTTAAAGGAGCAATAGGTAGCGTTTAAAGTCTGACTTCACATCATTGTTTCCCTGAACCCCTCCTCCCAACACGAGTTGCCAGGTAAAGGACGCTGCACGTACAACACATTAAACTTTGGTGTTGTGAGTCCTGCGCCGTTTGTTGTTTCACAGTCATAAACCAGCTCATGTGGATGTTAAATTATTCTGTCAGTGTTAGCGTGATGCATGGCTGGTTATAAGCACTGCAGCCCGTTATCCTGAAAAGCAACACCCACTGTTGAGAAGATACGCACTGTGGAGCTGGACGCACTGCAATCCAAGCTGCCAATGACATTGTTCAATGTAACAGATAACGTTTAAATCATTTCACATTTATTTATTATTATATGATAAAGTGTTGTAGGAGTAACTTACTGACAGCAGCATCACCTAAAGTACTGTCCTCAGTGCAATAGGACACTGTTTGCACAAAACTGTAACACAATGCAGCGTCATCTGTCAGTCAAACACTTGCAAGTGTGCATTCCTGGTACATTAGATATTCAAACTTCAAGCTCAAGGGTTTATTTCAAACTGGTCTCCTACATTGTCTCCCTGGTGCCTGCACCATAACGCCCACACTAACCCATGTGGTTTTTAAAAAGTGCCTCTTAACTTTGTCTCGATGAGCTAGAGATGAAAGAACCAGCAGCAGCAAAGGCCAACTATTAAGGCTATTAAGAAGTGGCACTTGAACACACCACAGAGACTGAAGCCAATGGCCAGTAGCACCTCGACTGGGTCCAACACGCTGAATCAGCTACAAAAGCATTCACAGGGGTCCGATAGGTTCAACCAGACACTCACTAGGCTCTTTTATTGTGTTTGTCCTTGTCAACACTGGAGGAAAGTGACAAAGCTCGGTTGATCTTCTTAAATGGCAGCACTTCCTGAGGGACTTTAACTTTTGCTCTGTCTGGGTGTTGAACCTGGGGAACGTGAAGCTCGGCTCATTTTACCTTTGGATTTACCGGCTTAGTTATTCCCACAATGTGACAATCGGACTTTGTTCGACCAGCCCTCAAGCAGCACATTGTTATTTCTCTCTTCACGTCTGAGGAGCTGGAGGCCGTCGGTCAGTCGAACGGGTTCAACTGAGTCTTGACTATGACTGAGGTCACAGGTCACGCACCTTCCCCTGCTCATTTGTACACCGCCTCTCTTCCTTTCATTAGTATTCTGCTGCTTCAGTTTTTAATTTTTTTCTATTTGCTCTCCTGTCTTGCTTCGTTGCTGCCTCATAACTCTCTTTTACTGTTGCTGCCGTTTGTCTCACTCTCCTGCCCTCGCCGGTTATTTTTCACCGAGCGTTTTTCTTTGTGACAGCGCGTCAGTAGCATTTAGTATTCTTATGTTGTCTCGCTTCTAGTGTATGACACAAATATGTCATAATAAATGTGTTGGTCTGTCTCACACACACAGCACTTTATCTCCTGCACACACACACTTTAAAGTGACTCAGCAGTTTTAAAAAAAGAAATGGAAGAAAACAGCAGTGCTATTTCTGGTTACACCTTTAACTCCTTTCTTCTTCTGCCTGCTGGATCCTAGCGGTTTATTGATTGTCGCTGGCACGCCAGAGGTGACGCTGTCAGGAGGAATGAACAAAAAGGTAAAGAAGAGGGAAAGAAAACGGAACAGAAGCGGTTTAGTCCTGGATAATTATAGAAAGTTGCTTCATTTCAACCCTCACATCCTGCTGAGAGAAGCCGCGCTACATTCCTCACATAGCACCACTGAACTGCTGCTGCACATTGTGCTGACATCCATAATGACACGCTGTTTACTGAGCCTGTGTGTGTGTGTGTTTGTGTGTGTGTCATCAGCTGAAGTGTTGTTAAGTTGTTAACTCAGACCTGATATTATGTTGATAACATCAATGAAATGACAGCGAGATCTGTCGTGGCATGCTCCCAATGTATTATGAGATACTTAAATGGATCGTGTGGTGTCACACGCTAATTAGAGTGTTATTACCAGATTAACATTGTGATGCAGTATTACATACACTTCAGAGAAACCAAATTATGTTTACATCTGCAACTAGTCAACTTAAATGTCATTTCTTATTATTGCAGTATTTAATCAATTAATTTGCAAGTTATAAAATGTCAGAAAACAAAAAACAAAAAAAAAATAAATACATCTAAGCAACAAAGAAAATGCATGAACTGGAATTATTCCCGCTTGATAAATAACTTAATTTAAAGTTGATCCAGTTTCTCTCATGTGTTATTAGAAATAAATGTGTGCACAAATACACAGATCAGCCACAATATAAAAAAAGACCCGGTGGTTTTAACTCTGACTGCTCTGTGGTCTGTGGCTAAACAGTTGTAAGCAGGAAACTTCTGTGTGTCGTGACACCTGTTGATCGTGGTAACAGCTATCTATCTATCTATCTATCTATCTATCTATCTATCTATCTATCTATCTATCTATCTATCTATCTATCTATCTATCTATCTATCTATCTATCTATCTATCTATCTATCTATCTATCTATCTATCTATCTATCTATCTATCTATCTATCTATCTATCTATCTATCCTACCTATCTATCTATCTATCTATCTATCTATCTATCTATCTATCTATCTATCTATCTATCTATCTATCTATCTATCTATCTATCTATCTATCTATCTACCTATCTATCTATCTATCTAACTTTGTGTGCTACACTAAATCTGGTTTCCTGATAACCCCGATGAACGCCCACATTGTTTCACTTTTATTGTAATTAAACATGTAGGCTGTGCTCCGGGGGTCTGAGGCCAGGCTAGAACTGCAAAGACAGGTATGAACAATAATGTTCGAGCTTCGAGTTCAAAGAGGTAAATGTATCACTTTATTTAAATGGTTTGTCATTACAGCTTAAGGAAGACAAAGTTGTTGCGGATAATCACATAAAATGTGGTTTGTCTTAAACTATTAAACGTTTATACAATGTTTAATCTAAATAGTAATGAATGTACTCTGAGCTTACACATGAATAAATAAAATGAAAGCTGAATTGAGTTCAGCGTGTTACACTTACAGTTGTGTATTTTAAAACTGTGTGATGTTCACCTCACTGGTCACTGGAGCACAGTAACCTCCTTTACTGGTCCACGGAGTGCACACAGACACACACACACACACACACGCACACAGTCACAACATCTCCAAACTCATACACACATGCACCGTCTTTCTTGTCCACCTAATAAACATACATATATTTTGCAGGTTTACATGTGTTCAGATCTGCGTTTTATACAAAACCCCCTCCACGCACCGGCCCACTGGGAGAAGAATCTGCTGCGTCAGTGTCCTTAGAGTGTCTGGCACAAATACTCATCGTACAATGACTGTCTGTGTGTCTCCGTTCAGCTCGTTGGAGCTCCTCGTGGGAACGGCGGCGTAACACTGGAGCAAATCCTGAGTCATCTGCAGCGGGGAAAACCTTGCCCTTCTCCACAGGCTCTCGTGGGCCACACACTGTTTGTAGTTTTTACATCAGGTTAGTGTGTGAGTGTGTGTGCTGCTTTGATGTAGCCTGCACTAGTGCTGATAAGCTATAATAAATGATTATGTCTGTGAATGAGTGTGTGTACGTTTGTCTGTCTGTGTGCTTGTTGTGTGAGTTCTCCACAGTGTAAAGGTCCATATCTGGATTGGTTTTTTTTACATGTTTAAAGAGAAGTGCAGTTATGGGATCAAGTGGAGGTGGTGGATGAGGCTCTAGCAGCTGATTGGGCAAAGCTTGTAAGGGGTATAGGGAGGAGTCCACTCATCAGTTTGCTCCAAAAGTTAATGGGCAGGTGCACAGCAGGGGGGCGGTGTGAGCGGCAGGGCCGAGATAGCTCACCGATGATGCAGTGGGGGTTGGTGTTGGTCTGATTGGAGCATCAGGTCATTGGCATTGGTAAATAGGCTGGACATACTCCGGCGGGAAGAAGCCCACGTGTCCATGGCAACGACCCCTCCAGCGCAGCGAATCGGAGCAGTCAATGAGTTCGATGACGTCGCCACGCAGGAAGCGCAGCTGAGAGGGGTGGTGGGGGGTGAAGTCGAAGAGGGCGTGTGCATGGTGGGGACGCTGTGGAGGAAAAGATGGAGAGAGAATAAAAAGGTTAATATGAGCAAGTCCCATTTTTTAAAATTCTATTTCTGGTCATGTCGAAAGCTGCAACAGTTCAGTTTACATCTGTACACACGGATCAGTCAGTCAACACAAACTCACACTCAGTCTGCGCGTTTTTTGTTTTCCTGGACTAAAACTAACTAAAAGAAGGAGGAAATGAAAGGTAAGGTGCATGAAATTATCTTTTTAATCACTGATTTAATGCATTGTCTGGATTTCATTATTTCTTTACTTACAGTAAATATGATTATATTACTCATGGTGGAAATTCACAGCACTTTTGACAATTGTCATGTATATAATATTATTTATATATTATTATTGTTGTTAAGTTTGTTTCTACTTGATATTTTTATGACTGTATTCAAGTAAAACACAAAAAAAATTTTTTATACAGCACCATGTCCACTAAATGCGTCCTGAAAGGACTTATTCTCCTATTTTAATGCATTTAGCAGCCTATGTTTTGAAGTTAAGGAAGCAGCTGACTGTCCATAAAATAAAGAATGTATCCTATGTCCTATAAAGTACACATATTTTATTTATCGTTTTCATTTAACATTTATTTAGTCAGTCCATTCGTATTAAATATTAATTGGATGCAAGACAGTAGCAGCTAGAACAAGAATAGTGTAATGAATGAAGTTTATGTACAGACAAATCTACAATATGTTATAAATAAGAGCTGCAGAGTCTTTGTAGGAATCTGGGAATTTTAGAAAATATAAAGACTGAATTACAGTGAGAATCTATTGAATTGTCAAGTAGCATTTGAAGGTGTGACACGCTGAAACGCAGACGAGGCAGTGAGAGGATGTGGGATGAACAGGTTGGCAGAGAAGGAGAAGAGACAGACAGTTCATATTTACATTTGGCACCTTTAAAGCGACATCTGCCATTTTCACACACTTCCTGTCCTGACATGATTATGAAATGGGACATCAAGAAACTGGCTGTCAACATTTGTATTTACCGTTTCTTTAGCCTTTATAATGAGTTCATCGTTACCTGACAAGTGGGTTTTAGGTCATATTTGAATATAGCACATCTAAATTGTGGAAGCTCTTTCAGTTTACTGCTGCCCTTTGTGGTTTAGACGGCTACATAGGGTGTGTTCATAAAACTTCACCACGTGAAACATGAAAATCAGGCTGCATGGCTTTCTTATTGTTCCTTATTGCTCATTATACAGCTGTGAGGGGCACAATTGTAATTTCTAGAGGCTATGAGGAAGATACTGTAAATTGCAAAGTAATTCATAGAGGGTGCCGAGTGTGAAGGCAAGAAGAGACATCACCTATACACACACCTGCTACAATCAGCCCTCTGTTAAAAGGTGATGGCAGAATAAATTGCTTTTAAGTCAACCTGCAAATACTGTGCTTTCTGTGTTTCACTGTGTTTTTCTCTGTCTTCACAAAAAGAGTGTTTTTCTTCTCCCCTCGACTCCTGATGTCTGTTGACTCGTGAAGTAAAAGCAGTTTAAGAGTAGCAGAATAAAAGCAGTTATTTTAAGGCGAGCGTCTTGAACTTAACTATCCTCTCAGCTGTCAGTTGTACTCCCACAGAGCAAAGTGGATGTGATATGAACTGGGAGGGAGCTGAGAGACTAGAAGGAATACCAATAATGTGTTTTTTATGTGTGTATATGTGTGTGCGCCGTATGTCTTGTTGCAGTTCTGGGCTTTATTGCCGCAGACTGCTCTATTTTAGTGCAATGCCCGGTGTAATGGCACGCAGGCAGCGGGAGGCATACTCACAAACAAGTGCGCTCACAAACCAGACGGCAGGATTAGGATCAAGAGTCACAGACACAATCCATCATTCCCACAAATCTATCAAATCCTCCCAGTCTTATCCTTTATTGTTTCTCTGATCTAGTCTAGACGTCTAGATTGTGTGTGCACATTGAGTGATTGGGTGTGAGCAAGCGCGCATGTGTGTGTGGGAGTCTGAACATGTAATCCTGTGACTTTTGTGCACATATGAATGTGCGTGTGACCGTGCAAGGAAAACCCATTCATTTTCCTGTGCGGGCTTGTGAGAAGCACCCGTTTGGAAAGAGAAATATGGTCCGTCTGTATCAGCTGTGCACGGCTTCCCTGTGATCGACATCCTCTACAGAGCTCGATCCAACAGTGGAACAAATCACTCTGTAGCGTAATAGACTACAGCTTTGTGTCAGCGCACACACATGTACACACACATTCATTTAAGACAGAAGAAAATGAAAACTAATTAAAGTTAAACCAGTCCTCCCTCATCAACAGGCCTAATGGGTGTGATGTAAGATCTAGTTTTTGCTTTTATTACTTGTGTTTTTAGTGCCACTCCTGAACATTTGTGAAACGACCAAGTGCAGCGCTGTGCTGGTAACTGAAGGAGTGGGTGTACTATTACTACGTTGTACACTCAGAGTATGCAAAATGAGGTTACAGAGGAAAGGAAGAGAACTCCTGAATGGACTGACAGGAATTTATATAGTGCAAATTGCTGTTGCCCTTCTGACAACATAATCAGTGTAAGTGAAGCCTTAATGGAGTGAAGTCTTAGTCGCCTGGGTGCGTGGAGACTCACTGAGATGCACGCAGTGGGTGCCAAAGGCCAAGATGAAGCTCCACACACACAAAGGGTATAATTGTACTTACAAACACACACACAGTGTAATATCTTTTAATGTGATCTTTGGATTTCTGCTGCCAGACTAAAAGTTGGAGATAAAATAGGTTTTGTTTCAGTATTTTGAAATGTATAGTGTACCATATGATACTGAGATAAGTCCAAAATAAGGTACAGCTCATCATTTAGATCTAGAACTGTAAACCTGTGTGACATAATCCAGTATAAAACATCTCCCTACTGATGAGTAATGTTTCTGTTTAGGTTTGCAAAATGCTTGAGATGCTTGCTTTTTGTTACCTCTGAAGTAAACAAGGCCACAGACATAAAGTTATGACTAAGCTGCTGTGATCTGATACGGAAAGACAGATCTTTTCTAAGGCTACAAAGGCATGTAGGTAAGCACGGCACCTTCACCACGCCAGCTCAGCTGCGGGGCATGCAGATAAGTATTGTCTTCCGGTCATGACAGAGCATTGTGGTGACCTGTAATGCTCCTATTGTCTAAGTAAGTTACGAGTGTGAAAAGCATGCGGTCAGACATGGTCACTAAATTATGCGGTCATGATTTCTGTTCTGTGTATGTTGGATTAAATCCAGATTTCAGGGTTGTGGAATGCATTTTTAGGACTGTATAGTCATGTGTGTAAACAAAGGCTCACCTAAAACCCTCGTTAGAGCCTGATAGTCATATAAAACCAAGGTCAGGGAGTCACGTCTACTGCCATTGTTATTGCTAAATAAGCACATTCCTGAAATGCACAAGTGATTAAGTTTTTAAAATCAAGTAAAACTAAAAGTACTTGAAGAAAACTGTGCATTTTAAAATCTATTGAATTTTATCTGGGGCCTGGTTTTATATTATTTTTTGAAACAACTGAGGAAGAAGCTTGTATCTTTGTACCTGTACTAAAAATAAGATAAATACTTGTGAGAAGATGTTTGTCTGTGAACAACTGTGGAGATGTGAGTGACCTAGTTAAATGACATCAGGCGTTTAACAGCATCATCACAAGGAGATGCTGACAACCTGTTTATTCTTAAAGCAAATGGACTAAATCCCAGTTAAATGTAATAGAGTATGAAATAACAATGGAATTAACAAGCATGAGCATCTTGTTAAAACCTTTGATCCATTTAATGCTAGAAATAATTATCTGTAAAGGAGCCACGAATCTCAGGAAACCAAAACTCTCACAAAGATCTGATGTTGTTTTCCCATGTTAGTAACTCACATTAAAAGGATCTGGATGTATTTAGGCCATACAGTTTATTAGTCGCCCATGGGACCGCCATCATTATCGTCCATTTAACTACCATCAGAAGGCCCTAAAGCTAAATTCTTCCCTCGCACCTGCTGCAGCTGCATTTGTCCAGACGACTGTGCAGCATCCCCTGTGATTTAGAACATGCATGAATCCGTTTGAGTGTGAGGCGGGATATTAATAAGCCACAGCTCAGTTAGTGAAAAGCTTTTGTGTGAAACCAAAGCCTGTTTTCTGAGGATGAAGCCTGTCGGCTGCTCCACGAGGTGAAGCAAAGGCGATCGCTCGCTGTTGCTGATGTTCTAACAATAACCCCGTCTGAGTTATAAAATCAAGTTTTAGAAAATGAAAGTTGATGAAACGTCTAAATCCTGCTGACTTCAAGGCCACTTTCTTCTCCAATATAACAGCGAGTATATGGGTGTGAAGAGCTCGCTGCATCTGAACGACCAGATTTATTAAAGTAAAGCTCACACATCACAAAGATCAATACATTTTCAGAAGATTCAGACAGGCTTCTGTACTTCAACTGATTAGATTTTCTTCAAAATCTGTGGGCATGACCATATGTCCCATATGTCCCATATGTCCCACATGTGTTTCATTTATTTCATTATTCATTCATCATTACAAGTTCATTATTTCTATTTGATTTCAGTAGAGACATTTTACTACAATGCAGTGAAAGATCGCTATAAGCTCAGAGCTCAGAACCCTCCGAATAGACTCACAAACGTGGGCCAGCACGTGCATTTAATTTTCCAATAGCAGCACTGACTGACTGACCACTAACCTCACTTTCTATGTGATCACCTTGCTAGCTTTTTGCACTGCAGCTCTTTTGGTCCCTTCACTACTTTCTCTGCACTGTTTAGAGTGGGGTTCAGGTTTCTGACATGTTTTCTATTTCAAAGCACAAATTATAAATTGTAATTCAAATTTTTCATGAAACGTCCCACTGTGCTTTAGCACAGATGGTGAGATGTAGCAGAGACTAATGGAAACTAACAAGACTAAACTGTATTTAGGCAGCGACTGGTGGTTTTTGAGGCAAAAACATCCACCAATGCTGACAATACGAGTTTGTTTAGCAGGTGTAATTCTTATTGAATGTAACATGCTAGTGTTTGTAGCTGCTTAAATTCCATATTAACATATTAGGTATAGGTGTAAGATATACAGCTAGTGAATTATTCTATACAAGTGAGAGTAAAAAATGTCAAAAGGCCTCATGGGTGACATATAGAAGGAAAATGCAACAACTGATGTTCGGTCCAGACTCAATACGAAGGGACAAAATCATGACTGCTGTAAAGAATTGCTGTTAAAATCAGTTTTCTTTAGCACTGCAGTGTTTACTCCCTCTGGCTCAGTGCCCTAGATGAATGATTTGGTTCTGCTCCAAACCGACGGCAGTCCTGTGATCTTTCATTACAAGCTGCACCTTTATGTCAACCCCTGCCGCTCCAGACATTTCGCCCAACATATGGAGTGTTCCCAGAGCTGTCAGCTCCATTAAAAGAAACGAGTTGGGCCTGCACATCACAGCAAAATGAAATATGAACACCTGGGCAGCTTGTTAAGTGTATAAAAATATGATTTTTACAACAATATATGCAGCCTTTGTCAAAATGCTGCTTCACTAAGTCTTAACGTCGCACCAGATACTAACCTGCATCTCTAGAAGTGTGAGGGAAGTGGAAAGAGGCAGATGATGACAAGAACAGATGTGATTTAAATGGTTGGGAGATGATATAAAAAAAAATAAAGTGTCTAACTCAGAAGGATTTTATCAATTTCTTAGAAAGTGAGATGAAAAGAGTGACTTTGTGCAACGAGATAAAACAGCTTACCAGTTATTCTGTGATCTCAACATAAGCTGCTTTACAATTATATTAATTATAGTTGTGTTGAAATAGTCGTGTCAAAGAAGAAGAAGGACTTTGATTTGAGGAAAGAAATCAAACCAGAGTCATAATTGTTTGACCAGATTTTTAAATAATGGCTGTTGCTTATGTTATTTCTTCAAAATGTGGTATTCTTCTCACTATATGACAAAGAAAGAAGCCACACACTCACCCTGGCGAAGTGCTCGGGGTCTCTCAGGAAGACGGTCCTCTCCTTAGCGATGCTGTTGCTGTGGTAGAACTCCACCAGCTCGTTCAGAGAGGAGAAGAGCTCGTCCCACACGTAGTATTGACTACAGCGGTCCTGCAGCACCTTGAAATGCTGGACGTGGTCTCCATAACTGCAAAGGAAACAAAAAAAAGGGGCTTTAGCATTAACGAAAGTGTGTTGCCTCGAAAAGTGAGCCCCTGCAATAATATTGTACATTAGAGTGAAGATGAAGTCAGTCATTATCTGGTTGTAGTGAAGTGTCTCTTGAAATCACAAATTGCATTTTGCATACAATAAATTTAGAGCAGCCTTGGGTTGATAGCAACAGTCTTGGCCTTTGGTCCTCGCAGCCGCTGCAGCTGTCAGCTGTTGAAGCTGGCACGCATTCAGTGTCATCCTGTTTATTTGTCTCCTCAAAAGAAAAAAGAAAAAAAGAAACGCTACAGCCGCTGTTTATTTCCTATTTTATTTTTATTTTAGCTTCTCTCTTCTTAAACAAAGTACAACAATACTGTCGACAAACAAGGAGTGAGGCCTGAAGGAAAGAGACCAGGAGCTTATAAAGCCACCACCCCGATATAGAAAGACCCACTTTTATGCAAAATCGAAATAAATCTAATGAGGAAAGAAGAAGGGCAATTATCAGTGGAGGTCTTTTAGTGTGTGTAAGTCAGAATTAAAAGAGCAGACAGTGACATTTACATGAGCTGCTCTGTGGGTCTGGATGATTCTGTGCAAAGCAAATGATGCCAAGCAAACATAATGCCCATTTAAATGACACTAATTTAATGTAGCTAAAAAAAAAACATAATAAAAAAAGGAGGAAATCCAGCAGTGCAAACAAAAATAGCCACCGTGTTGAAGAGCCTGCCTTGTTGTTATGATTAAAAGAGTTTGGCAAGTAGTCACTGGCAAACATACCTGCCCTCCTGTCCTGCTCTGCGGTGGTTGCTAAGTAACTTGCCAGCTTATCTTTAGAAATCTGGACATCTCACCATGATCATACTATTACATAACTGCATGTAATATGCAACGGAAGTCGATACAGCGCCCCCATGTTTCTAAACACATCACAGCGTAGGTGTGAGTGTGTCGGCCTCACGTTAATCACCGTTAAATTCTCATTTCTCGTGTGTTTCCAAAAATCCAATAAAGCCCTGGAGAAATCCTGTTTTTCATCTTTTGTGGTGTTTTACACTGGTGTCTGTTAACATACAGGACACCCTTTCTATACCATATCGCATTTGTCAGCCTCTACTCGACTGGCACTGCTCCAAGCTCAGAGAAAGTAAATGAGTATTGGCTCGTTTCTCCCAGAATTCCTTTCTCTATTCAGACACTGAGCTCGACGAACAAGCAGGACTGACTCCCTCATGACTGGATGGCATTCAGCTGCACCTCCACCCTGCCCTTCTTTCGCTCTCTTCTTTCTCTGTCCTCATTTCACTCCTCTCACCCTCAGTCACCATCTCAAACACAATGGAGGCGTCTGGTTCACAACTTTCGCTCAAGCCAAATGTGAGGTTTTCTGGTTTATTTCGAGGTTGACATCGGACCAGCTACTTTTTTCCTTTTCTGTGCTTCTCTCATTATAAGACTTCTAACTTTTCTCTCCCTGTCACAGCTCCTATCTGCTGCTGTCCCTCGCGAATGATCTCCATCAGCCCCAACTTGCCTGTCTCCCTCTGCTACACCCTACTGTTGGGGCTCAGTTACTGCTGCCACCAGCTGCGCACCTGTGCGGCCATGAGGCAAAGCACGAGCGAATAATACGAGGGGGCTTCTGCAGACAGAAACTGAGAAGGAGATGTGTAGAGATTAAAGGCAGGATGTAGGCTGGGCAAGGACTTTCCCTTCAGGGGATTCACAATAATGTCTGAAACACGTCAAATACTAAGAACGAAGGAAAAGGGAAACAAAACAGCATTTTAACTGAGCTGAATGTGTTCTCGTTTCCTGCAGGTGTTAAGCAATAGTAGCCTTAGTCCAACATTTAGTTTTTGTTTGTTTAGAGTCTTTGCAACAAAAATACTTTAGATCAGAAGATATGAATGTGACACAATTTCCCAGCAACATGTTTGTGAGTGATTCAACCTGACTCAGCAATCAGCACATGTATATACACAGTATATATAAAGTGATCTACCCTCTAGTATCTACCCTCTCAATTCTGCGATATAAAACAAGAAGCAAAGACAATACCAGCTTAAACTGTTTAGTGTTCACAATATCATGTGCCCCCTTTTCAGATGGGTAAGTAACCCAGTACATGACCCAAGTGTTGTAATATAATCTCTGAACAGCATCAACACATTGTTTTCTTAGTGTAGTACTTTGTACTTTTCACTTGAAGAAAGAATTTGAAGGGGCACCTCTACATGCTGTGGGTATTTAAGCAAATATTTCCACTTTTGCTTAAACATTCATTTCCTGAACTGCAGTGACCCCTGCTTCTTAGGGGACAAGTGGATCCAAACCACGCCTGCAGAACGCCCCTCACAGCAGAAGACAGCCACAGGATCCTCTCACTGCAGGGGGTCGAGCATTTGGACATGTACCATTGTCTTGGCGAACAACACACGCCCACTTGTCATGAAGATGGTGAAGGATGATTCAAGTAACTATGTCACTAGTGCCTGAGGTTTTTACACCATGAATCTGAAAATGGACGGTTATTGTTGACAGTCTGATCCCATTCTCAGTCAGCTGACTGTCTCGCCTTGTAAACATCTCACTAATTCACAAGCATCACGGTCATCAATTGTGTGCTGTTTCTAATTAACTGATGTCTCCAATAGATGTAAATGTAGATGCCACTTTAATCACTGTTACTATTAAAACACTAGCCAGTTGAGCTGCTGCCATCTGGGCCTTAACAATGAGCAGCATTTTACAGGATATTTATTTTCCTATTGCCAGAATCAACCACATTTTTGATGCATGCTTTGCAGTGTTATTCCACTTATTCATTTACGTTTTGCTTTTAATTTGTCAACCATCTGCATATGTTGACTTTTTTTGCACTGGCAACATATGGTAAAAAAAATCTGAAATACTTGAAATTCACTGCAGCTATTGTGTAACTGTACTAGGGAAGTGTTACTTGAGTCAGAAACAAATATGATGTCTTTGATGTTGAATTTGCAAATCTGCTGCATGTTGTTTCTGTACAGATGCCTCCAGCTATGCCTGTCAAAAAACTCAAACCAACATTCATGCAGCGCCTCTGTACAGCTGACCAGAATCCATTCAAATATTTATTGAGCAACCACAGCACATCTTAATACTCAATTTTCCCTGAAGTGCAAAACACTCACAAAACACAAACAAAATGCTGCATCTGAAACCAAATATAACACAATTATGGGGAAAAGAGTCATATAAACGTGATCGTGAACAGCAAAAGGAGTGTCTGTTCCATTGGATCACACCTGATATGTCAGGTTTCTGTTAATGAAAATATTTTTATTATTATATTAAGTTATATCTAAGGTTAAGTTATAAGCTACAATAATGAACAACGGTTCCCTGCTTCCTCATTCTCTCATATTCTCTGTTCTAATTGCAAGTGTCCACACCTCTGTGCTGCTGTGTATTATTTAATAATTATTAATAATAATATAATCATATCAATTAAAATGAATTACAGGAGTGCACCTATGATGCACTTGCGTGTGTGCACATGTAGCCTAATAACTGATCCACTACTGACACATCAACACGATGAAGTTTGAAGTTTGAAGAATGAGGCGTCGGGTTTGATGAATAACCAGACACTCATGAGTTTGGTTTTGTTTACTCCATAATTTATCTTGTTCTCACAAAATTTATCAAGAAAATGTATCTTGTTATCACGACAAACATGAGATCATGAGATAATTAATTTGTGATCTCAAGATGACGGCGTAAAGAATAAGTAAAAGCATCCACTGCTTCTGTAAGCATCAGTCTCAGCCTCATCCCACTCCTTCACACACACACATTCAAAGCACACTCTCCAAGTGCCCTTTCATCTCCCTGATCCAGTGTAATTAAGGCCCACAGCGATAAAGAGATTATGTTCTTTTTCCAAGTAAAAGGAAATGAGAGAGAGATTAAAAGAGAATGAGACTGAGAAAGGTTGAAAGAGAAATAGATAGAGAGATAGAACGCGCGGAGAGATACACTGTAGATGAGAACAGAAGTTATTTTTAAAACTTTTACTCCGCGCCAGCACAAATCAAGTGGCACCAAGGTCACCCGTCCATCCTTCTCTCGACTTCCTCCATCAGGCTGTTCTCACTTCCCTGTTTCACTGTCTCTCAATCTGCCAAACCCTCTTCTCTAATCTGCTGTTCAGTTTCTAAACCGCTGCAGATGTCTGGATTTCTTCACACAGACACACACTGACACCTCCAGCTGTCAATTTAACTCTGTGACAGTGTGTGTGTGTGTGTGTGTGTGGCAGTAGCTCATGTCAAGGACACATGTAATCACCGAGTGCACGTGTGCCAGTCATTTGTTGGCGTGTGCGACCGCCTGACCATGGGCTGAGTGCATGCAGAGGAGGATGTATGTAAACATAGCAGTGTATATATTTGTAAGTGTATGTCACCCTGTCCTTGCATGTGAGCCAACCGTGTCAGTGAGTAAGTGAGTGAGCGAGAGAGAAGTTCAGCTTCTCCTGCAGCATTAATAAAGCAGAGCCATAAAGATAGATGGACGACGAGTGAGGAAAGAAGTGTGTGTGTGTGAGTGTGTACTGAGGGAGCTGAGACGGAGCAAATGAGGGGAAGAATGATAAAAGATGTTAGTTGGAGGCAGTTTAGTTGAAAGTGTGTTGATGGTTCAATAAGGAGCCTTTCAGACAGAACTGATATGAGCCTGAGAGCGAGAAAGAGTCTGTTCGTGTCTGAGCAAACACTGATTATACTTAGGGGAGTAAATATTCGTTTTTTTTTGTTTTTGATAAGATGCCATCCTTTTTTTTGACTTGTACAGACAAATGGATATGAGTGGGTACAGAGTGAGAGCTGCTGTCATTGCTTGAGGGAAACAAAGACACAACTTTTAACTGCAGTGAAACTAATCCTGCAAATAAAGAGTCAGAGCCAGGGCTGCTTTCCAGGGAAGACATAATGTATGTAAGTGGTCTGAGAGACATCCCGGGCCAATCAGAGGATGTAAAACGGTCTAATTAACTAGATGAATTCTTGTAGAGTTTGAGGTTCAGACCGACCAGCTGAGTCACCACAAAGCAGCAAACTAGGTCAATGTAGGCATTGGATTGTACTTTCAATCAGCTGATACCCCGCATTAAAGGATTCATATCAGGATCATCCCAACTGGTTTACACACATATTAGCAGGCAGAGTGCAGAATATGAAGTCGGGGCCCTAATGTTGATCCAAAGAAAAGAGGAGCAGGGTGGAAAGGCAGCGTAAAGAACACTGCCAGAAGAAAGTGAGAAAAACTGAATTTAAAAATGAGAAAGGGAGGCGGGAGGGACCCTCTGGTGGGTTTATCTCCCTCAGGACCGCCTGGTCCTACTCAGCTCGATTGTGAGTATGAGAAAACAGAGGAATCTAAACTTCAATCCTGCACATCTCCACCTGCCTTAAGCTTTTGCTTCTCCTGTCTATTTCATCTGCTGTCACTGCTCTGTATATTTTCCCTCCTGCCTCTAGTTCTCTCTCTATTCATGTCTCTGTCAAGCCTCACTTGTGTTTTGTTCACTGAACTGAACTATTGCATTGTGCTATTGAGCTGTGGTGTAAGTTATCAAAGTCACATTTCCTATTAGGAATATTTCCAACTCCACACGTTATTGCATATTTGTTTTCTTCCTGAGATTTGGAGTGAGAAGACTGATACTTCTGTAGGTCTGCACGATACAACAAACAATAGATTTGACATCCAGATAACGATGTCAAGTTTTGTGTCAACTTATGAAAACCCTGTTTTTCTCGACCCTGTGAATTGGGTCCATGCTCCTGGTGTGGCAGTGCTAAGCTAATCTACTGGTGATTCTGCAGAGACATTGGAGCTGTATTGAGCCTTCCTAAACTATTACTTCAGTGGTGATGGGATGCATGAAGCAAGAACCTAAAGGAGAATTTCATTTTAAAGAAACAAGACCAGTTGCTCCCAGCCTCAATATTTTTCTTTGGTGTTGCATAACTCACTGATTCGCTTTTTCATTCGGCCATGCAGCTCTTTGACACGTTTTCTCCACATGGATTAATTTGTCCAACTAAACTAATGTTCTTGATCTTTGGGGTTATCAAGAGTTACTTAGTGTGAAATTGCACCCCAAGTGTTGACATTCACGGGACACTGTGTGCTACTTAAAACTCAGAGACGATTAGAACATGTAGCTGAATCAACAGCCTGAGTCAGCACTTACTGGAAGCATGAGTCAGTGATATCTGGGGTCATGATAAAAATGTTGTGTTGTCCGCACACGGGTGCCGACACAATAGAGCAACGTGTGTCACAAAGCAACATTACAGTACGTCTCCTTAAAGTTTGTTGTTCACAACGCAGCCATTGAAAACCCGTTTCCCTTTACACAGAGTAGACTGTTTTGTATTACTACTATCAAATCACATTTTATTTAGTAGTTCAAATCACTGATAATCTTAATACATTACATATGATAATGAAGGGCAGGAGTTATCTATAGCTCTATAGCAAAATACAAACACACAAAGCTTGAGACATACAGAGTTATTGACTGGGGTCTGGCTCAGACAAACCAAATCTGCTAAAGCAAAAGGGTCTATTGTACTACATGACCTTCACCCGATAAAAGACAAAGGCCACAGGAAAATCAATTGTGTGAGTTTGTGTGTATGTGTGTGCATGTGGGCTGACCACCATACCGTTCAAATGAATATGTGTCGAGTGAGACTCAGTGCTGTGGTGAAGCAACCTTGTCACCTCTGTCACATCACGGACATGCCATGACAAAAAAAAAAAAAAAACATAGACGTCACAGTTTTAACACATAAAATAAAACAAAAGCACCTTCTGGCACAAACGGAAAACTTAACTCAAGTCGTCAATAAGTAAAATCTGGATTATTAAAGGAGAGTTGCTCCTTCAGATATTGGGTTGTATTTATTACCGTATTGTACTCACGTCTCTCTCTACACATACTGCTGTTACTTCAGTTACTGATTTCCTAGAGTGTCTTTGGATGACTCACTGAGACTGAGCACTGCTGGTGAATTCAGCTCTGAACACATCGTGGAGGTGTGGAGGGAGTGATATTGATAGTGACTGAGGCAAACTATGAATAAGGTAAAATTTTCCATTTTAGAAAAAATGAAATCTCCCTCTGTTCAATCTGAATAAAACCACCAGACGAACTTAACGATTATAATGTGATCATGCTTCATTGTATTTAAAAGAACTGGTCACAGCTCGTTTTCTCAAGTTCACAAGACAAAGAAATGACAAAAGATATCATTCAAAAATATACACTGCCCGCCAAAATAAATAAATAAATAAATAAATAAAAAGTACACACTATAATATTTCGTTGGACCACCTTTAGCTTTGATTACAGCACGTGTTCACTGTGGCATTGTTTCAATGAGCTTCTGCAAAGTCAACATTATTTTTTGTCCAGAGTTGCATTAACAATGATGTAATAACCTGGTCATTCAGTATATTCAGGTAGTCCGCTGACCTCATAACGTTACTGAACCTAGACCTGACCAACTGCAGCAGCCCCAGATCATAGCACTGCCCCCACAGGCTTGTACAGTAGACACTAGGCATGATGGGTGCATTACTTCACCTGCCTCTCTTCTTACCCTGATGCTCCATCACTCTGGATCGGGGTAAATCTGGACTCATCAGACCACATGACCTTCTTCCATTGGACAGTTCTTAACCAAGCTTTAGTAGTTTATCAATCTCCTTAGATGTTTTCTTTGATTCATGCCAATATTTCATTGCATTACATTCACGACCACAGGATGTGTCTTCAGACATGGTTGTTTAAGAAATGAGAAGCTCCTCACTGCTTCAGTTTGTTGCCAGCTGAAAACTAATCATCCATGAAATAATTATCCAAAGGGAGGCTCTTACCTGTTTGCTTAGTTAAATCCAGGTGGTGACAGTGTATCTTCTTCTGCTGAGTCAAAGAGATTGATTCCTCATCTCTCTCTAGAAAAGTCTAAGTTGGCATCACTTTGCTCCACTTTCCAAAAATAAGCTACTAAATAACCCATCGGGACAGTTTCACTGACACAGTCTGAAGCTGGTCCCCTGTCACATGTTATTTCATATCTACCTTTCAAAAAGAGTTTTTAACAGGGCCCCTTGACTCGATGTATAATTCAAATCACAAAATGCTTTTCTGACTGATTTTCCATCACCTCAACGTCTGAAGTATAGTTACCATTAAAGACACAGAGCTCATGTCCTTGGTGATTTTATTTTCTTACTAGATTTTAATTCCACAGCTTTAAAGAAAGAAGATAAATTATGTTTTTTTTTAAAGTTTTTTCTGAGTTGACCATTTAAAACCTGTGTTTAATGCCAGTGAAACAATTAATTGGTGTGTTTTCTGACATCTTTGGAGTCTGATCAAAGAGATCCTCGCAGCCATGACCTCAGTGTTTCTAAAACCATTTTCATTCATCTAAATAGATCATTATGATAAACAAGGCTGCATAGTTGATACTTTTAGAGTGACCAACATTATATAACAATAAAATTATCAAAGTACAGCAGATGCAGGTGAAGCTGAAACAATCTGCAGCCTTTTAACACATAAAATAAAACAAAAGCACCTTCCGGCATCAACGGAAAACTTAACTCAAGTCATCAATAAGTTAAATCCGGATTATTAAAGGAGAGTTGCTCCTTCAGATACTGTGTTGTAATTATTACTGTATTATACTCACGTCTAATAAGAAAAGCCATCAGTTAAGTTATTTGTGAGCTACAAGGTTTGTTGATTTCAATTAAAATATCACAAAGTTATATTTTACCTTTACACAACATTCACAATGTTACACTATTTCTAGCTTCTCCAGCAGATTTCTTCAATAAAGGAAGACACCAAGTCCCCTTTTTATGGCTCCATACATGGCTGTAAAAGTGGATCCGATTTTTACCGACTGACGTCAAAGCCGGACTGAGCTGAGCCGCGACTGAAGTCTCCACAGTTACTGCTGTCAGGATGTCTCCTCTGACAGGAGAGCTGTCAGCACACGAGGACCACACACACTCACACAAATACCTGACCCAATTTTCAAGCTGCTAAACCATCCAGCAACCACAGCCAGAGAGACGTCAACAAACAGCCAAAAAAAAAAAAAAAACAAGTAGCATCAAAATCCTCTCTGTCCCCTCTTGGCAAAGCTATTTCAACATAGCACCTCCCTTCTCTTCCTTTGTTTCTGAATGCCAGCAACCTATTTTTTCCTTGCCTTTCTTTTTCTATCATTAGACTAAACAACTGGGAGAGAATCCAACTCTGACTTGAGCCACTTCTTCCTACAACCCCGGCAACAACAGAGAGCCAACCGTCCGTTCCAGTGCTGGCTTTTTTTAATGCCAAAACAGAGACTTTAGACCCCACCACACACCCTGAATGTCTGCTTCCAATATCCAGGAGCACATCATCAAGCCTCAGATGCAAACCCTGGCCATGATCGCCTGGCAAGACAACCGATTGGCCCAATCAGCAGCTCCAGATGCTGTGATGTGCCAGACAGGATTAGCTCACATCAGGCCAGAGGGGCTGCAGTTCCTCCCTCTTACCCCACACCTTATCCTCTAACCTGCCTTGTCTGATTGCTCCTCTGATCCTCTGCCACCATCACAAACACCTCATGCACACACTCGTGCATGCACACGCTAAATTATGAGTTAATTACCAAACGAGTGGCAATAATACAGTAGTTATGTGCATGTATGTGAGCACAGTATGTGTTTAGATCACTCTGCTAATTGAATTGCATTAGTGTATGTGTGCATACAGAATCAGCTAATTGAATGAGACTGCATTTAATGAAATGGGATGAAACTTTAATGATCCCTGTGGAGAGACAGGGACGTTGCAGTAATAAGAGGATACAAGCAGGACAGGAATAGTATGTTATATAAAGGAAAACATAGATCAGAGTGTATGTAGAGTGAAGAAATGATATGAATCCTACCTGACGGACATGGAGAACTCTCCAGGAGCGCTTTCACTCTCTCTGACCAGAAAAGCTCCACACTCCCTGTGTCTGAGTCGACTTTCTGCCACACCTCGAGATATACGACCTGCAAACCAGCTGGAGGCAAATAGCACGCAAGAATGAAACAAGGTCCATGATGTGAACTGGGTTGTTCAGAGATGTGAGCAGCTGCAGCACAGTTGTGTTCACATGAACTTCATATGAGAGTTTGTTCACATTCATCATAACAATTTACAGGAAAGGCACAGATCAATGCTGACAAAGAAGTAAAAGACAGTTTAAGGGTGGGAAATAGAAAAAAATTTAAAATTAGCACGTTTGTGAAGTTATTTTTAAACCCAGCTGCTAAATGTGCAGACAACACCAATCTGCAAATGCTGACTTTCAGCTGTCAGCGGTGGAGCGTGAGTAATACAGTCTTTTTAATTTTATTTCTCTGCTCATTAGTCTTGCTTAGTTGAGGAGCTTTCAGTCAGTTTGATGACTGAAATGAGGACAGAGAACATCCAATGTGGTGGACAAATTATACGACCCTTTTGGCTGTGGTCATAAGGTCAGAAGTGTGTGCACAAACTTAACTAGGCAACGTCCAGCTGCACCGTTTATTAACGAGCCGTGTTGTCGGCTTAGAGTTTGTCACAATGAAAAGTAGAGCCCAGCTGGTGTAGGACCATCTGATGGAGATACAGGGTGTACCAGCAGCTTCACTGTAAACACACACACGGCTGTATCATGTGTGATTACGTAAGGTAGCGAGTGAGTGTGTCCCTTTGGGTAGGCTGCCTTATACCGGAGTGCAGATGTCCAAAGCAGAGCAGAAAAAGCCCCGAGCCGCGCACACTCACTGATGAGCTGTTTAGATAGACCAGTGCTGGGTGTGTGAAACGTAATCATCTGCTTTACAGATGAGCTGGAGATGTGCCTGTGCATATGTGTGCGTGCACATGTGTGTGTGTGTGTGTGTGGGTACTTACGCGTGTGGTCGCAGGTTGATGTAGTTTTTTGGCACAAAGCCTTTTCTGTTGTGGAGCTCAGCTGTGTACCAGTTAGGATCATCCTCCATGTTGGTGATCTAGGATCAAGAAAACACATGAAATATGGGCCATAACGATGTCGGCTATCGGGTGAATGGCCACCATCATTTTTCTCTCTCTTGCTGTGTATGTGTCTCCTTGCCAGGCCTCTCTTCTTCTATTATTCGGTGCAGTGGCTCTCATCCATCTTTGTGTGAACCGTCAGTTCATACAAATTCCACACTGAATTATTGGCAAGTTCAAAATGCCATGTAAAGATCATCGTCATGATTACACACACTGAGGGGCCCGCTAACAGATCTGGTCTGAACTGGATTAAATAGATAACTCCAGTTAAACTGCTTTAACATTTACTCCTCACTGTTTTTTTTTTTTTTATGTGATATTCTAATCCAGCTCCTTGTCATTTTGATATTGATATTTTAAGCTGTTTCTTGGTTTGCAGTGACACTTTTTTATCTACGAGCTGAAGTTCATGACTTTTTAAATCATTTTTTAAAATATATATATAAACTTCTATAGTAGTGTGTCTTGATAATGAAAGTCACACTAAGACATTAAAAGCAACAGCTACCATTGTGTCGTATGCAGATAAAACGATGTGACATACAGTTTAGACTAACAGCAATGCATCCTCCCAGTGAGGCCTTCAGTGCAGCTATGATGAATGAATTCCTTGGGTTGTGTTGTCCCATCTGCCAAAAAGTATCCATGTCCCCTCGGTGCCCTGAGAAATTTCATTTCATGCACTGACTGTTTTAAACGTGACACTGCACGTTTGTACATGCTTTTTGAACATGCAATGAGTTGCAGACTTGGTTCAGTGTCGACCAAGAAGTAGAAATATTGGGCAGATTAATACAACGTGTTGGACTAAAGACGCCACGTTCACCCAGCTGGATGTTTTTACACCTGTTGTCACTTATTCATTTCGATGTGCCACAGTCTCTGTTAATTTATCACTTTGAGTTCATGACCTGCAGTCGTTAACTTTTCTAACCAAAGTAAAAACTGAAAAGTCGTGTCTTCTTCTCACTTCTTATAATGATATTACACATAGAACATGTTGGGGGAGAACACCATCGGTCAAAACCAACTCTAGTCCACCAAGTATTTTGCTTCATACATTGGACGTGTTGTATTAAATGTCCAATACATAACTTATTCATTTGATATACAAGGCACACTGTTCTAAGATTAGCAGCAGTTTTTAGACCCGTCCGTGAGAATCTGTATTGAAAATCTATATTTAGGCTGTTTATCCACGACCACCCTGACTAATTCAGCTGTGTCTGACTCAGTTCCTTCCGGTCCATGCCAATGGATTTCACAATTATATAATTAACTCTTAAATAAGCCCCAAAATAAAGCAAGGAAAAATACATAATGTTCAACATGAATGCTGGCACTACACGGGACCGGGTTCTTTTTGTTGGACCAGGAAGTGAATGAACAATTTCAAATTGGCTACTTCCTGGATTTTAGTTGCTGACAGGTGACACAATCCAAATCCAATTAAAATCCCAGATTGTCACGTTCATGCTCCGGGGTTTGGAGAACAAAAGGAATGTGTGTTTCCACTTTTGTGTGCATTGTAGTTTGACTTGGCCCTACTGTCTGTCAGCTTTAAACTGAATGTCAGAGCAGCTACGTTTTTATTTAACTGCTTCTTTCATTTCTCACAACTGATAGATGCATAAAAATATCTGCTTTTATCCACACTGGCAAAGAGAAGGGTGTCAACAAAAAGACAAAGATTAAAAAAAAAAAAAAAGCAGTGACATAAAAGGTATCTGACATTTAATTTTAGTTTTTTTACCAGCATAAAATTATGGACATTGTGCTGAATGTGAACTCTATGAGCCGTTGTGATGTAATAAAGCTCAGGCCATTCGGTGCCACAAACAGCAATGAACTAATGTGCCGAATTATTCCAATGTGTTTGACCCAAGTTTGAACCACAGCTCTTTTGACAGTGTTTGAAGGTCTGGTCCCATTTTAGAGACAGTAAATGTGTCACTGTGGCCTAAAACCTTCAGTTAGCACTTAACTTTGATGCTGTTGAGCTGGAACCATTGGTATAAGTACAGCATTACATCGCTATTTGCCTATCAAGGCAAAATCTAATGGATATATTAAACAATAATAATTATTATTTTACAACAATACATTTAAGATAGCAACAACATAAGGGTTTCTGAGTAAAGAGGAAGTCAGAGCAGGCTTGGACTCAAAGCTTCTCCTGCCGCAGAACTGCACTCTGGTCTCCTGAGGCTGAATCCACTGGACAAATGAATCTCACTTCTTCAGTGGATTTGTCCACTTATGACCGTTGAACAGCTGGTGCCACGCTATAAATCTAGAAAGAAGCTCACGCTGAGGTTTACCGCTAATGTCTTAGAGGGACAATTTTCTACTACAATAATTTCCAGCTGTGCAGAAACAATCTCAGTCCTGAATCTGGCCTGTTACCTATTGGAAAAATACTAGAGGCAGTGTTTAAGAAACTTACATCCATGTAAGTTGTAGTTGTAACTGTTTCCTAATTACAATTACATACAAACTAGTTGCCGGACTAGTTTGTAATTATGAATTTTATTTGTTATTTTTTATTTATTTATTTTTTAGATGACTGACTGAAACAACTTTTAAACGTCTAGTACAAAACACAATAATGACGTTTTACGTTTATGGTGGGAAACTAGCAGTACTAGCAGTGTGCACTTCCCTGTTTCATACTTTCCACTGTTTTTTCATGCAAAGCTAAGTTTGCCAGCTTCTGGTTCTAGTTAAATATATATTACACATTCAAGAATGGTATCACACGTCCCAACTATTTACAGTATAAAGGTGTCTACCGCCCAGCAAATTTAAATTGTGCTAAGATTCAACATAAACACTCCCCCCTTCTCAGTGGGACTATTTCTACCATTTAATAATAAAGTCACTCTTTCTTTAGTCAGTAGCAGCACCTGCGTGCACGTATGATGCCAAGAGCTGGAGACTTTAAAGTTCTAATTGTTATAATTATCACATCAGAGGCAGAGAGAGAGAAAGAAAGCGTGACCTGGTATGAGCAATGTGTGAGACCCATGCTGGATACATAGATCAACACAGACATATAGAAAGATAGAAATCATACAGACCAACGGAGAAACAAGTGGAAAAATCGTCTCTTTACCTTTAGCAAGTCTCCTTTGTTGAAACTGAGTTCATCGCCCTCTGTGGCACGAAACGTATACAGTGCCATTGCCTCCATGTTGAAACCCCCCAACTCTCGCACACACTCTCACACACACACACACACACTCACACACTAACACCTGGGACCCCCACTAGTGTCCCTGGACCAGGGGGTAAGAAATATAAAAAAAAACAATAAATAGAATAAAATAGATGATAGAGTGAAATGACTGACAGGAAGAGATGAGGGAGAAGAAGAAGAGGAGGAGGAGAGTGGAGGTCTGGTCTGTCCGCTGAGCCAGAGAACGCGTGAGAGAACCAGAGCAGAGGAGAAGAGCGAGATCGAGCTCAGCGAGGGGAAAAACACGACTGGCTGCTGCTCAGCAACACACTGCCATGAGTTACGTTCAGAGAGAGAGAGCGCGCGAGAGAGAGAGAGAGAGAGAGAGAGAGAGAGAGCACATAGGGGCAGAGGGAGTGGGAGGCACTTCCTGTGTATATATTTGTCTCATACGTTCAATGTGGCTTCTGTGGATTCTCAATGTGTTTCCTTCAATCATTTGTCTGCATGTTCTTGTGGTTTAGTCGTTACAAATAATCGTATTGTGTTTTTTTTTCACACCTTTGAAGTGAAAGATGAGCTCACGTTTTTTCTCCTTCGCTGGTCACCTTTTAAAGATGCAACTTGAGGTGTTTAGGTGAAGGTCATGATAATGTCAGAAACAGGAAGAATTAATCAGATGAAAGATCAATTATTCACTGTCATGAACACAAGTTTTGCTCACACAGCAAGTTGACAGATTCAACTTTCAGTTTCAGTCTGAAGCCAGTCTAAGGCGGCACCATATTCTTGTCGGAGGAGAAGTTGCAGCCCACACATCTCTTTGTTAAGTGCCCCCTTTTTGTTCCATCGCCCATTCGACATGTACATTCTAATTGCATCCAGGGTTGCACCTTAAACACCGAAAGAGAAGGTGTGTGTGTTAAAATAAATCAGATATTGTATTTGAGTGGGTGTTTAGGTAGCATCACCTGGAAACCATTTACCTAAGAAACAACCAATCAGATTATTGCAATTACCACATTACCTCAAAACATACCACACCTCTAGACCTCTAGACATATATCGCTGGGGTGGCGTGTGTCCGAGAACCAAGAGTGAGATAGAGGGATTTGCTTATAGACTAGAGAAAGAAACACACACAGCACTCATGGCTGATGATTTCAATAGCATGACCTGTGCAGGAAGTCCCCAGTCAGCTGCTCGATTGACTCAGAGATGAGAAGAAGAGGAGGAGGGCAAATGTCTGGATGTGTGGTGATGGAAGAATAGAAGAGGAAGAGGAGCAGAGGAAGTGGAACTGCCAAAGTTTAATTTGGCCCTTTATTATTATTCTTTTTTATTTCTTCTGTTTCATGGTTCATAGTTGTTTTTACTGCTGCATGGCAAATTCAATTCAATTAAATTTTATTTGTATAGCGCAAAATGACAACAGAAGTCATCTTGAGGGAGAGAGAAAAGACAAAGTGAATGGTAGCATTTGAATGGATAAACAGGAGGAGAGGAGAGGAGAGGAGAGAAGCTCAGTGTGTCAGCAGAGGTCCTCCAGCAGACTAATCTATAGCACCCAGCCATGGTGGTGAACACTGCTCATATTTTCTTCTGTTCACTACAGTTACATCACTTCCTGTGTCCGTTTCCAGTGAAGACAGCACCGGATGTTGTGAACTGCGAGCATGAATGCTTTGATAAAGTAGAGTCATACGTTGAATCAGTTGTTCTACACGCTGACACATTTACTGACAATACTGAGGGATTTTTAGTTTAATAAGTTTCACAGTAACTATTGTGTAAAAGTTTGAGCTGACACTCCACTGTCAGTGGTAACAAAGATTCTGTGGCCTGTGGCTGTGGCGCATGTTTGTTTGTTGCCCACAGCACAAAGGCACATCTGGTTTGCTCTGGTTTTCATGCTAGTCTTTTTCTTCCTGAGTGACACTTCCTTCAAAGACAATAACAACACTGCCTGTCTCTAAGTGTTTCTAATTACTTATGAGTTTGCTCCCACGCACTTGTTATTTTATCTGTTGTTCCTGCGGATTTGTGTAGTTATATCGGCCCCTTGACATTTTTTATCTCCCATATTTTAGTCTGTCTCTCTCTGCACCACGACCCCCTCCTCTCACCTCTAGCACTTCCCCACTCCCATGCACATATTAAATAGTAGACGAGATGTCAGCTGAGTGATTCACTTCTTGGTGCCAACACTGGCAAAGTGAGTGAAAGAGTTTGAAATGTTCGTCTAATGCTGAGCAGATGAATAAGGATGCATTTGATCATTGACTCAATTTTAACATTAAGAAAATGCCACACTAAATTGGAAAACTACACTAAGTGATCATATTAAATGTGTAAACAAGTCCCACTGTTGAGCTCACTCTTGCAAACTTACAGTATGTATGTGGCAAGTTAAATATTCATTAACCACACAGGCTTTCTGTAGTTATATGCAGAGGAATATAATTAAGTTTGGCATTAAGCTATGCAGAAAATACTGGTTCTGTTTGAATTAATCGGGCTCTTTGCAGCTGAGTGAGATTATCGCTGTGTATTATTAATGTTTTCTGTGTAACTGTTGGTTCAAGTCACATCAGTTTGTTTTGTGGTGTAGGGGATATCCAGTAGAGTGTCTGTCAGCAGCAGTGCTAGGCTGAAAAAAAAAACAAAAAACTACGGCATCGTTTGTGCAAATAGAGAGACGGATTAATTCCCAGAGTCACTGAATTATAGATTTCAACATATTATAAAAATATATATAAATGAAACTCTGCATATGTGAATTAAATATGTTTACATGCCAGCTCTTAAAGCAGTTTAGAACTTTTTCTACTTCAGGTAGAATCTGCAGCCGCTCCTAGCAGCATAACAACATCTGCATGTATAAAAAGATTTAGCTAATAAGCTGGCAGGAGTGGCAGGTATTGCACATGATCCTGTTTCACCCTTTCTGTCTTCCCGTGATTTCTGCTGCCCCTGGAACCATGTGCGCCACTGCAGGCCAAAGACTGAATCCTGGCAGTCTTTCCCTTTGCTACCTAGCGTTGTACTCGGGCAGCAACTACCAGGTCCCTTTGCAAGTCGATAAGTTTCCTTATTGAGCCTTCTACGTTCACACTTTGCCTTTGAATAATATTCTAATTATTATGATTCATGCGATGCTGCCTTTGTAACTGTGATTTACTGTCAGTGCTTAAATTGGTGAAGTATGACAAACACTGCTCAGTTATATAATGCGGAGATGGACGAGATACGGCAAGTCTTTAACACAGACTAAACACTCTTAGCGTCAACAGGCTGGTATTTAATGACTAATGTATTCTCTGATCTCTCTGTTAAGGTACAGATAGCTGATAGATAAACTTTATCATTTAATTGTATTTCTCTGTGCATAATGTGTCCTTTGTTTAAAGATGTTTAATGCTGTTATTTTATACTTAATAGAGTTATGTGACATAGCCAGGACTGCAGTTGTATGCATCTTAACCACTTGATCACCAGACTCTCTGTGAACTGTTTTTTCTCACGTTGCAGGTCATCTTTGCTTCTCATCACTTACAGACCTATTTTAATAGTCATATATACAATAGCGTGACGTTAATTAATTAGAAAGTAATAAGAAATAGAACTTGCACTGCTTCTCTCTTCGAAAAACTTATACTGTATGATGACTATATCTAAATAGGTGAAATGAAAATGCAAAGTTGGATGGTGTACGCTGTAGGGGTCAAATGCAAATGCATAAACTATTTTGGATTTTGTTGCTCAATCAATCCAGTGTTAGCAGCAACTGTAAGTCAGTGAGTACAGGCATAAAAACTGGTCAGTGAATTAGACCTAAGGGTGGATGGGAAGCCAATGAGTTGCTAATAGGGTGTGAGTGTTGTGAATGGGGCTGTTTCTATAAGCTGGCAGGCTGTTGTGTTTAATGCTAATTAGCTGTAATGACTTTTTAAATCAGGGGTCGTCAATAGTTTTCACATAATAAAGGACACAGTGGCTGCAGGGGTTCTGTTAGAAGGACCTCCCAAATTACCCTCACATCACAACCAAACCTTCTGATAAGAGCACAAAGTGAATCACTCCTGACCTCTGTTGGCTGAAACTGGACCTGCAGGGGGTGATCTGATATTGTTTGCCATGCCTCACCTGTATTGCATTCACTGACCATATACCTGTTTTCCATTCAACAGTGCAGCCCGTGTTTGAACAAGCTTGAATGGGCATGATAATGCACTGAAGCAAACGTGATAACGCTCAGACTGGCATGATAAGATAAAAAAAACAACTGGGTAATAAAGTGATAACAGGAATTAGTAAATTGCTCCTGTGCCACATGCATGAATGTTAATATGTGTGTGTTTTTCTTTGCATGTTTGGAAAATTCTTTCTTGAGTCAAAAATTTGACCCAGTAAATATAAAATTATTATATAAATTGATATCCTGCCCTCGTCCTTCCACCTCTAGTGTTGCTGGACAAACAAACTTTGGTAGATACATAATCCTCTTTTTAATCGTATCATATCTAAGCTAAATATTGACTGTTCCAGTGAGCTTCAGGAATTATACTTTAAATGTGTTTGTTATGAAAACTGATGTGATGAGTCGCCAGTTCACACAACTGAAGAAGAGGGTTAGAAATTGTGTTTTGTTGGAAAAAAACAGCAGTCTTAATTAATAATACAACTTTTTTTCTCCATTAATCAATTGTCTACTTGTCAAAATCTCATAAACTGTACTACAATTTAACTGATGTGTTTTGTGTCAAGCAATAAACTCAGTGTGACTGATAAATAAAAAGCCTTTTCTCAATGAGATCTCCAAGCCTCTCTTTCATCCTCTCACTGTTTCACACAACAGAGAGTAAAAAACACACCTAAATCAGATTGGCTTAGGCCTCTTATGGCTTATGAGGTGCTCCTAATAGCAGGAACAGTTAAGCCCCAGCGAGATACTCTAATCACAAAAGAAAAGAGACAATCAAAGTGTTAAAAGACCAAAAATGAAAGCGTGTAAAGTAGACTTTCCATCTATATTTCAGGTACTGGTAGCAGAGACGTAAAACTGTGTCTATTTTAAGCACCACACTCTTCGAGTACAGCTATGCATTTAGACTTTTCTATTCATAGCTGATGGTGCACACTCAAGGCGACTTTCATGTCTATTCATAGAGCCTGATTTGAATAAACACAGCGTTATGCATGCGTGTCAGAAACCTGCGACGGCCGTGTCCCTCCCATTGAAAACTCAAAGTTTAAAGGACTGTGGAACAATCCGAGAGATGGAATGCTGTTCTTCTCCTGTGGCTTGTCCTGACACACCTGTAACACACACTCTGACACATCATAACATGCACTTTGTTGTGTAATAAGCCTACATGTTATAATCCCAGTGGCGTCCAGTCTACTACTTTCTTTAAAGATAAAGACAACCACACCAGCTGGCCACTGAGAAGAAACTAATTTACATTGGATCTATTGATTAAATTATATTTGATCTCATCTCTTATTTGCAACCCTGCAGCAGACAGCACTGGTATGTTTGTACTTATCTGCTCACTCTGCAATAACCCACCCTGTTGCATGCAATTCTTGTGAAAACTTGAAATAATTGCGTGACCTGGCCTCTGATGAAATGCTAGGTTCCGGACTTTTTGTGTCCCCAGCAAGTTAAGCCGCCTTGGTCACACCCTTCCCAGCCTCCCCCCCTTCCCACCCTGCCGCCATGTTCTGGAGGAGGAGATACGTGTAGCTTGGCTTTAGCTGGTTTAGCATTAGCAACATCTAGCTAAGCGGAGGTGCAACAAGCTCCCTGATCGCCGAAATAAGTGTCCCGTCTTGGTTTTTTATTACTTTGAATCGCCGCAACTTGTTTTAGAGTTCACATCCCTGGACTAAGAGTAACGACAGGAGCAAACACAACCAAGAAAATATGGTAAGTTACAGTCGGTTTTAAGACATCCGAGTTGTTTTGTTTTCCCAGTGTCCTGTGATCCAGTTTGCTGTGGTGATGTCTCCACCGAGCACCCGTCTTGGCTGCTAGCTTGGAAGACTGCTAACTAGCTTAGCATGCTCGTTAGCAATTTTAGTACAGAAAATACGTTTGAGAGCTAAGCGGAATGATTGTTTATACACATGTAGGGCTATACGCGTATTTAATAAACAGTACAGTTCGTATTACATCGACCTTCAATTGGATGCTAAGTTATCAACAGTTGAGCTTTTAGCCGAACTGATGGAGAGGAGCTGTGCGCCCGGCTAACCCAACACAAGCTCTGCTAGCGTTATTCAACTTTTTCCAATAGCAAGTTTTTGTTAACGTGATTTTTAACGCGGATGTTACCATCAGTCAGCGGTTGGTGTCCCAGTTAAACAGCAAAGCCAGTGGCTGACTGAGCGGCACAGAATATGTAATAAAACAAACTTATTATGAATTTACAGTCCAGTTTCACAAACTAAACCAGCGCGATTAAGTTGCGTTGTTCGTTAGCTTATTTCGCTAGCTAACGACAAATACTTGTCGCAACTTTGAACTTGCTAACGTTAGCGTTAACCGTAAATAGTTAGCAGTTGGGCTAGTTGTGTCATCCGATGCCCTGAGGTGAAGTTCAACAAGGATGGAGATTTTCTGGCGTTTGACATCATTTCGTAATTCAAACAGGTCGTTTGAATAAGATATGTGGAAACATAGAATGAATAGTGCCGCGTACTTAGCAAAGAAACTCATGTTAGCTGAAGCTACTTTAGCGTATGTGCTACTCAGTCATGCCAGTTAAAGGAAGCGCCGTGATTTATTCCCCTTTCCATCGGTTTAGTTCTTGTTTCGTCCTTTACCGGGTTCTAAGCTTGGACTGTGAACCATGTTAGTTTAACCTTAGGTGACTATTGTGAGTCATCATGGCGAAACATGACGTCTATATCCTTAATGAGATTTATAAAGGAATTCTTGGCGGTGTGGGCGCTGTCTGTTTACTCGCTTCGTTTCCGATCGGCTAACCCTGCTGCTAGGGAGGCGCACATGAGATGTTAGCTGGAAGATAATGACCAGTGGTAATCTTTATTTTATGAGCCATCGTCGGAGATAGATTTGTTAGGATTGAGATTTCCCAACTAAGCCCATATAAACGTGGCCCGAGAGAGGGGCAGGGCATTGTCTATTGTCAGGGCGATCAGTCAGTCACCGTGGATGACAGATGCATCATCACCGTCCTCCTCCTGCCCCTGACTTGCTTTGTTTCCCTGGGAGGACAGGCAGGGGTCATGCCGATCATCAAAACGTGCTTCAGGGTTCAATTTTCATCATATCTGACAGTCTCACAGCCACTTTATTGCTTTTGGAACACGTGTTAGTGGTTTGATTGTCTTTGGGTTCTTAGTTTGCCTTGTTGAAGGTAATCCTTGAATTGGCAAGTACTTCAGGATTAAATAGTTGTACATGTGGCTTGTGGTTACCCTCGATTGCAATTGAAAAGGAGCAAATTGATGGTTAGTGAACTGGCTGGATAACTTGGTGTTTCACACTTCTCTCTGTTTGAAACAGACTAAACATGGTGTCTCTCACACACACGCACACACACACACACACACACACACACACACACACCACAGACACCTGATTGTGCAAGCTTCTATCTCCAGATCAGATTTATTCTTGCTGTGTGGGCCTGGCAAGATAGACCTGTTCTCAGTTCAGGGCTTCTCAGCCCTTAATGCTAATCACAGTTTACCTAGGTTTTGACAGGCACAAAGACACGGCACAAACACAGAGAGATGTTTCACTGGTGTTCTTGTGTCAGATATTTCTCATGTGTCCAGTGTTCACTGTCATTTGATGGACTTTTACTGTAATATTAGGCTGTTTAGCTCTTTAGCAAATTTCTTTATGTCATGGCATTGTCTCACACTGTCAAACTGTTGGAATTTCTTAATAGCTTTATTCCTCTTATTTTGTCTGTGTTACATCTATTACATGTATTCTTGTAGCACAGCAACATGTGCCACCTGTTGTGGTATTTTAACCAAGTGCAATAGGCTATTTTGATAGCTGTAACAAACAGACAAGTTTAGAAAATGTGGATGTAGTTATAATAAGGTAATGTAACACTTCATTGCATCAGAAATGAAACATCAGAAAGTCTTAAAATTAAAGAAGTGAGCAACAGTAGTAGAAGTCGTTCACCAGCATCTAGTTTGGTTTAAATGGGCCTTAATTTGAATTTTCTGACTTTGCATGTAACAGTTCATGCTACCGTGTCATGTCCATTCACTGAGAAGGTGGTTTGGTCAATGACACATATTTACTAGTTCATATCTATTTCTGTCCCCATTCAGAGAAACCCTGGCTGATTTCGGATTAAGCTCTTTGGCCACAGTAGCTACACGTGCTGCTTATTATGCCAAAATCAGTGTGGTTAAACACACACCATACAGAAAATGTTGGTATGAGTGGGCAAACCTTTTATGTTTAACAAATTAGACAAGAATAATGATGGGTTCAGTCATTCAGGTAGTAAATAGTTATGTTTTAGATGCATAAGCGTAAGTCATGTGGGCCATCTCTTCTGGGCCTTGGGACTTAAGTAATCTAAGCAAAGAGGGACTGAGGGAGGGCGGGCTGGTAGTGTCTTGTGGTGGGGGTTGTTCCGGGGAGTGGAGGAGGTGCAGGGGGTAGGGATTGACAAGACAGGCTCTCCTCTCTTCCTCCTGTCTGCTTTGAGTGAATAGGTGATTATAGCAGCAGATGTGTCATTAGGTCTGAGCTGTATTCATGCGGATGCAGGGTGAGGAGGAAAGGTTTTGGAGGGGGGGGTTGCTCCACAGGAATTGCATTTCACTGGTGTTAAGTGAATTTATGGGATGTGCCAAGTCACCCCTGCCCCCCCAACACATACGTGATCCTCATTACCTCATCCCAGTCCCCCCTCAGCTGTCCTCCCATGGTATTGCTAAGCAGGAAGCTCCCTGAAACAAATTAATTCACATGTGCAAATATACATAGTTAGCATGAGAAATTTAAAAAGAGAAACTGCAGGCAGCTAATCACTTCAAACACGCTTCCTCTGTTCATGAAAGTGCTTCATTGAGGGGCATGTTTGTGCATGCTTGATGCAGGGATCAGATTACTGAATAGGGTAACTCATCATGGGTCTCTTCAGATGGTAGGCAGAGAGACAGTGGACATGAAAATCTCAATGAACCCAAGCTGCTATTACCTGAAAATAACAGTTTAAAAGAGAGTGGGTCTGTTTGCACCATGGTTATGTATAACTCTGCTAATGGGGTAAGCTACAGAAGTGGCCAGTAGACTGAAAGTAGAATAGTCTATGTCGTAATCTGACTATACTGTCAAACCAGTGGATCCTAAAACTGTAATAAAGTATAGTTTTTCAGTTGCGACAATTTTTCTGTCCATATCACAATGCATTAAAGAAAATGTATGTTTTATAACTCAATGTTTAATTCAAAAGAAACTTTATATATGGAGTTAGGTCTCTATGGCTTGCCGAACTTTCCATACTAATGGTGTGTGTGTCAGTCAGAAAGTGTTCAGTATTTGGGCTGCTGATCTGTTCGAAACAGGACAGAGGAGTCATCAGTCGCTCATCTACTCATTATCAGACTGGAAATGGTTATCTCCTCTGCCACCCACCAAAGGGTGGAAACACAATTTTAGTCACTCATTTCCCAGCTGTCTCTCAAAGTAATGTACTGAATACTGTAGTACTCATAGAGAGTATAGCAAACTTCAGCTCTGCTGAAATAACCCGATGCTTTTGTGTCTACTTCGTATAGACTTTCTTTATCCTCATTGGGCAACATTGAGTAATGCTACCCACATCTGTGGAAACGTTGCCATTGTTTTGGAAAATAATTTATTATGAACACCTCCAGCCTCATAGTGTTTAGTCAACTTATTTACATCACTGTGTAACTAAAAACGGAAAGTTTAGGTTCTGATTGACTAATATCCCAAATAGCTAGTACCAAATTGAGTGGAAACCAGAGTCAGCATATCGTCTTGCGGCAAACACGTATCTTACATTGAGTGAATTAAACATCTTACTTACTTTTATACGAGATCCTAGAGAAATCCCCCCAAATATGTGTCCCTCCACTCAGTATGTTGTTTTTGGATTAAGTCCTTCTTAGCAACTATCTGATGCACATCAGACTTTTTGTGGAGCATTGTACTGTGGTTCAAAAGTGTGTTTGTCAGAGTAAGACATTCTTGCGTTTAGCTTTGGATCGGCCGGATGTTAAGGCATGATGTGCTGTAATTAATAGCCTAAAATTTAGCGTCACATTGTGTATTTGCATAGAAGTACTTGACAGTAGAAGTCTTACATTATGATTCTGGAAGACAGTAGTTGTGCAAATCTTGTTAAAATTGTTTGTGGGTTTCTGGTTATTATTCTTATGTTGTATTTTTCATTGCTAACACCCACTGACTGCTTCCTGTTAATCTTGTGTGTTTTTGATTGTCTTGTATTTTTCACTTGCATTTTATTTGTCCTCCAGGCGCTACTCTACCAACCTAGACGTTTTCAAATAGCATGACCACATAGAATCGGCTGCCCCCAGTCTTATTCATTTTCAGCACACTGCTTTGTAATTTAGTGCTGAGTCAAGTTACTGTAAACTCAAGTGAGACTACTAAACTGGAACATCAGTTTTTGGTCACAACGTCCTAGCCGTGTATAATACAATGGTGACAAGCTCTTTGGAAATTGCTTACCTAAGTATGAAAGTATGAAACATTGCTTTGTCAAGTTTCAAAAAGGAAGGCACTGCTGCTCCTCTTATAAATACCGAATATCTTCACACAATCTTATTGTTCAGCTGTGAAAATTGGAATTACACTGATGGTCAGTATTCAGCTCTAAAATATAACTGATGTTTTGCTGTCATTTAAATAATTTTTCAAAATGTGAGAAAAACATGGAATTCTCACAGGGCTTAAACAAATATTCAGTGGTTTGGATGTTCTCATGGGCACTTAGAAGCATTCAGAAAGTGATAAGAACGAGGAAGTGTTTTGGTGTATACTCTTTTATTAGGGCTCTTTGTGTTAACTTGTTACTTGTCTGCTTGTCCTAGGTGATGGCGTGGTCATGTGTGCAGCCTGCACCGTGAGTGTGGAGATGGTTTCATCAGACACTGTTCTGGAGGACTTAGGAGCACTGCGCTGGCCTGGAGGAGCCTTGTAAACAAACACAGACGTACAGAACGCACACACCTGTGTACAGGACAATTAGCATATACATGCTCTACAGCTGTGCCGTGAGAAAGGACACGGACACACAACACAAGTTTTATCCGAAGTGTGCACACATTCACACTCTGTGTCTGTGTTAGCAGCTCTGCCCAAGTGTTTCAGTGATCCTCGCTCCTCTCCTGTGTGAGAGTATACATTTTATTTTTTCCAGTCTGTACCATAGTCACTGCCACCATGCCAAGCTCCACCATTCGCCGGCAGATGAAGAACATGGTGAACAACTACTCTGATGCAGAGAAGAAAGTCAGAGAAGCAACTTCCAATGACCCCTGGGGCCCATCATCTTCACTCATGTCTGAAATCGCTGACCTTACCTACAATGTGGTAGCTTTCAGTGAGATCATGAGCATGATCTGGAAACGGCTCAACGACCACGGCAAGAACTGGCGTCACGTCTACAAGGCACTCACCCTGCTTGACTACCTGATCAAGACAGGCTCAGAACGAGTGGCGCTTCAATGTAAAGAGAATATCTTCGCCATCCAGACTTTGAAGGACTTCCAGTACATTGACAGAGATGGCAAAGACCAGGGCATCAACGTCAGGGAGAAGAGCAAGCAGCTAGTGGTCCTACTCAAAGATGAGGACCGCCTTAAAGGAGAGAGGTATAAGTTTTTTCATAAATACAACTTGGACAAACAGCAGTTAAAGGATAAGTCGATAACCATAAATTACTCTTTACCATCTGTAATGGATTTTTATGAGTGATGGTCATCTTTACAAGGTTGTTATAAAGAGAATAGGTGGTAACACTGCTGATTACCTCAGTTAGGTGTGCAGTCAGTCCACAGCTGGAAGATACCATCTTAGATTAATTGCAGAGGAAAAACAAAGTAAACTAGTATGTTGCAGCTTCTGATTTATCAAACACAATATTTACAAGTTATGCTATGACTGGACTCTTGTCTCCACCAGCACGATGTGCAGATTTGCTTTTGAAAGTCATCGTCTTTACTGTCCTGTAACTTGCGTTACATAATATCGTAATGGTTATTAAATAATGGGTAAACTTTCTCCATTCACTTAGGTCTTCTTCCAGCTCTGCCATTATCAAGCTGCTGCTGAACCATGCCAGGCCGTGGAACTAGATTTGTGCAGTTTCATACCGTTCACAATAATGCTTGAATACATTTTCAGTGTCATTTTGCAATGACGTATCATGATGCATCATAGACACCACAGTTATACAAGTCCAGTGTGAGCAGCATGTCAACATGATGATAGTACCCGAAAAAGGAGCTACTTTAGTAGTAAGGAAGTTGGTGTAGATTTCTCTCCTCAGAGTGCATGTGCATAACAAGAGGCTGCAGATGGCCGAATGAAGGAGAGATCATTAAGGAGAAATGATGCCTTATACTTAAATTAAAGTGTGACTGAAAATGAAACTAACAATCACACAACACAGTGGCTTATAGGATTCTAAAAAAGTTGCTTTCCATCGTGGTATTCTTGTCTAGACAATTTGCTGTGTCTCTTCTTTCTGTTTTACTCTCACCCCCTGCAGCCCTTTACAGTCACACTGTGGTTATAAGAACACAAAAAAAATGCTTATGTCACATTAAATATGTTAGCCATGCATTCAAAATAAACCCAGGATGGTGGAGAAATCTGATTACATGAGCAGCCATTTGTAACGTGCATATAAACTCTGTTCCCCGACTACTTGATAAAGCTGCTTTATCTGAGTGACCTGGCATGTTACTCAGTGAAGGACAGAGCTCACTGAAAAAGAAGGATGGTAAAAGCCCTTCATTTTGTTTTCACTAATAAATGCTGCTTTCCCACAAGCTGTAGTTGCAGATAAAACACAGTTCAGTAATCTTAATAAATATCATTATTCACAGATTTATATTTCATATTATGATATAATTTTAAGGATTTACAGCCCACCCCTACCTGACACTATATACTTGTAGCTATGCAGTGCGATAAAGTAGGTACTGTGATTAGCATGCCAAGCTATCATGAGCTGTGCACGAGAGGTGCATCGGGAATTAACTCTTAAACGATGACTTCATTATAGCTGATAAAGAGTCTGTGTCAGTAATTTAATAATTGTTCTGGTCATCAAATTGATGATGCTGAATAACTGGATTTAGGAAGAGATATGATTATTATTATTTTGAGATTATTATTTTGTTTTATTATCTGTATAGACACTTATTTTATCCTAATAAATGACTTTGCCACAACATTTTAGGATGAACTGTTTGAACCCCCGATTCACATCTTGCTTTTTGAAAATGACTTTCTGTCTGAGTTTTTTGTATTACGGCTCCAAATACCAATTTACTCTAGGTTATGTTTTCTTTTGGACATCACACTAAGGATTATATGAATCTTAATGCCATCATGCCTTTTGTTTTGCTAGGTCTCAGGCTTTGAAGACCAAAGAGCGCATGGCCCAGGTTTCCACAGGGAGCAGTCAAATGGCCTTTGGTCGAGGCTCATCACAACCCAACCTCTCCACTTCCTACAGTGAAGAGTATGGCAGGTCAGAGGGTTCACCTGCCTCCTACCATGGCTGTGAGTATTGGCTTATACCAATAGTTACATTGATCACATTTGATGTGGCGGTGCAGAAATAGCTCGAAAACAAGAAAGGCATTCTACTCTGTGAATGATGTATTCAGTATGGACAAGAATAATACTCTCATTTGTGTCTTAGGTTTTAGTAATTTGTTGGCACTGTAGTTACTTTCTTGGTTGTACCCATCTCTACACATACAAGGCTCATTGCATAAATGTTTAAGCAACATATGTAGTACAGTAAGCTCCATTGTCATTGTGTCCTTGTTGGTGTAACTTTGGCCTACATCCTGAAATCTTTCCCTCCCCCTGTTCTGGCCCTGGCTTGCAGTCCCTCAGTAGGACTGCGTTCTTCAACGTGTGTGCGCGCACACACACACACACAGACAAACACACACGGAAGAGGAAGCAGAGTTCATCCACAACTTCAACCGTCCACATGCCAGAGGAATCTGCTCCTCTTTTCAATGATCCACTCAGTCCTCCAGAGACTGTGTGTTGGACAGTGACAGACCGTGTAGCTGGATAGATGAACACACATTATTTGAAAGCAGTGTAAACCTAGACTATATTTAATAAATGAAGAGAGGGCAAAACATATAACCTGTTTTTCTTTAATGTAGCTTTCACACTTTACATGTGAAGTGTGAATATGAAGAGTTTCTGCATGTTTACTCCAACAGAGAAGAGACTGTTGGAAGCTTGGCATAACAAGTTCAAATGGATTGAAAGAAAAATTGAGTGAGAGAGAGCTGGAGGATGGAGTGAGAGAGTTGAAAAGAAACAAATTGCAGCCTGGAAATTGGGTAATGCATAGCAGCACAGAGGGGAAGAATGAAGAAGTTGTAATGAAAGAATGATCCTAGGCCTCTTTCCTTTCACCTTCTGACCCTCTGTCCTTTGTACACAGCAGGATAACTGTGTGTGTGTGTTTGTGCGTGTATCAGTCAGCTTGCGTTGATATTATGTGTTGGATAAGCGCTTATCTTTCACTCTGTAGCCCACATTCCTGCAAGTACATTATGTTTGAGTCTGTAACTCAGAGGCGGAAGCTCCAGCAGCTGAGTCATCACTTATAGAAAACTGAGGGAGAGATTGGCCAGTAGGAGCAAAGCTGAGCTGTTGCTCTGGGCATTACCGGGAGGGATTTTTGGGATTCCAACCGAGTGCTCGATTGTTCCATATTTCTAGTTTGATGATGCATTTAAATTTCAGTGTACAAGGTGAAATAGTTGGTGAAGTAGGTTGACTTAAGCAAAGCATTCCTGTTTGAACAGTGTACAGGGTGCACAATATGCAATATTAATGTTTATTGGTTGTGTGTGAGGAGGGGGGCTTATTCGAGTCAAGACTAATCTTTTCTGTGTTAACTTCAAAGATTATTTACTTTCATTATCATCATTTATCCTATTATATCTCATCTCTCTGAAGGCTTCTCAATCCTTCCTCCAACAACCACCGAGTTCCTCTAGTGAGATGAGAGACTGAGTGTCTGCAAATGTGGGGCTAGTTAGTGGTTGACACCCTGGGAACAAAATCCTGCGCTATTATCGCTACATAAATCTGCAGCAGATGACACTAGTGGTCATCAGTCTGTTTCACTTTCTTCAAAACTCAGTTGCATCTCTTCAGAGAGTTCTTACTTTGTGCAAAGGTTTTTAGCTGAAAGTTAAACAAACAAAAAACATGACGACAAACCAGTGAGATGATAAAGGAAAGGTTGTCTTTTAGAATTTTTCTGGTAACAGGCAGAGCTGTGTCTGTGAGGAACGCCAAGAAATGATGATTATCCATATATGGTCTATTCCCACAGTGGTGGGCAAGAAACCAGTGTGTTATATTTGGCTCTGAGGCGTGTTTATTTGTCTTTCTGACTTGTGACTACTATGTGTTGCACTGTTTGTTGTTTTGTTGCCACTTCAGACTCTATAGGCTCAGTGGCTGAACAATGCTTGTTTAAGCGCTTTAGTGTTGTTTTGAAGAGATTTAAAAAGAGTTGAAGGAACATATTCTGTTTGATAGAATAAGGTAATTCATCTACCAAATATATTAATGGAGAATATAGTATATTTGTCCAGTGTTGGCTGGACAGAGGAGCACGTTCAGCCAAAGACTTATTAACATTAAATGCTCCACAGAGCGCCACAGGAGATCCTTTCTACCTGTGGCCATCAATCTGTGCAATTTGTCCCCCCTCTGTATGGGGTGGGGGAAGTGATAGTTGTGTGGTATACTTGCTGTCAATCCACAATAGGCTATAAATATTGACCCATTTTCATTCATCTATTTTACATATTTTACATATTCTGTATATATATATATTGAGTTTTTCTGTCTTGATGTTATTGGTTATGTGTATTTATGTTGGTGTGGATCTTTCCTGGTTGTGGTTCCCTTTCTTTCTGTCTGTATTGAGAACAACTATAATGAGGCAAAACAATTTCCCTCTGGGATTACTAAAGTTTTTTGAATCTTGAATATAGTTAGATCCATAAATAATGGAACAAAGATAGAATTTGCATTGAAACACTCAAGATGTGAGCAAAGACTTTTAGCTTTAATTCGGTCTGACAGAAGGATGGCACTAACTGTTTTACCGAGCCGCAGTTACCACCATTGTCACACAAACACACACACATTTTTGTGGGCTCATAAATAATGGAGCAAATGGGTGACAAGCTGTTGCTTGGCCAGGGGTGGCCTGTTCGCTGTGACAAATTAAGCAAAGGTGTCTATTTGAGTGAAGGAAGCCGTCATTAGGCTGTAAAATAAACCCACAAAAAAAGAGAGCATAATGATTAGTAGTGGCCAGAACAATATTTAAAAAAAAAAAAAAAAAGGAATTCATTGGAAAACTCAGCAAAGGCAAAAGGCCTGGAACACTGTGGAAGACAACTAAAGTGGAAAACTGCAGAGTTCTGTCCATAACGAAGAAGAACCCTTTTATAACATCTAGTCAAGAACACTGGGCATGCGTGTGACTGCTTTATAAATGGAACCTCAAGAACAGAAAGGCCAAATTAGACTTTGCCAGAAAACATCTAAAAAAAAACCTGACTGGTTCTGGAACAAGTAATCCATAATGAAGGGAAGATAAAAGGTGAAGATGGGAAGGAATAGCTCATGATTCAAAGCATACTACTACATCATCTGTAAAACCTGTGTATGATGAAGCCTGGTTGCAGCAGTATGATGGCGTGGGTATATATGGCTGCTAATGGAGCCATGTCTCTGGTGGTTATTGATGATCTGACTGCTGATAAAAGTAGAACAATCATTTCTGAGGTGTAAGGGCTATAGTCTGTGCTCAGATTCAGCTGCATACTGCAAAAGGAAGGTGAAAGGAAGCCTCTTCGTAGTGCAGAAAAACAGCAAAAGCTACCAAGAGTTTTTTTTAATTCATAAAAATGAACTGTTCTTCATTGGCTAAGTCAGCCATCTGATCTTAACCTAATGGAGCGTGGTTTTCACTTCCTGAGGATAAAACTGAAGGCGACCCATAGCATTGGCTTATGTCCAAGGGTTCCACACTTCATTCATTGACTGCAAAGAATTTTCATCCAATTTTCAAGTATTAAAGGCAATCCTTATTTTGAATTATTTTAATTTGTTCCATTATTTATATGCAGCCAAAAATAGGGATGTGTGTATGAAAGTGTTTATTTTACACAGCTACCAGCACCCCGCTTTTAGCAGTAGATGAACTGTGACGTGCTTTTACTGGTTCTACACATTTACCAAATGATCTTGACTTGAATGGTCAGTGTGGAGCCCCCATCCCAGTTTAGTACCTTTTTAAACAGCACAAAGAGGAAGCATATGGGCGTGGTTAACACGTCTTGAGGGGGTGGTTTTAAAGGGGGCTATTTTGTTTGATCTGAAGGACTCGGGCTTGTGTCGACTTTTTTGAAAGGTTGGATGTTGTCCACACTCTTATGTGGTTCTGTGGTATGTGTATGGACTTTAGTACAGATTTACTCAGGATCTATTTATGGCAGAAATGTAGCTGATGTTGAGGTCATGTCTCAATTCTCACCAGCTAACCAAACACACCTTTACCCCTCATACTTAGGTCACTTTCCCTGGAGACAAGGGAGCATGCGCAAGTAGGGATGGAAAGGAGAGTTAAGAAGTGAGCAAAGAGTAAAGGAGGGAGAAAATGAGACGGGTTTGAGTTTGTAATTCCAACACAGATGTATTAATTATTAAGAACAATAGCGTCATTCACTGATGTTACATTTATTCTTAAATGTGTCCTTAAGAAAAGTCCTAAGAAAAATCATTTGACTACTGACATGTTCAAAAGTGATATTATAAAGATTTTCAGAACCATTTGATGTGACAAATTTACTCGATAACACGTGTTAAAAACTTCAAATTTGTGAAATAGTGAAACTAATCATTAGAGTTTCCCCAGATCATGGTTTGTGGTGTTTTGTCTTGTACCAAAGCTTATACTTACCTTACTCCTAAATATTAACATTCAGAAATGCTATTCTGATATTTTAACTTTACACAAACAGCTCATGGTGAGATGAGGCGTGTGTCTGTGTGTGGGTTCGGGAGTGTCCACAGACAGAGGAACAAACTAGGGGGAGCAGAAGGCGAGAGAGTATGTTGCTTATTTAAGCTAATGAAGATTGTACATCTAAAAATACCGCAATTTAAATTGCACACTGTTCACCCACAGTGTTCACAACATGCACAACACAAGTTGGTCTGCTGAGAAATGAAGCTGAAAGAGTGATAGTAAATATAGAGACTAATGAGGAACTCTGATGTGGTGATGTCAGTGTTTTTGCCTCCTACGCCGCAGTTCCCACGGAAACAATAGTTACCTAAATGACTATGTTATAGCTGTCTTATCGTAACCCCATTGACCTGGCTTGATAGTGACTGATCTGTATTATCTTAGGTGACATACAGTTGCTATAAAAAGTAATGGCACCGTTTGCAATTTCCTGGTTTTCTGCATAAATTCTTTGACATTTAGTCTGAACTTCATCATAGTCACAAATATCAGCACACGTGATATTTCTAAGCTGATAAAACATAGTCTTCTTCTTTCATCAACACACCCATTAAACATACAGCGTGATGGTGGAACCAAATTTGGCATCAATGGCCTCAAACCTGCTCAGCGTTTTTTACAGAACTGCTTCAGCTCATCTGTATTCTTTGAACATCTGGTGTGAATGGCTCTCTAAAGGTCATTCCACAGCATCTCTAAAACGGGGATTTTGCGTCTCTGAAGTCATTCTTTAGTAGATTTGATCTGATTTGTAGGGTTATTTATTATTGTATTTTATTTATTTATTTTTTTTAAGTTTATTTAATGTTTATCTTATCTTATTGTGCTAACATTATCCTTGAGGATAAGTGGTCCAGGACCAGAGGCAGCAAAGCATCCCCAAATCATGGTGCTCTTTTTTTAGCAATATGCAGCATTGTAGAAAAGCAAATCTGTAATGTGAATAGTTAAAGTCTTTAGCTGTTACTCTAAGATACTTTTGCTCTGGAATTTGTACAGTATGTGATGGCCTTTCATGTGGCAGTGATTTTTAACATGCATTCTTTATGTGTCTGCCAGCCACATCTCCCAATATGGGTTCAGAGCTGGAGCAGGCTAGACCTCAGACCAGCGGCGAGGAGGAGTTACAGCTGCAGCTGGCTCTGGCCATGAGCAGAGAAGCCGCGGAACAGGTACACACAATCACACAGACTCATGCTAAGATGAAACATATAGTGCATGTGTACAGCATGAACCCATAGTAGCTATTCACACTTTTACTGTAAAGGCAGATAAGTACCACTACATCAGCAATGTGAAGCTAAGTCTGTTTTGTGTGTCTTTAGGAGGAGCGCATACGTAGAGGGGATGACCTAAGACTACAGATGGCCTTGGAGGAGAGTAAGAAAGAAGGCCCAGGCTCAGTTAAACTGGCCAAGAAGAAGAAAGAGGTAAATTGCACTCGAGAGTAGAACAGCTCAATTATACAGTAGAGTTATGATGACCATGATCTTCCCATCATTCCCCCTTACTCTACCAGACCCTGTCTGCTCCTTCAGTAGCAGTAACGAAGCCACTCACAGGCAGCACTTGCTGCTTGTCATACTGAATAGTTGGCTGTCTGGGGTTTGATGGCACACGCTGCTAAAGTGATGAGAAATTAGGGCTGCATGACTGTGACTCAAGATTTATAACTAAGAGACCATCAGTATGTTTTAACACCCCAGCATTTGTTAAATTGTTGAAATGTTTGCCCTGCTCACTCTCTTTTTCACGTATGTTCTGTCTCTTTTCAGCCACAGTCCTCTCTGATGGATCTGATGGATGTCCCAGAGCCTAGTTCTAGTTCTGACCCCTGGGGCTCCGGGGCCGGGGCTGGGGCTGGGGCTGGGGCCGGGGCTGGGGCTGGGGCTGTTGCTGCGTCAGCAGACCCATGGCAACCTTATGGTATGCACACTCTCACTCAAGAAGTATTTGTGTTTAGACTTAAAACACAGACTTAAATCTGTCCACGCAGTCGCATTCTGGTGACTCTTCATTCTTTTGGAGATGAAAAGCACGTCTCTAATGTGAGTTATAGGTAAATTCTAGGCTGAAGACTTGTTTGTGGTTAGGCTTAATGTTAGCCAAGTAGTGATTACAGTTAGGGTGAGTCTCCAGGAAAATAAATGCAAGTCAGCTGTGTGTTTACAGCCTCTGCTCTCCACCTGCATCTGTCAGCACTGTGACTCTTTGTGAAACAGGAATGCTGCTCCACTGGTCCAGCAGCATTACTGCACAGACAGGAGGGGAGAGGTGAGGATGTTAGTGGGAGTTCGAAACAAGTGCAGAGAGAGCAGTTTGGCTTCAAACCTCAAACCTTATCCTATTTAATGCTTCCTTATGATTTGCATTTTTCATCCAAGCCCCTTTCTCCCCCACTCAGAACCTTTCCTCCTTTTCATAGGATCTGCCCCTAGGCCAGCAGCTCCAGTGGATCCATGGGGTGCTCCTCCAACTGTCCCACCTATGAAGAGCAGTGATCCCTGGGCACCAAACTCCACTCCTGCCTCTGACCCCTGGGGCTCTGCAGCTGCCCGCCCCAAGACTTCCAACACAGGTGACTACCAAATAACAATTAGCTTATTTTTTCGGTTTAGCTCATAGGTACCAGTTATGATCTTTAACCACCACAAATGTACCTCCACCAAAACTGTTACTATTTCCTCAGGAAGGTAGTTTCTATTAGTTACATATTTGACCATGAATGTTGTTGGAGATGTTTACTTAGGGAAGTTGGACTCTGGCACGTATTCTTCTACAGATGTTTATGCACATTTACATGCTTTGACTTGCTTATTAGGACCATTTGTCTCTGTTAATGTTTTAAAACACTCATTCATACTTTTGTTGTCTGTTTCCATCTGTGTGTGTGTGTGTGTGTGTCCATGGTTTCTGTGATTTTGTGTATGTTATGTGTGTATGTGTTGTCCCCTTTCAGGTAGCTTTGACTTGTTCAGTGCTTCCAACGGTACGTCCAAAGAGGACTTCTCAGAATTTGACAGCCTGCGCTCCTCCTCCTCTGTCCCCACTGGTACTCACCCTTGTCTTTGTCTCTCTAATGACACTGAGTCTGTGTTTTTTTTCCCTCAGTGTCTGAAAAGATGCCTGTTTGCAGAACCAATGTTTCTGCGGGGCTCAGACACACGTCTTGTCGTTGTATGTAAATGTCACCAGACTTGAGCAAAGAGAGTGTTAGAATCACTGTAATCATGTCTTTTTAAACAGTTAATGTTCACTGCAATCAAATGCTGCTGTGATAGTCTCAAATGATGAAAATCTAGCTCTTTGCTCAGGTCTGATTCCATCACTGTGGTGTAACCTGATGTAGCTTATTTGTATTTATTGCTTAATACATTAGATCTGGGCCATGCAGTTTGTGGGACTCCCTTTTTATCTGCTTTTTATCAGCTGTTATAATTTGAACATCTTCTTTAAAGTCTGGTGCATCTGAACCAGTAGCAGATGTTCTAAAATGTTCTCACACACCAACATCTCCATTTGTGTTAGTGTGTGAGTGGGACTGAACTGCTTGGCACAGATCTCAGCTTGGTGTGGGAGGGTGAGATTGGTGTCAGACTTTTGCTCCAGTTTAACATAAACACTTGTGATACAGTCAAGGACAAAGTGACAAAGAACACCAACACAGGTATACACACATTTCCCAGAAAGGAAGCGTGTCTGTTGGAGAGCTCAGACACTTATGGTGTGTAGAGGTCAAAAATGTCACTCATGTTATAAAGAAGCAACTTTCTGCAGAATTAGCTGTGGAAATCTGAAGGATATATGAGGCGAGGACCTCACACCCAACCTGCCTGATCTTATCATGAGCCTTCTTTCATCTCTGCTGCATCTCAGTTTCTGTCCTGAGAAGAGATTTCTGTGTGTGTGTGTGTGCACGTGTGCACGTGTGCATGTCTTTACTTCCTTGTGTGGATAAATTTAGTTCAAATACTATTCTTGTGAGGACATTGTGGCTGGTCTTTACAAGGACCAAAAGCATTCATAGAGCATTTTCTAGGTTAAGACTATGTTTAAGGGTTAGAGTTAGGATAAAGTTCAGCTTTAGGTATTTAGTTGTACTGGTTAGGATGAAGGGCTAAGAACTTGTGTGAGTATCCTCACAAATATAATGAGACATGACTGTGTACAGCTGGCATTCTGAGCTTGTTTGTGTGTCTGTGTGGGAGTGCATTTATGAAGGTCTCCACTGCTGCCTGACTGCCGCCGCTAAAAACAAATAGCCAGGCTGTCTGCCTCTGATGTCCTCATAATAACCTCTTCTGATGACTTTATTGCATCAAGTCAGTTTTATTTGGTAGTAAATGTGAACGCGGCTGCTTGTGTGCAGGTGCACTGCTAGGGTACTGGACATTTTGAGAAACTAAAAAGAAAGGAATATTCAAAAATTGAATTTTAAGCACCTACTGAGTGAAACTAACTAATGCACACAGTTAAATATTTTCTTTACTCAAGTCATGCTAATGACGGCTAAATAAGAAAAGTTATTTTCTTAAAAATGTTTTAATGTTTCTTCCAAGTTTTGTCCATTCAAAGAGAAAAACCTTCTTCACCTCTGCTATCTGTTCCACAGGTGATGGGGGTATAACTTCCTCTATCCCGTCCCAAGCCAGTCTTGCCAGCAGCAGCAGCCTGGACCTCTTTGACCCTCTTCCCACTTCTTTATCTACTTCTGCTGCCATGAACCCAACCAGAAAGACTCCAGAGTCCTTCCTTGGACCCAATGCTGCCCTGGTCAATCTGGACTCTCTGGTGACGAAACCAGCTCAGCCTGCGCCGGTTGTCAATCCATTCTTGGCTTCAACAGGTAGTGAACGAAGAGAAAATATAAGACAGCTGCTCTCTGAATTCAAAGTGTTTTTACTCCGTTGTAGTCCTTTAAATATACTGACAGGATTCCTTAAGCACCTGTTTTAACTTGTCATGATTAGATAACAAGAGCTGGTTAGTGAGCGAGTGTAGTCAGTAAGCCAGAAGGAATGGGAACACGCATGCAGGCCTGAACAAACACAGACAGACGCACCCATCTGTACAATTGAATATTTCTACATTTCACTGGTTCTCTGTGTGCCCAGTGACATGTGCTTCCTCCTGTTCTCTCCTGACCTGTCTGTTTAGGTGTACCTGCTCCAGCAGCCCATGCCAACCCCTTCCAAGTGAGCCAGCCAGCTCCTCCTACCCTCAACCAGATGCGGGTCAGCCCCATGCCCGCTGGCTTTGGCGGCGGCGTGGTCGAGCCCATGCCGCTCTCCTCCCTGCCTGCTCAACCTATTGCCATGGTGCCCCTGGCTGGGATGGCGCCAATGGGTCGTGCGGTGCCTGGAATGGCGACTGGCGCTGTCAGTGGTGTGGGCACGAACGTGGGTATGAGTGCGGGGATCCCAGCCTCTATGTCGATGCCTCAGCCCCTGATGAGCATGCCCCCCCAGGTTGGAACGCAGCCTGCCGGAACCACCAACCCCTTTCTTTTGTGAGGGGGTGACTGGGGGACAACTTGACCCAGAGTTATCCCTCCTCTCTCTTTCTCTCTCTTCCACTCTGGCTCCTTAAGCTTCAGAATGAACATGCAGATGACTTATCCCAGTTATCCTTTTATAACCTACTCTTACCCAAGTTGTAGTTCCAGCGCAGCCTCTTACTTTACCACTTTCCCGTCTCTCTCTATGCTACAAGCTGCCTAGTCCTGTGTGTTCCATACTGATCTGATGACGATAATGACCATGAAGAGTTTGCATCTGTCTACAGACTTTCACAGTAGCAGTGGTGTTTACAGTTTTTCTCCAGAGACAGGACCGGGCCCAGTCTCTTCTCTACTCCTGTCACTCACCTGCCTCCTCTCTCTTACTTCTTCCCTTAGGACTGCTCCTTCCTTCTTCTGCGGTGGAGTGTCAGAGTCTGACTGTACTAACACCAGGATCTTATCTCTTCAGTACAGCTAATCTTTTATAAGCCCTGTCAGCTGGTGGGTGTATGTGTGTATGAGTGCACATCTCAGTACTTTTACACTGTGTAGTCCAGTGGATTTTCCCTACACACACTGGATAAGGATGGGAGATGGTCAGATGTGTTAATACTTGTGTATGTGTGTGTTACTAAGCAGGGATTTTGCACAATTTTTTGCTTTTTATTTTCTTTCCACGACTGTTGGGCTCACCGTTACACCTTAGCTTAGGGAGGGAGGCTAGCCGTTAAAACGCCCGAAATGATACACACACTGCCTCGGCTCTCTGTACCACTCCGTCACAGCTCTGGTTTGGTCACATCCCGTCACCATGGACCTTTTTCCTGACCTTCCATATGAACTTTGACCTCCAGAGGTCATGGGATTAACTACAAACATTTATCAAAGGACATGAACCCTACTGTGTGTTTGAGGGATTGAAAAGATGCATAAAGGAAATTTGTGTATGTGTGCGTGCTCATGTGCTGGTGTACTGTTAATGCTCAGATACTAACAGCTACATGTTGATGGTTTTTGTCAGAGCCCCCCCCCCAGCATATGTTTCAAGAAAAGAGCATCACTATTTTGATGAACTTATGAATCCAGTGAGGCATCATGGGACTGTTTTTGTTTGTTTGTTTGTTTTTAGGGTCAAAGGGAAGAGGGTGGTGTGTGTTTGTGTGTGTGTGTGTGTGTGTGTGTGTGTGTGTGTGTGCATGCAGTTTGCATGAGATACATGTTTAACTTTTAAATGAACTGTAATGAGCGAGTTTTTTTAATTTCTCACTCAAAGGGGTAACTGGCCCAGAATGTGTGTCCAAGTTAGTTTCTGAAGAGCAAGTCAAACAAGGGTTGATGTAGGGATATGCAGCCTTAAGAGTGTATGTGTGTGTGTATGTGTGAGGGAGAGAAAGAGAGAGAGTGCAGCCATATATCAAGAAGTGTAACTGTATTAATGGGGTTTTAACGCATGCCCTGGGTTTAAAGGGCACGTCAGCCATGCAGCATTGCAAAGAGAATTTACCTCAGAGTGGATTTACTCTGGCTAATCTATCTAGAAGTCTATTACCAGGCGGACACACACACACACTCATGCAAACACACTCGCACAGGGTTGTTCCAGGAGCGCTCTATCAATAGTACAGGGAATCCCGAAGCAAACAACAGCAAGACATGTTCTGTAAACAAGCGCTTGTTAATTTTGTTGGTTACTTTTGTTATTTACTCATTAGATGTAAACTCATAGCAAAGCCTTTCTGCATTTTGGAGCCATTTATCATCTTCTCTCTTTCTTTTTTTTTCTGTCACTCTAGTGTTTCACCCTGTGGGTAGGCTAGATAAATCTCCTCTACTAGAAGCACAACTGTTACCAAAGTCAGCGATTTGTGATTTCCGAGGGTGTCTTATTTTTAACAGTAGGGTCACAGTTCACTGACATGTTTCTGTTTGTGGATGCTCATGATCACAAAGACTCCATTATTCTACGTTGTTTTATTACAGAGCTATTTTACAATTTGAGAGTTTTTGTAAGAAAGTTTTATTGTTGGCTCAATATCGGGACATTACTGACAGCGAGCTGTTTTTTGGCTGGGAAAAGTGGTTTGTGATACAGCTAGAGGTGTGATGAGTTGCTCCTATTGTATGAAACCCTTCTGTACTGTACTGTACTACAGTACTCTACTCTACTCCCCTCTTTCTGTAGTTCTGTTAATGACGCTGCCGGTGTAGTTACTAGAAAAAAAAAAGTCTTGTGAGTTGGCGCCCTCTCCTGATCTAATGTGGTATGATAGCTACACTGCAGGACCTTTGACATTTCCACTGAATGCAGACTTTCATTTCTCTCAGGAAAACGGAGGGGCAACTCCAGCTGTGTGTATGATTTTGATGATGATGCTGAGGGTGGTGAGGATGATTTTTATGCTTGTGATTTTAAAAGAACAGAAGTGACACTTGCAGACCAGCAAATATTTTTAATCCTAACTAGACATATGCAAACATTTGAGCTGGGAAAAGCTTAAAAAGAAAAAAAAAAAAAAAAGATCAGAAGACTTAATGCTTGGTGCGTTTTGCAAAGTTAGATTTCTTAAAGTCTTTATTGAAATGTTACTACAATATCTAACTGAGACATTTCACTTTCTCACTGGCCTTGATTTAGCATTTCTGGAAAAGGTTGCGTTATCAGCGCATTGAAAAAAAATATTCTTGTCTTGAACAGATACAACACTCCCGAACAGTTGGCTAACAAACACTTTTCTCTTGATCCCTGCCAGTTTCACAGTCGTGATTATGGTGCAGTGCAAAATGTGGCTTGTGTGTAGCGAGCTCCTCTGTGTGTTACTGTGTATTCATTACGCTTTTATCAAGAGGACTAACTGACCTTATGGAGTGTCTGTCCTTATATGCAGAAACAGCCTCCTTTTATTCCTTTACATGTCTGTCTATTTACTCTTTGCATAGTACTGGGAGCAGGCTGCTTTTTTTATTGAATACGTGCTCAACCCCTTGGCATTATAACTGTATAATATAATTTATCATTTGTACTATTGTAACATACTGTTCTTCTGTATACCTTATTATTCAATGTAATGGGTTTTTGTAGGAAAAGTCACAGTGGTATTTTAACAGCATCTAAACAAACGAATGCAGCAGACTGCACCATGTTGGATGACAGCAACTGTAGCTGCAATAAAATGTATCACTTCAGCTCTGTAACTCTATTGTGTGTGTGTGTGTGTGTGTCCTTGTATTTTGTATTTATCCAAATGTGAATTGAAAATTAACATTTTCATGAGATTGGGAAGAAAAATGACTTAAGCAATAGTAATAGAGTTTAACAACACAGTAAATACTCGATGAAATTAAAAAGTCCACATTTATTTCAAGTAAAATATACAGGATGAACACTTTTAATAGTTCTATAAAATATTAAAAACATTTATTAAAAAAAATATTAGTGTTGTAAAAAAAACGTTTAGAAAATCCATTCATCTGTAATAGTCTCTTATGACAGGTACGGTTGCTCTTCTTTTGACCAGCCAGATGTGGCGGACTGTGTGTTTGCGGGACTCGACGGCCCCGTGTCATAGCCTAGCTTCTTCATGTCTTTTGTTACGATGTGGAAGGAGACGGTGACGAAGCCTTGGGAGCGAACCCGCGTCACTGCAACGAAGAAGTAATACAAACAAGATGCATGTTACACTGTGAAGAACCAGAGATGCACTATTTTAAATGGTTTGAAATTTACAGTACACAGATATGTTGTGGGACAAATAATTTGATGCCTCCAGGTACAAGTTCGATGAGGTACCTTCTCTTCCTTCTCCCTGGGCCACTACTTTAGGGTCGGTGTATTCTGGCCGCCGTCCCAACAGCCAACTAAAATAGAGAGGAAAAAATAACCGATTAAAGACTACAGAGGGAGGAGGCATTACACTTCTAAATCAACTTAGCTGGCATTATACGGACAATTGGGATTAGATGAGACACTGTCTTGTCAGCATCATCCCATGAGTGGTTCAGCAAGAATGGGCTTCAACTGCTGATACTTTCCAAGATAAAGTGGAAAAGAAAACGTACCAACATAAGTTTTACATGTGAACTTGAATCTCTAGTAGCCTGCTGTGTTAGTTGAAAGAAACTGTGAATACATCTGCATCCTGAATGTCTTTCCATGTACTGACAACAGCAGCTGGCAAAGAACACACACTGATTTTTAGACTAGTTTCATCACAGTGGAGGACTAAGACACAATCCTCAGCAGGACTCGCATAAACACACAGGAGCAGTAAATATTTGATAACAGATCGGCTGCTTTCCCCAGCAGGCACAACTCCTCAGCTGTAGCGTCACAGCTGCTGTGACGCTACAGCTGAGCAAGTGCTACACGCCACACAAACACAAATCTCACCTTGTGAATTTCTGAAGTCTCCATGTGGGCTCAGGTACAAACATGGGGATAATCCGTGTATGTCTGGGTAAAAAAAAAAATACAATTAGAAAATCTACTCAAACAAAATCACACCCCATTTTATTATGTTTAAGTTTGGTTCTTGTAAATATGTGCAGGTAGATGTAGCTTAAAAATAGCAGAAGTTACTGGAGATAATACTGACTGTCCAGGTGTGAAGGGAATGTGTGTTGCTCCATACCCCCGGACGACATCATTGCCAAACACATCTGGACCATACACACTCACCACAAGCTGAGGCCCTGGAAAATCCAGAGGAAATCTTAATTTGATAACCAGTATTAGTGAAACTTTCTAATCTTCCACAACTTTATTCCTCACTGGACTGTCAGCAACATTTTTATTCCATGAGATGAAGGCACAGTGTGTGTGTGTGAGTGAGTGATGTGCAAAGCTTACATCCAAATGGGTTTGTGCTCTTAAACGTTGCTTCCAGTGGGAAGTTCCATATTAACTTGTGTGATGTCTGACTGCCTTTGCAGGTTATTTGAGTGATGCCCTCCTCCAACCCCTGCACAGACACAAGTGAACTTTTAGTTAGATGATAACTTGACTGTTATAGTGTTTCAGCAATATATAAGAATATGCACCACAGTAACACAATGAAAACTTTATATATATACTAGAGTTACACTGTAGTATACTAGCTTTACACTACCGTGCCTAAACATTTATACAAGGATTGTTTCACTGCTTGATTTAGAGAAGATATTCTACATGTATACACGTTTCACACGTTACTGTTACACTATTTGAGCATTTAAACAGCTCATAAAGCAGCAGGTCGTCATAAAATAAGACGTCTGGTCTTTAGAGCATCACTAATATAACACACTCCTCGTCAGCTACTCACCGAGGTGGGAACCCAGTCGTGTCCGTACACAAAACAGTACTTGCAATACAGGCTGTCATACTCAGGAAACTGAAAAAAAAAACAAAACAATAAACAACAAGTCATCAGTTTCCTTCATGTGTACGTGTGTTTTGATAAAACATGCTAGCGTTACATGCTACGATAGTTAGCTTATGCTAACTGATATTAGCTTCTAGGCTAAGCTAAATCTCAGAGGCGCTCACATTCGCTCCCTCAATTTGTCCGTTGAGTGTGAGAAGGAACACGGACGGGTTGTTCGAGGCCATCGTGGCTTCGGGATGTGGACTGAAAATGAAAAAGCCGAGAATCTAAGTCCGGGATCAGAATCTGAGTCCTGCTGCTAAAACCCCAAACCCCGTCTGTTGCTGGGGTAACGCTTGAGTCTCCCTACGGCTACCCGCAAGGGCCAAAATGAACGGACTCGCTGAAAAGGCGCTGCAGTAATAGCGAAGTTCACAAGATGTCAGCACCGCACTGAACGCACAAACACGCAAGTTGAATGAACCTGGAGCAAAAGGTGCCGCGATCTTCATGTAAGGCTGCATTTGCATCGAAAAGCTACGTTTTAAATCGTGCACATGGTTGTTTAAAGGATATATTTGACTAATACAAGAGTGTTACATTGTCAAAATGCATATGAAACTTTATAGATTATTATTATTGTTTTAGTAGAAGGTTGTTCCCAGGAGCCTTAATTACAGTAGACTGTGTGTGATCCCACAACACTGGATTGCTGTGAGGAGCACCGTCTGTTATAAAGAACTGCAGGATATTTATTAGGCTGTGCATACATTGGCTTCTTTATTTACATAATTAACTCTGTTAAAATCAGTAAAATCACTCATTTCTATGAGCAGCCACACGCCCTAGTAATGTCCCCTTTATGTGCCTCTTTATCTGCCCCCTCCCCCGTCTCTGATGTGCCATGCTGTCAGACAGCAGTGGGACCCCCGAGTTTCTGACCTTTTATTACAGCCCTGACAGCGGCTCTCTTTCCAGTGCCATCCGCTTACTACTGTGGTCTACAGAACACCGGCCCTCCTCCGAGCTCGTGTGTGTTATTGTGTCATTTTCCGTTGTATGAAGTTGCAGAAGTAATTACGTCCCATTAGAAAACAGGCCTCTCTCACACAGTCAGCAGACAGACACCCATCAGTAAAACACTCAAGAAAAGCTGATTGGACAATATTTGCAGCAGAATTATGTAATAAATGCAAGTAATCCTCTTCCTGGACTTCCTTCTGAGCTCTTCACCTCTTCCTTCCTTCTCTTTTTATTCCTGTAACCCCCCCGCCACTACATCTTCCAACAGTTTCTGGCTCACCTTCTTCTCGTCAAATTTGCGTCTCTTCTTGTTTCTCAATTTCCTGTAATCTCTCCGTCCAGTTTTCATTTTCTATCCATTCTCTGCACTTGCCAGCACCCCCCCCCCCCCCCCCCCCATGTCATTCCTTTTTTCTCATCTCATAACCGCCTCTTTTTCTCATTCTCTTCATTGCTATGTTTTCTTCATCCATCTCCTTTTCTTATTCAGTTGTTGTGCGGCTATTCCTGTCTTCCCCTCTAACTGCCCTCCTGTCCCTCTTTTTTCTCACCCCCTCATCTCTCTGACCCTGTTTTGTTTGTGATCCATCTCTCCAGTCCTCCTCCTTCCTGCCAAATGCCTGATTTAGAGTCAGTTCGCCTCTTGACTAGCATAGCGGCCTATATACGGTTGCTGCAGAGTCACAAGTCCAAAGGGTTCATCTGGTACATTTGTAAAACGTGGAGTGTTTTTCCCCAATTTCCACAATCTGCATGTGTATATGTTGAACTAAAGGTCCACAGCTTTGGGGGATGCAGCAACACAAAGTGGGACTGTTTGCAATGACACTGAACGTGGCGACACACACTTCCCTGGGGACCTAGCGCCCTTCTCCTTCTCAGGGATCTACCTTATTGAAAGTAAGGTTACACGGTTTTTAAATGTGTTCCTTATGCATGTTCTTTATGTTAAAGAGAATAAAATGGTGTCATGCCTGGAGGCTGCAGCATCTTGGAGAAAATGCATCACTAAAGTGCTCTTCACAGGTATCTACTGCTGGGTGAGTGTGATTCATCCAGAACAGGGGTGGGAAATATATTTTTAAAAAGGAGAGTGATAGAGAGGTACACTGACAACAGCTGCTTTCCCTTTATAGCTTAAACACACTAACCATACAGATAATCTGGGCTCACTAACAAACTGTCACAAAATATTATGCATGGCAAACATAATTTACTGAGTCATATTTATCTAATTTTCAAATGGGTGCAGACACACACACAGAATAGGCTTAAAGAAGTGAGAGATGTTGGTGAAGGTTAACGTCTCAAACTGCGTGTGACTAATCGTCTGTGACCACTGCTTCGCTGCATTTGCTTCGAAGAGGAGGCTTCAGTGCTTAAAGTGGTGTCCAGGCGCGTGCACAGGAAAAAAAAAACACTTTTAGTGGTGGAGAGGACAGAAATGAAAAGATTAAAAAAAGGCAAATGTGATACAGGCAGTAAAGAACAAAAGAAAGACTAGAGATGCAGAGAAGATGAACAGAAAATTTAAATTAAAAATGAAATTCGCTAATAGTTAAATACCTTCCAAAGCCATTTCAACACATTAGCAGTGCAACAGCAGCACCTTTGGCCCTGTTAGTGTCCAGTGCAAAGAGTGTAGAGAAAAAGCAGCAAGATTGATTAAAATAGGAGCAGATCTTCTGTGCGTTTAAGGCACATATAATGTCTTTGGTTTAAACACAGAATGATAATCCTGTCTCTCAGGATCTTCCTCATCATTCACAACTCCCTCATTTTCCCGCTCGCTTCGTTTCACCTGTTAAGATGAAATAAGTTAGAGCCTGGACGCAGCAGAATTTAAAACAGCAAAGTTGTGTTGTGATGTCAATTTAGTCAGCGTAGGTTTCAGCTTTGAGGAGGAATTTGCTCCAGTAGCACATCTTCTTGACTGGGTTCATGAGAAACCATCTCTGGATGTCAGATCCATGACTATGACAGTGTCTGAACATGAAGTTACCACCTACCTAACTAATAAGGCAGATTGTGTTGCAGCCTTCCTTTATTAAAACCGTCCATTACTGCTCCCCTTGTTCTCCGTGTCTTTATGAAGACAACGACCTGAGTAGTGACACCTGCGACAGTAGACACATTCAGCTTGTCTAGAACAAAAAACAAAAAAAAAACCTAAACTGCCCTTCACATTCACTTTAATGAGCTGTTCTCCTGGCTGTCTCTGCCTCCGTCGAGCCTCTCTGTCTCCTGCTCTGCCTCTGTTTCTGATAGACTGTCTGCAGTCCAAGTCGTCTACTTGTCTGCATGTCCTGGACTGGTTTCTAGTGAGGCTGTGTGTGTGTGTGTGTTCGGTGTGCACGCATGTACAGTACTGTAGGTAAGTGTGTGTGGTCTGTCGTTGGCCCAGTTTGAATCTTCTATTCCCTCTGGGAGTGGCACCAAAGCTCCACATTATATTTTTAAACTTCTCCATCCCTTCCCCTCCACCCCCACTCCTCTCCCTAAATGTCTCTGTACCTCAGACTCTGAGTCCTCTTGGCTCCCAGGGGCCCATCTGTCCATAGTCAGACTGTTGAAGGCTTCTTTTGAGCTGTTGTGAACACTAGAGCGGGTTGTCCAGTTAAAGACACATTTCATTTAAACCCACGTCGACCAGTAGCCAAGTTTGTCTTGTTGCTGGGAGTTAAATAAGAATGTCAATGCATAAATATAATGTTTCAGTTCAGTTTAGCTTATCAGGAGAAACGACTAACCTGGTTCTGTTAGGGAGTTACCAAATCTGTGCACTAGCACTTCTACATTTCACCAATGAACACACTGGACAAAAAGCTTTTGTTTACTAAAGAGCTAACTTTCTATGCATTGTTTGTTTGCAAGCCATCACACATCATTCATTATAAATGGGAAGCCCATCTGCAGTCATCATAAACCTGCCAATTTTCTAGCCACAAGTATGCAATATGCATTTGGCAAAGAGTAAAATCAGCTATTAAAGGCTAAGTTACTACACAAGTGGTCAGAGACTCACCTACATTTCCAGGCAGCATTTTTCTTGAGAGCCTGTTCTGCCCGCAGGCCACCACCCAGCTCTGTAACCTCCACCGTCCTTCACTTAGAGGGAGATGAAAAGAGCGAGAGGAGGGGGAGGGAACAAAGTAGTAAAGGGGAAAGTTACGGGGACAGAAAACATGGAGGCTATTGCTTGAAAAGGACAGCTGTTTTAAGGGACCATTAAGGAGTGAGCGATGAGGGAGAGCAGAAAATCAAGCAGCTGATGAGGGGGAGTAGGGAAAAGGGGAGAGAGATGAAGAACTCATAGAGGAGGTTACTTAGGTATTCATCAGTGGACTGAGTCTTTAAGGTCAAGCTGGTCCACTGAGCTCCAGTGGTGGAGTAATAAGTCATAATGCTGTTGGCTGTGGTAGAAAAGAAAAAGCAACCAGGAGAGTTTTTAATGTTTCCTGCCAATCAGGACGAGTTGGTTTCTGTGGGCCTCATTTCTTTAATGTACACAATTGCTACTTAAACATTCAAGGTCATTTTCTACATCTAGAGTCAAATTAGATTTTCAATCTTCTGTGTTATTCTATTGATGTTTTCTATTGTGGACACTCTGAATAACGATGTGTTTTAGAGAATGGAATAAATGCCTCTTGTATAAAATGTGCTGTATTAGAGCTGAAACCGCACATTGTGGCAGTGGATTATGTTGTCAAGAACTCAGTTGAAGACTGACTAAAGCAGATGCTAATGGCCAATATGGCAGCGCTACTTTCTGGTGCATTTACACATTTCAGGCAGTTTGTTGATGCACATATAGGCCTGTAAAACTAAGCGATGTTGATTCCCATTTGCATATGGCACTAATGGCACTAGCCATATTAGCCCAACAACCCCAAAGCCCAAATGGCTGTACCTTCAATATGACGCTCCCTCCTGTGCCCCACAATGGCAAAATATAGTAAACAACACGCATGCATAAATCTTAACATTGGAGATGAGTAGTGTCATAATGTTAAAGATCAACTTTGAAATGTTTTTTTTTTTTTATTGTTCATAGATTTTTTTGTACAAATACTTAATAATAAGTTAGTTTTTCCGACAGAAATTACGTTTTTTATTTACTGGTGTGGTATCAAAATCACTAGTCAGCTGATCACAAAACAATCAGATTCAACTAATCAAAAAAAGACTAAAACTGATGATTAAAAATAACCTTTAATTTACAGCCTTTATAATGATGATCAAAACAATGTGAAAGTCAGTAACACGCTACAAACAATAACACAGTTCCAACAAATGTAATCAGCCTTTCCCCATGTTTTATAGTGTTTTAAATATAAAACTCTATTTTCGTTTGGGTCATCATGTACCAGCTGGGTTCACCATATCACCATAAAGTCATAACTTTAGTACACCTTGGACATTTGTTTTAATGCAGTTATATTAAGATGTCGTTTTTACTTCTGTAACACAGCTCACCAGACCATAACCATTTAGTAAAAGAGCACACAAACACACAAATCCCTTCTTGCCACTATAATTTCACAGCATTATTTGCAGTCAGAGAGAGATCCAGAGGCCGGAGAGGTGCTGTGATCTGCTTGTCCACTTCCACCTGCTAATCTCCCACATCTGTTCCAACACCTGGTATTCCCGAAACACAGCTTGGTTTGCTGATTGAACAGAGCTAGAGCGGACAAAATAAAAGAAACAAAACACTGAACATAGCGACACATGGTGACAATAATTACAACAGTGGTTAATAAACGCAACAACTGCAAACGGAGCCAAGTAGCAAACAATATCAAATCCTGCATATTGGGGCTTTAACCTGGGATTAATTAAAGTCTACTTAACATTTTTCTGACTGTTGAGTACAGCTGTCCAGTAGGAAACACTGTGGAAGCAACATGATTCATACTGCTTCAGTTCAGAGAAACACACTCACTCAAAGAGGCAGATAATCTCATAGAAGAGACAGAAGAGAATCTAACAAAATAATTGCTAAATATATTGTATGTAATGCATCTGATTTCACAATGACTACTGAAAGCTGCAGGCTGTACAGTAATGATTTGGAGCTTGCTCACTGGGGAGCTTCAGTGTTTACATCCCATGCATTTTGACTTAAAGCCTAGTTTAAGGATAAAAAACACGGCTTGTGTAATAAAAAATAAAAATGTGTTCTGCCACATTTTGTCTCTCTGCTCCATGTGACCCTTAAGCTGGTTTTTGCAAGAAAAATCTTTCCTTCTATATTTGAACAGATGGAGGAAGCCAATGAAAGTCTTCAACTTTGAGTTCCCAGCTGTTAGATATAGTCTATAGTGGTTTTGATGCAATTTTGGGGAAATTATCATATTAGATTATTGTTCTGGATAGTTATAAGAACTAAGAACATTTGCAGTTGCAAATGCATCATGTAGTGTGAAAACAGATTTCCTCATGATGGTGTAATTTGCCAAGACAATAATCCTTCCTAGAAACACTGTTAATCTAATACAACAGTGGTTTCAAGTGGCTTCATTTGCTTCCTCAGTCACCTGATCTCAACATCTTAATGGGGAATGGTGGAGCTTTGAGGGCTTTTCTTCTGTAATTTCTTGGAACTTGAGGCCTGTGCAGGATTTGTAGCCTTCATTTAAGCAGGCAAATTGTTTACGGACCCATTCGTATTTGCAGAAATGGCCTCGGGAGAGTAGTTGTGGATGAGACAGGTTCTATACATCAACACTCATCATTTAGCACTTAGTTATTTTCACATGTAGAGATGTGTCAAGTTTTTCTGTCTTATGACAGAGGTCTAAAGAAACGAAAAAGCCAAAAGCAATTAATTACTTGGCAAGGTATGATTTTCAAGTGGACACCCAGAGAAATGAAAGTGCATGGTTTCTTTTTATGTTTTCCTACTGTTGGTTCATGACATATTTATGGTGTGTTGAACTGACCATAATTACCAGTGTGCAGTCAAGCATTAAGTAAGTATGACTGGGAAACATCAGTGTTTCTGAAACTCTAATATAACTAGCCTGGAATTACAGAAAACTGAAGAATGGAAACCAAACGTTTGTTGTTTGAGGTCATTATATCTAACTTACACCAGAATTACTTCTTTGAAGTTGTAAGGCTTCACCAATCATCAAAGTTACAGTTTACATTACAAGACTCATCACCAGACCTATATTCTAATGCTTAGTCCACGTGGATGGAGTGAAGTGTAGAGAAGATACAGCTGTGATGAAAATGGGACATACATGATGTCACACCGACCTTCACCTGTTACTTTTGACCATCTAAATCTAATAATTTCTTATCGCTTGTGCCAAACTTGAAGAAGTTCCCCTACGGCATGAGAGAAATACACGGCCCATTCAAAAAAGCCACCACCTGGATTTAACAAAGCAAATAAGTGAAATTCAACTCTGAAATCATACAACTGCTTTGAGTCATTTTTCCCTTTTTATAACATCCATCTTGTGGAAAGTAACAACCCAACAGTGCTTAAGAATGCAGTGTTTTGAAATCTGGTCACTTGCAAAGCCTTATATCCAGTCTCAGCCAGGCCCAAACTGTGCACGGACCTACTGTACGCACACAAAGACCAGTCCTCTGGTCTGTTGGGAATTTGGGACACTCCATCATTCATTCATCTGCTTTACACAATTGCTACCAGTAAAAAAAACTGGGATCAATTTAAAGACCCATATTTTTGTCCTGTTACACGCCCGTATCCTATGTATACAAACATTTCATGCACTGAGAATCATTTACCTGTCCTGTGCATAATATATTTTCCTGTAACTGTCACAACCCATGTCTATTAAATCAGCAGCTGTCTGCATCTTTTTGCTTACAGATAACTGGCATCAATAAAACTTCAATCAATAGATGAAATGACTGTCTAGTAAACAGAGCTGCTGTACATTTACATTTAGACACTTTTATTTTAGTATCCAGCCACTTTTGTGTCTCCGTCTATGCAATTGTGTCTGAACGCACATAGGAAAATAAGTAAAAGAAAGGACGTCAGGGAAAAGGGTCATTGATTTACAGCTGGCGTCTGAGGAATGAAGACTTATGAAGACCTTTAGTAATCTATGCTCATCTGTATGCATATATAAGGAAAGGAAGAGAGAGTAAGAGGGTGGTCGGACGGGGGATCATCATTAATATGGCTCCTCCATTAGCCTGAGTGCTTCCATGACAACGTAATGGTTGTCGCCTGGACAACAGGGACACTGTAGTTGTGAACACACCCAGCAACCGCTGATGTCAATGTAACAAAGTGGGTCCTGAAATCCCACTTATACAGAAATGCACACACAGATATGCACTCAGCCTGGGGCAGGGCAACTCTTTGAGATTTGAGAGGTTTTCGAACTAATCAATAATGAAAGGGATGATGGGAAATGAAAGAAAGAGCGCAAACGAGATGGGAAATGAAAGAAGGCGGTTGAACAAGTGAGTGAATGAGGATGACTGGAGGGGAAGTGGTGAGTGGCTAAAAGTGAGAGAGAGCGATGGAGAGCTCTCCCATGAGAGTTGCTTCCAATAGAGCACAGCTACAATGGAGTTATACGGGCCCATTTTCCTAAAAAAGTTCTTCAGTGGTAAGATGATCTGTTCCATTATGACCCAATAGACTAAGAAGTGCCCAAGATGTTTTGTGATCCAGCTCATATTTACTCTAACATGAGTCAGATGGATTCTAGGGTTACAGGAGAAAGGCAGAAGAAGGAGGCAGGGAAAGACAAATGGATGAAGAAAGACAAAACACATTGAAGTTTTTGATGGGTAGATAATGCAGACCTCAAAACCAGATCTGTGTCTATCTATACACTGCTCTTTTATATATATATGTGCATGTACACATACAAAATGGGACATAGAGGGTTTTTAACCATCCTGCTACAAACCCTTTTCTGTGGTTTTAAAATATGACATCTTCCAAATCATGTCTGGACATTAAACACTGTGTCACCACTATTCCCACTGCTGCAATCATCCATTGTGCTGGTTGAACTTGTGCTGTCTATTGATTTATTATTGTATTTACTCCACATCTAGGGATATGTATCCACCACCACTAATTAGCAAAAAGGTCAATTTGGTTGTTTTGTCGAGACATATTGATTTTGGCTTACTTGACTTTTTTGTTGTCAGTGAGCTACAAATGGCTGCGGTGACGTGTAAATTGGTATTTTTAGCCACGCTAGCTACTCAGTCTGTCTGGACTGAATTACCTCCACAACTATTTGATGCAGTGCCATAAAAGTTAGCACCGATATTGGACAGATATTACTGGAATAGTCTGAGTCAGTATTGAGGTGTCTATATGTACAAGACAATAGGTCCTAGTTGCTACTTTCTTATTTGGAACAGCAGATTTTCAGACCAGCTCCACAGCATTGTTCTTGGCTGTACACAGGAAAAGCATCAGAGATTGTTGTGCAATGAATTGGGAGGAAAAATAGAGCTTGGGAAAGTTCACACTTTCTTTCCGCTTGCACAGCTGGCCAATTGCTGTGTAAAATGGGTGTGATTGTAGGTTTCAGAGTGGTGCAGACAATTGTCAGACACAGCCATCCCAGTTCCAATGTAGGAAAGGTGTGGAGGGCGGCCAGAACATTTATCAAATAGATAAAGTATACTGGTCCCTTTAGACTGGTTTATATAGAGAGGGCAACAGAAGGGAGATAAGTTATCAACATAAGTGTAGGAGACTATAGATAGAGGAGTGCAGGAAATGAGAAAGATATTATTAAAGGTTGCAGTTCACCCTTCATTGATCGGAGTACAAACCTTATTACAAAAGGATGGGGAGGTATGAAAGATGTGCGTGTGTGTAACATCATGGGAAACTGTGTGTTTGTGTGAGTGAACATGTGCACAGCAATACATATAGCTGTATCCCTGCACGTGTTTTGGTGTTAGAAGTGTGCAGAGGAGCAGGCAGGCTCCCATAGGCAATAAAATCTATATTTCAAGAGCTGCTGTAGACTTCTGCCTGCTGCTTTGAAGAACCAGCACTAGAGGGGAGGGTTGGACGGTGGGGGTGAGGCGGGTTTGAGGAGGATGAGGAGAGGGTGGTGGAAAGTTGAGGCCAAGGACTGGAGGGAAAGATATAGACTGGGGAATATGACACGAAGTGATGATTAGAGAAGGATTTGAGAGAAAATGATACACGTGAACTGATCATAATCACCAGACGCGTGCAGCAGGAAGAACAAGTGCTGCTGAAGCGACATCCTGGCAGATTCAATGCAGGAAAAACCGATGCTCCACACGGTAGCTGTCATCACACTGTGCTGCTCAGCAAATTAGAGGAGAGATAAATAGAAATGATAACTCACTAAACTGCTGTCCCTTCATTGTCTACAAATACCCCCTTGACACACTTTGAGCATTTCTGGGGCCGCAGCACACAGTTTGCACACAGAGTCTGACTCTTTATGCATAATAATATTTAATAATGCTGTAAATTACGATGAAACAAGGGGAGTTTCGGATGTCTGATTCAGTCCTTTACTATGTAACTGACTCACTGCAAGCTGCACAAATAGTCAAACATTAGCTCGCTGAGTTATGAGAACAAACAAACTTTTTGTGTGATACAATTTGATGTGGTGTTGTGAAAGCTAACTGCTTCCTTTTATGGTTCACCTTAAAGTGATGAGTGTTTTTATTTAATTATTATAAGCTTACTGTGTTTGTTAGTACACAAACTTGACTGTAAGTGTTGATATTGGAACCACAAACCTCTGTTGTTCATTTAGTGTGTTGACATGGACCTCCATTATCGGTCAGACTTTTAAAGACAAGTAATATTGGTTTAGAAGTCTGCTTTTATTCATTTTGAGTAATGTTTGTCTGATACAGAATATTCATAATACAGAAAAAAAATTATAACGTGCAGAAGTAGCTTTTGGTTTATAGAAACTCACTGCATACTCCTCTCCAAATTTATTGGAATGGCGAGGCCAATTTATTTGTATTTGCTGTAAAATGAAAACATTTGGGTTTAAGATTGAAAGATGAATGTACGATGAAAGGTCAATTAATAGCTCTAAATGACTACTACTGTTTTAGCCTTGGTATTTATCTCTGAAACTGTTGTTAAGAAGGAAGAATTAACACAAAACCCAGAGCACCCGTCTATGGCAAAAAGAAACCACTGGTGCACTGAGCTTTGTTAGACCAGTGAATAAAACAGTGACATCACACAAACAAAGTTTTGGAACCACGTTTTAAGGACTTGATGAAACCAGATTAACTTAAGAAAGAAACTGCTCATTATCCAAACCTCCATACACGTGAGGCACAGTGAAGTTAGGGTCATGACTTGAGCTGCATGGCTGCTTCTGGAACAGGCTCACTAAACTTTTCCTGGTGGTATAACTCCTCATGATATCATCAGGACTAATTCAGTGGACATTAGCATTGTGCCTGCCAATTTACAGAGAAATCCATGTAAATTAATTGGGAAGAGCCTCATTATGCAGCAGGAAAATGATCCAAAACACACTGCCAGCACAAAAGAAGTGCACAGCTTTGGCCAAGTCAATCACCTAAACCCAGCTGGACATGGATTTCACCTGCTGAAGAGGAAATAGGAAGGAGAAACCCCACAAAACAAAAACGCTTAGTAAAAGCCTGGAAACACGTCAAAATTAAGAAACCAACAATTTGGTCATGTCAGTGAGTCACAGGCTTGATGCAGTTATAGCAAACAATGGATTTCCAACCACACATCTATATTATGTTTAATTAAAAAATGAGAATCAGCATTCAACTTTTGATCTTGAACCCAAATGCCATCAGTCTACAGCAAACACAAATGAATCGGCCTTGTCGTACGTTATTGAACTGATGAAGTTGTTCATTTGCATGTTAATTTGATCTTGTCAGTTTCCCCTGTTGCCTACTTTATTAAAGTGAGTGTGCCCATATATTACCAAAGCATTAGTGTGGATGTCACCACATTGCTTAATATTTGTAAACTAAGTGACTTATGTGACACGAGTTTAAATTAAGTTTTACTCATGCTGATATATTATAAGCATATATATAGTTTTGAGCAACGTTGTTCAGTATTTAGTTATAGCTGATGTTAAATCATTTTATAACATTATTGATTAGATTTGTGATAATTAAATGGGCTCAAATTATGGCTGGCTGCCATCAATGATAGCACATTAGTGCAGCATTGTGCAGCACAAAGGGAGCAAGTGTGGATCTGTAATTTGGTGTGTGATGGATATTCTGGTTATCTCACCACTGGCAATGATATTGGCAAATCCAAAATATTGTTATGCCTGGAGCACAACACCACGGGGCACAGAGTTCATTTAGAATTGAATAATAAGAACTATTCATGCATTTGCATGATATGTCCTGGTGGCTGACATCAGAATGCCACGCTCCCTGAATTTACTACATGCATTATAATTTTTCTGCACAAACCTTTGTCTGGAATAAAATTCTGTCAGGTTAGGAGCCTCATTCTGACTGAATCTCCAGTCAGCAGACCAGCAGCTGAATGCATCAACATGGATATGGATCAGAGAGAGTCTGACGTGGTGTAATGAAACACACGTCAAACATTTTAGCGTGTCTGAACTCTTGGTGGGAATCAGCCATGGGAGTGTTTGTATTTGTCTGTGCGCTTTCTGCATGTGCGTGGGTGCATGCAAGTGTGTATGAGTGTGTGCGCTCACATGTATTAAGTCATTGCAGAGAGGATGGTTATGTTCTCAAACAGCACAGTCTGGTTGCATAGCAACAAAATCCCCCCACTCCCCTCCATCCCCCTCGTCTCCTTCTTCTTCTCTTCTGTGTAAGCGTTTGAACAACAGGGTAACCTGAAAACATTTTGAACACGCTCACACACTTACCTCTGAATGCACCGCCTTATCTAAAAAACACCACAGCATGTGTGTGTGTGTGTGTGTGTGTTTTACGTATGCCGGTTATCTGTGGATTCCACAGAGCGGAACACATGAAAGAGGAAAAAGTCCTCCTCGCAGCTCTGCAGTATCACTGACAGAGAGACACAGAACTCAAATCGAGCCTGCAGTTCAGCTTCGCGCTGTGGGTGAATATTGATGTTTTCAGTCTGAACATCACTGAGGGCTTTAAGTCTGCTCTGCTCTTATACAGTCACTTGTTTTTTTTCAGCTCTTGCTTTCTTCCTTTTCCTTCATTCTCTCTTTTTCCTCCCTCCCTTTCACACATCAGCCTCAGCTTACTTAGCAAAATGGGAATTCTGTGTGTCTTGAAAATCACGTTATCCCCTTCGCCCCCCATCCCCCAGTCACCCACTGTTCCCTCTCCATCTCCCCTGTGGCCTAGTTAGAGAAAGATGCACAACTTCTTCATTTGCCCCTGCAGCCAAAGTAGTACATTGGGTAATTCACTGAACCAATAGATGCTGCTAAACTTCTATCATCTATTTGACTGCTGTTGTGCTGCTGTGTTATTGCCTCTGTCACCGGATGCTGCTATGATGCATTGATGTGTGACATATGCCGCCCAGAGGCATCATCTCCATATTGAACAGTAATCACGACATGGAATACAATCATAGGCACATTTCAGAACAGCGAACCCACACAACTGTAGCATCAGATTACGCTTATATCTGTAATTATGTGTTTACAGTGGTGCCTCTGCATGCATCTCCTGTGAGCAGGGAGCGCTGAAGTGAAGGAATGATCTGTGTTGGCTCTGGTGCAGGATGTGTGCAGTATCATGCAGTCAACAATATGGGAAGATTGGATTTGGATAAACACAAACTGTAATGTGGTGTCTCACCATGCAGCTAGTAGAGAGGCTGCTGTGACCTAGTAATCCAAACATTAATAAAAAGCTAATTCCTTCCAGAGGAAGTCAAAACAAGGCCGTGTTTGCAAAGTGCTAATACTGTCAGCCACACTGCTCTGCATAAAGCGTGCCTGTCTAGATTAACGGCATTTCATAACATTAATAATGATCTGACTGCTGTTGGTTTAATGACTCAACATATTTCTGGGTACGTTATATGTGGTCATTATGATTATATTTGGTTTTGTTTACAATATCCAGTATTTCCCATCATGAGAAGCTCAATAACAAAATAACATGATGACAAATATCCATCGCAATGTCTCCCTAATGCTTATTTTGTCTGTCAAACTGTTCCAAGAATGGTAACACATTAATTTAAAGCTCCTATTAAAGAAAGTAAAGAGAGACAGTGTTCAAGTTCTAAGAACATGTGAGCAGGAAATTAGATTTATACTTAAATATCTAGTGTGTAACTTTTACTAGAAACATCCTCTTAAACTTATCTTGATGAGGAGAGGTGCTGTCAAAGCCTGTTGTGCACAGCTTTTAAAGCCTTTTTATTTATTGTAATCTCATAGTGGTGAATATTTTATAACACTGGGAAGAACGTGGTGTTAAAGAGGGCTAGTGTCATGCTAGTGCTGCAAATTGTAACTTTAATGAATGACTTACTGTTTTCAAATTGTCAGATTTATGTAGATTTCTAGCTTCTTACAGCTGATTGCTTTGTTTTTTTTTAATCCTGCATCTTCACTCTCATCAGCTTTAATCTCACTCCACCTGTTGTAGGTGTAGCACACCACAGCAATTATGAACATGGGAGGAAGCACATGCAGTTTGACTATTATACAGTTGCCAGTCCTGGCTTGTAAAGCCTAATGTCCGTCCAGATCTTGTTTGTAGAGGCGGTTTTCAGTAGGGAGATCAGATAACAAATTGATTAGAAAGGGGAAGTTGGAAACGTACCATTTACTACCTGAGCCATCCTTGCCAGGTTAATGATGCTCTGCACACCCTCGTGGAGCTGTGGCTTTACAAGGTGAAGCCATTTTTTCTGCAGACATGTTGTTATATGGGTCATATAGCCCAGATACAACCTGCATAAACACACATCATTTGTTCTCAGTGACTTCATGTTCTTCATAGCTGTAAATCTGAATGCTCTTTTAGCTTGTTCTGAAAGCTTCATACTGTGAACTTTATATGACTGTAATTTTATTGTCTGATGTGGGCGACTTTAAACGACTTCAGAGCATCTGCTCTCTAAGAAAGGAAGGTGAGGAGCAGGAGACAGAAGAAAGAGAGGAGAGGGGGTGTCACCTCAGTATCTAAACTTCTTAAATGTTGATGGCCTGGCCGACAGGATCGTCTGTCTCTCTCTGTGCTACCACTCACACTGTCGTACGATCCACCTTGCAAGTAAGCAGCACTAAAATTACAGGTTTGGGGCTGTGCTACTCTTTGCAGAGATCATTTCTCAAACACTGTTCGGCACTGTGACTTAAAGGACTTTTGAGTCTTTGAAGATGCAGCAATCTGTTTAGTTTTTGTCCAGCTGTTGTGTAGTTGCGAAATGCACACACCACCCTGGGTGCTCCTGTCGTATTTCCTGCGAAGCACCCACCCGACACCAGTAAAAAATAAAGGCAGGTAAATGTTGTCTTGAAAAATTGCTCAGTGGTGCAGTTAGTATCAGGAGAGCTTTAGATACCTGCAGCCAGAAGCATTTTGTGTGACAGGGTTGGAATTTGACAGGTCAATTTTCTGAATCCATATGCCTTCAAACAAATAATGTGTTTTTAACAGCACAATTTGTGCCATTTTGCAATTCAGATTCAAGTGCAGGCTTGCTTGTTTTACTCAGTCACTTTAACAGGGACACACATTGTTTATCAATTCTAGCATGGCACTAATATTCTAATGTTGTTTGTTACCATACAAATACAGAATAGTACCGTAGGCCAATGTTGATGTGTGGGGAAATATACATGATACATTTTGTGCATAGGACTGAACTTCATGTACGCATCTGACCCCTGAGGTTATTGGGTAATGCCTGGTTTCAGTTGTGTGTGTGTGTATGAGTGAAAGCAGAAAGTGCTTTGATCCATATTCATTAGCCACTTTCTAATCCAGACTCAGTGATGGAGGCTTATGAATTAAACATAGCTAAACTGAGGCTCTCCAAGACAACTAAGTGTAACAAGGTCGTTAAGGCAGCGCGTTAGCTCAGATAACGCACATTAACCATCTTAACTAATGGATGTTCACTCATCAGTAAAATTAGTGGAAGTTTCAAGGACACAAAACTCTGGTTATGTTGAAAAATATCTGTAACTAGGAAACCACAACTGTTCCTTCCTCACTTGAGAATGAGCGTTATCAATGTTTGTACCGACATCTTGAGTCTCTATATTATATTAAATGCCAGTACACTGTATGTACAGCTGCTGTGTGGTGTGGTCTGCTTTATTTTTATTTAAAGTGCATATTCTACAGGACAAAATTTAATATTATTCAGATTTTACCAATTTTAATATGCATATATAGTACTGTCCCCCTTTAAAGATGTGAAAACAGACATTAATTTCCATAAATAAATAATTGTATCTTCTTGATATCACTTTGATTATAAACAAAACAAGAAAATGTTAACCTGCCACTAGGTTAATTACCTGACCTGATTTATTGATTGCTACTGGCCCCTGGCGACTTTGTTGGTAGAGACACTTGAAATCATTCAGGTCTGCTCACCTGTTCAGTTCCCACATGTTCAATAGGAAACTCGAGGTGACACAGCTTGTAGTTGTTGTGCAGTTAGGCTGTTCAGACTTTGAGTAAACCTGCTTCACTCATTAGCAGAGCTTCAAATTTCACTTGGTTATGTTAGAATGCGACTTCAGTTGTCTGTCTGACAGCCTGTTCATTATGTACATTTGTGTTTGAGTGTGTGAGTGCCGGCTGAGGGAAAGGATCGTAACATTTGCAGCTGTTAGACTGGGCACATGGGAGAGGTATGGATGATGGGTGTGAATTGCTATCCGTTACTTTAAAAAGCCAGACAGGTTCAGAAGCCGTTTGTCTATGTGTAGATATATGTGAACGAGATGTTGCAGACTCATTTATATGAAGGTTCAGGACTTGGATTAAGAGTTAACATTAGAACGGGGATCTGGGTTTAATCCTGCAGTAAAAAAGCTCTGCATGAATGTTATTCTTATAGTATCTGGTCTCTGCACCTGTTCCATTCACCACATGAGCAGCAGAGCTGCAGAAAAGATTTTTCTCTATCACATTGTCTCCCACCTATAAAATAATGATTGCACGCAGTCGTCTTTCATATTGCAGCTGGTTATTTGCTTTAGAGACATCATTCTTTCCATGTCAACAAACACATTAGTGCGTGTGCATGACTTACACAGTGTCAAAGCAGAAATGTATGATGCAGAGGGTGATGGGAGTTAACAGGTAGATAGAGCGCTACTAAACAGGCACATTAAAAAAGCATCTATTCAAATAAATGTGTGCAGTTCAGTCTAGTGCAATATATTATTCATGAGACAGATATTGTTAAACATTCCCATCATATGTAAATGTGAAGGCGTGATAGTGGTAGCAATGTTCTGTCTCGTTTGACAAGAAGATACCTGGTTGTGGTCGATGAGCATGCTGATGGTTTGTATTTACATTCATAAAACTTCTCTTCACTCTAGACTTTGACAGTGACAGTGACGTGTCTACCTCATGTTCTTGACTAGATGTCCTGTGACTAACTAAGTTGGAGTTACTAATGAGGTAGTGATTGATTGAAATTCATCTTATTTCTTGACTAAACTTAAGAAGACTGGAGTTCAGTGTGTCCATTTTCCCATTCTCTGTATTCTAAGCCCAGAACACTTTATTTTGCTGAAGCCTAATTTTAACTTTGGCTGAACTACTACATGTATTTTTTATCATGCAACGACTACAACTGTGGATTCCTTAGTTGTTGCAATGTAAAGAACTGTATTGAGATATTTGCATGCACATGCACCATGTTCAACTGGCTGAGGATCAGAAAAGGTCAGCTTGAAAGAAAGAAAGAAAAATGACATAAACTAAAACCAAAAGTGAGGAAATGGGTGTTTTACCACGAACTTCCTGTGAAGATTTAGACAGATTCTTACCGGTACAGCTCAGTACAGTGTCTCACTTAGACTCTTTCGCTGAGACCTGATGCTCCAGTAAAAGCATAAATGTGTTTCACTACTTACGTTTTAAGCTCTCAGTTGATGAAGACGATTTTCCCATGCTAGAGCCTAAGATGGTTCATTACCTGGATTGACTGTGTGGCCTGATGTGGCCGGAGAAATGTTACCGATATGAAACAAGAGGAGATTTGTTTCAGTAAGATATATAGAGGAAGAGGTTGACAGCGTGAGAACAATTCCCAAATCCCCACTGCGACAGCCCTTCAGAAGGGATTTTTGCCAGAGAATTGAGTCTAAGAACTCCCAAACCTGCACAAAATGAGAGCAGAGAGCAGATTATTCGGTCTGCAGTGACAGATGCTTTTTCTTTTTCCCCCCTCATGAGAATTACAACACACTATGGCAACATAAGAAACTGCATATTACTGATAGGAATACATTAGAGGTGCCTTAAAGGTGTTTAGATTGTTCTGTGTGAAGTTCAATAACATAAATGATACACTCAGGCCACTTTATTAAGTTCACCTGTACAATCTAATGCATCTAATACAACAGCACTGTTGTAATTTCTCATGTTTTGTTGAAAAGGTGGTAATTCTTCTATTATTGAGGTCATAGTGGGTGGTGCCTCCCTATTTACATGAATTACTTTGCCCTGAATTAATAAATAAGTTCATCCTGTTTTAAATCCTCATTTGAGTCCCACTTATGTGATGTGGAGAAAAAAATCTTAACATTAATATTTCATGTTTGGAAAAAAGAAATGAGCCTTTTCCTCATGTCACTTTTCATAGCATGTGTTTCAAACTGCTTTCTCTACATCTACAGTCATGCCAGTTTTACAGTGTTGTGGCTTTTAATGTAATTGTCACCATTTCATAGAGTTAGGGCACTTCGGGGAACAGAATTAAATAATTTGACATGCAAATGCAAATTGGCTTGGCCACACAGCTTTGGCCATAATGTTCTCTGCACCAGCTGGTCGTTTCTAAGCCTTGGCAATGTTGCTGAGAAGTGGCTAGTGACTTGACACGTGGTGTGAAGCTGCACAAATTGATTTCCTCAGTCATACTATACTGTCAGGGACCAGCATTATACTGGAGTCAGATTACAGTTAAAGAGTAGAAACACAGGAGACAAAATCTAAAATGCAGCATATGCTGTCCTTGAGAAGATCAGCATTTTAGTTTTGAATAGTGATAATATGTTATTGGTGTCATTTTATTGCATCCACCAACACATCTCTCCAAACAAAGTGAACTTTTCACTGCACACCTTTGCATTTTATAGTTTGCTCATATTACGCTTTGTCATATGCAAGAATGTTTTGCACCATGTGGGATATTCTGTCACATATTAAATAAATACACTGTGTTTCTGCCCGGCTGTGCAAAGATGGTCTCCAGGATTATAGTTTATCGCCAGAACCAAAAGTATTTATGTTACCGCAATAAATCTAGGCCACCAGGAGTGCAGGCTGGATGCTTTTTAAAATGCATTTTTACAATTTGAAATTTACAGCTGACTAATGACACTTATGTAAGTGAGGTCAGGGTTATGTAATCACTGTCACAGACAGCAGGAAGAACAAAGAACAGATTTCCTGGTCTCCTGTGCTTCGTCCTAATCTTGCTCCTCGCAGTTAAACACAGACGAATCATGTTATGAAGTGGCTCTGCATATGACTAATAACAGGTCAACAGCGGGGATGCATACCCTAAAAAGCTTAAAACATTATGGACAATTGCCTTTCTAGCAATAGGATCAGTGGTTGGGTCCTGACCTTCATCCACATGAGCCACATGTGACTTTGTGTGTGTAATCCTGACTTTAGCCCCTTATGTTTCAATATACATCAAGCAAACATGCAAAGCACAGCAGCGGCTGAGTCAGACATTTACTACATAGTTTTAATTGAACATGAATCCCTTAGCTTTCCACTTTAGGTCAGTGTTGTGCAAGCTTTTATCTTTTGCTCAAAAGCCTTTCTAAGCAAAATGTCAAAGCTTTGCAGCAGTAAATCACTGCATTTTGTCTATTATGTGTATTTGTGTTTACTGTCAGCAGTATCAGTTGAGCAGTAAAATTGAGGAAAGGAAGCAGTTTGGTGTAGAGATGTATTTTTTTTTTTCTTAATGTGTTATACACCAGTGACTTTTAGTGGATTGTTGAGGTGTAAAAGCTCCTCCTCCAAGCTGGAAACTGATAATTTCATCAATAACCTGTCCTCAGAACTGACCTCTCTTGACCCCAGTGTGTGCAAATACACAGCAGGGAACTCTGCCTTAGTGCTGGGAAACATGCAGCCTGTTGCTGAGCTTGTCAGCCTGTGGTTGTTAGCAGTTGTTCTTGCAGTGTTGTCCTTCACTGTCTGACACCTGAGAATATGAATGAGTGAGAGCAAAACTACTGTAAGAGTTTCTTGGCAGTGATCCGAGAATCTGATGAAGTTAACACTGGACTGCAGCGATCTGATGTTTGACGTTAGAAGATTTAACATTATGTGTGAAGAAGGTTCAGCTGGAAACCACACTGCACTCATTGAACATACAACATTTACAATTTTTTAAATAGAAATCTGCTCCAAAATGTGAAGATGTCATGTGATGAGGTGCTGTTGACACCCCCAGACAAACATAAGAAGAAAGTAAAAGTTTATCAGTGAGACTCCCCTTTCTAAGCAGATGCAGAATCTTATAGTATGTGTGTCAGCATTCTTATTAATTAAATGATATTATATACTGTATTAATTCTAATTATAGTATTAATGTACTCTATGATATTAATACTTGAAATGTAGCAGATGTTAGAAGAGCAGCCGACCAATTAGGAGTTCATTTTAAGAGACTGGTCTTTATTTTGCGGCTGTTTTATAATAAAACTATTTCTCCTCCAATCACAGTTTAGCATCTGGACTCTTTACTACAGAACCATGCTGTTGTAATACGTGCTGGATGTAGTTGGCTCTGTTGTGCTGAAATGAAAGGCGTTCAGTATTTTATGATTTACTGTTGGACTGTATAAACTACTATTGGCCCTTTAAGAACAAATCCTGGTGAATCCAGACGTGCGAAACATTAATGAAAACCCAAACCAGTGATCAATTCCTGCTGCATGCACACACACCGGCATCCATTAGAGAGATTTAGGTAATCTAGGGATTGATGTGTCGACGAAAGGTAAACAGTTTTATTTTACACACGCATAATAAACCCCTCGTTTTAATTACCTCGAGCCTCTAGAACTCACACAGGCACACACACACACACACACACGTTTGCAATCACACATAGAGCATGCACAAAGTGAATTCCTCTTCCCGTTGTGCACTTAACTGTATATAAGCTGGTTACACACCAACACACACCATTAGTTACAGTTCATTTATTACTGGCAGTGGAGCAACTCCAGCCTTCCATCTCTACTGTAACAAGAGGCCCGAGGGTTCAATCATAGGTCGGCTAGAAACCCTGATGACATCACCCACCTCTGTTTTTTGGAGTGTGTGTCGTGCACACGTGCGTGTATATGTCTTTGCATTCGTACGTGTGTCTGTGTGCGCTTGTATGAGCGAGTGAGCGGGAAGAGAAAGCGAATAAGTGAGTGATTGATTTTATTTGACACAGGGTAAGAAACATAAATAAAACGACTGCAGGCGGGGAGGCCTGTCAGTGAGAGCAGGGATAGCTGTCAGAACTATTAACAGCCCCCAACTCTGGTGACTTCACCGCCACTCTTTAAGTCCTTTAAATCCTGACTCACAATGCACAATTTTCAAGCTTCAATTTACTGCTGAGTCTCCCAGAGGTTTCATGGCACTAATTCAATGAAAAGTCTTTGATGGATGTGGCCACTTAGTAACATACCTGCACCGTTGCACCATTCCTTTTTTTAATATCCGCGTTTCTGTGGGAGTCCTCACACTGAGTAAGGGGCTATCATATAGAATATGAGGAAAATTTAACTTAAATTTGTCTTTAAATGTAGTTTAATGAGCACAGAAGCTGCATGATCTCTGTTGAAACCCTGTTGATTTTAACTCCTGACATTAAATGATGATAAGAGTCAGAAGAAAAAGATTGTGTAAACGACATCATTGTTATTTTTGCTTTCCCCTCCTGCAAGTTGGTGCAGGAGGGGAAAGCTTAGAGCAGTGCACAAGCTTAAATAACCTAGTTAATTACAGTGCTATTCACAAACCAGACTGAGATGTAGACTATCAAGATAAACATAAGTATAAAATTAATATTTGACATGAAGAAAACCATTATGTTTATGTTTATTATATTTATTAGGTCAAAGACGCCTTCTGCATAATCACAGAAACTCTAAGTTTGTGTTTTACGTGTCATTTGTATAATAAAAAATAAAGTTCATGCTGTTTATGCTTTATAAAGTTTGCAACACATGAAAAAGTGAATTTTTCCTTCCTTGTATGGTGCTTTGCTCCATCTGTCTCCTAAAAGTATATGAAGCGGCATAAAATGAAATAAAAATGGTAAAATGCAAGCACCAAATAATTCCCCAAGCACATCAGCACTTTTTGTTAGAGTTATTAAACTCAGTTTAATTTTAAAAAATTAATTCAAAGATCATCCCAGGGCAGTTAACGTACAGTATTAGGGTCAACACCTTTCTGAATTATAAAGAACAACAAACAAACAAATTAAAGCTAGACGTTCACGGTAAACAGTTACTTTGAAGCACTGTCATGACCAGGACAATTAGTGTGTGAGTAAAATACTTTCATTATTATAAATAGGATTAATAATAATTACTAGATATTGGATAAAACCAGTCATAGTGTTACAGGACTTTATTCTACATGACTGCACAGCGTTACAACAAAGCTGCCAGCACGCAGCAGCCACACGTCACTTTTCTGAATTCTGCTCAGTGGAGCTGATCATGTCAAAAAGGCTGATAATGTCACAGGAGTGAAGCATTTGAATGGCAGAGATTCGTTTTCCACTGTGGCCCTGTGTAATGACATGCTGCCTCCAATCTGTCTCCCCTATTGTCACAGGTCGGGCACTCACAGTAAATACATTTTGAGCGTATAATAACACATCAACACACCGAGCATGAAGGGGAAAACACTCAAGGATGGGATTGAACATTTTCTTGTGTGAATGAATGGCACGTCTGCAGGTGTGTGTGATTGAAGAAGCATTGTGTTAAAGCAGGCTGAAGGCCACTTCAGGCTGACAGGGGTTATCCCTGCTGATACTAAAGCTCACTCATTGTCTAGCAGAGCTTGACTCACATTCTCACTCACAGTTATTAAGCATCGTCAGGAGCTTCCAGCAGGATCATTTAGCATTTCATCTATATTGGGCTGCTTAGCAGCTGGTGAGTATTGGAGTCAAATATAACACTATAAAGGCTAGTCACCCTCAGCAGGAAATGAGATTCAGCTCCCAGCAGCAGTGCCTCAGGCTTGGATGGGGGTCGCTGTGAAATCAACTGGCTGTATAGATCGTCTGAAGAAGGGACGCAATCACTTCACCGTTTCTGCACCAGTAATTTCTCCTGGCTGGTCAGCATGTCGGTCCAGTCGCGGGGTAGGTGGTGTAAAGACCGCAGGAAGGGTGAATTTAAATATCCTAGTAAAGTCCTTGTTGTCATAAGAAAAGTTATTATGAGTCCACTTATTTCTCATCCTAATATAGTAAAGTGGCTGCCCACCACAATCTCATTAAGCCTGGAAGTGCTGTAGAGGAGACAGAGGACACTCGTGTTAATTGTAAATCTGTTAAATCTTTGATATACAGTAATAAGAGTAGGAAACAGTTCATCTCATTTTAAACAGGGAAATGATTTAGTTCATTTCCACATTACTTCACTCATGTTGTGTTTTATCTACATAGAATTGTGTTTCGAGGCTCGTCTACACCTCCCTCTAGATACGATCTCAATGTTAATACAAGTGTATATGGCTGCGATGGCACAGTATGATAATGATACAACAGCATAGTTAATTATAAATCAATGATTCAATTATTAAAGGCTGCAGGGCTGGTAATTAGTGAGACCACATGACAAATTGTGTGGTTTGTATGCATTTGAAAAATGCATAAAAAGAGATGTGGCGATTCCATTTTTAACATAAAGCTCTGCTGTAAAATGGAGGTTTACATGAGGGAACAAAAGCAAATGAGCATAATTCAGCAGAGCCTGTGTGTTTGTGCATCGCTGCTGTACCTCTCTCACTGTTGAAGAAATAAAATCCTGCACTGTGCTCTGAATCACAATCACTTTACTTAACAGGGTACATTCAAATGTTGGAGCAAATTGCGCTAACAGTTTGGTGCCAGACAGAAAGAACACGAGCAATAAATTAAAACCTCAAGCAATATATGAATGCACAGTTTCTCCTCCTGTAATGGCTCCCTCCACCCACTCCAACACACTTCCAGTCTCTCTCTCTCTCACTGACACCTGTCAGAGAGCAGTGTTTACCTACTGCGTCATCTGCCTGAAGGAGTATTTTTCCTGGTAATTGGACCTGACCATCAGTTGTCCTGCAGTCCTGCCTCTGTCTCTGTAGCTGCAGTCTCACACATGACATGACTCAGACTCAGACTCATTTCATGTTGTCTGGCTTATTAAATTAAACTAATCGTATTTAGAAAGTATTTTTTCTGTAATGTCGTGTTTCTACTGCTGGACTTTTTTATATAAAGGTTATTTTTATTAACATATTGTGCGATCAGTCTCTGATGTTGGAACTCACCTGTCTCTAGTGTTAAACGACTGCTTACACACTCTTCACACTGTCTTAGCCTGTCTTGTCTGTAAACTATTTCTCAACCCCCCCCCACTCATTCCCTTCGTCTGACTCACCCTCTTTTCGCTGACCACGTTATCTCACAGTCCCACTTCGATTTTGACAGTCCTTCTGACGCCCGTCTGTTTCTCCTTCGTCGCCTTTCCTCCTTTTCTTCCTAATTCTCTTCTATAACCTCCTCTTCTGGATTATCAGTTGACATTTTCTGCTCATTTATTTATTTTATATTGGTTTCAGATCCTGTAAAAGGACTGTCCTCCCCTGAAATATATCCCTATACCTAATGTTTTATTGTAGGCAGACTCTAGCACCTGTAGTAATTATGATGAAAGCAAAGCAGAAAGTCAGGTGACACAGTAAAGGCTGTGATTAGATCTCTGTCTGGAGGAGGTTGGATTGGATGGGTGAAGGTGCTGTTTGTCTCCTGTTTCAATCCCTACAAAAGAAATGTAATCGGTGTAGAAAAATATTTTATACTCTAGAGAAATGGTTTGGTGTGATTTTTAATGCCATCTGGATTGACGTCTGCTGTTTCGCAGATTTAGCGACTGACGGACCAATTGGATTACAAAGTCTACATAACCAGGAGCAGAAAAGAGCAGAGCAGAATAGATTAGATGATTAATGATCAGAATCAATGTTGCAGCAAACTTACTGTAATATAACTCAGGAAGGCAAATAACTATGAAACTAATTTAATTTATACTCAGTTGTGCATTTATTAGCATCTAGCTAATTTAATTTAGTCTAATATAGCAACACTATTCTTATATGTATGTGTTCAACAGCAGCATTTAAACCCTGACACAGTAAAGATTAATTTCACAGCTGTAATCTGTAAACAGCTGTGTTTTCACTGACCAACTTAATTACATTTTGTGTATTTGAGCAAATTTAACAATTACAATCCTCAGTTCTCAAACTATTAAAAGTATAATTTAATGGAAATGTCTCGTGACACAGTGGTGCACATGCATCTGTCCCAACTTTTGGTTCTGTGAGCACAATGTGGTCACAACTAATAAGCTAAAGGTTGTCAGGGCTGAAGCTCACCACTACGTCAGAGCAGAAGAATCATGGGAAGTTCAGCTGACATCACTGCAGCAAGCTTCGTTAGGTTCTCCTCAATGCATCGACCCTTCCTTCTTCAACCATCATGTCCTCTTTCCCTCCTCCCTTCCTCTTTCCAGTCTGTCCAGGAATCCCCTTTGATGTGTGGTATGACAGCAGCTGCACTGTGCAGCTTCCCAGATGCCCATAAATCAGCTGACAAGTGTTCTTTCTCTCACACGACACACACACAAACACACGTTAGTTACAAATCTCAAAGGAATGCATCAAGTTTAGTGGTACGTCGAAGTCGTATAAGAGCATACGTAAAAGAATAAGTGCATACTGACATGCTGATTGGTGCAATATTGAAGAACAACGGTGTCAGAGAGATTTATTCTGTCACTTTACAATGCATGGAGCAGCTGTGGCTCAGGTGGAGTGGGTTAAACAAATAAACTGAAACTTTGACAGAAATGATTTTTTTAGCTATTCAATAAACTACAGTGTTCGAGTCGCAGCCAGTGAACTAGGCAGCACAGCTCAGTCGTGCTGACGTACTGTGCATAAGGAACCAGAAGAGGCATCCTCTGTATCATCCTCTGTATCCAAAGGATGTAGAGCAGAGGTTTTTACCTGAACCTTTCTAACTTCACTATGGATTCACTATGGATTTGCCTGCTAATTAGCTAATGTCAACTAGCTACCCACGGATCATTAGTGTCTATGCCGGTGGAGTCAAGGTTCCAGGACAGTAGTGACACTGTGGTCAGGTTAACACAGGATCTCAATATCAAACTTAGCAATGCCAGGAAAACCACTCCAAAGTTCAAGGGCAAATCAGTCCTACAGATTACATGTTGATGCCATCTGTTGTGGGAAGCAGCGCTTTGATTGGTTAGCTGAAAGGGGAGCTGATTATGATTGGGCGATGTGTATATGTCAGATGACCCGATGACTCTGTCAGATCAGTATCAGCAGGTTGTTCTACTACAAGGACTGGATTCAGATTAAATCACACCAGTGGACAGTAATCCTCCTTTGATGAACATATGTTTTAGTCTTACACCCTCCCACAAACCCACAAACCCACACACAGTCACACACACACACACACACACACACACACACACACACACTATGCTGTCAAAATGTATAAAAAGGAACAGGAACAGGAGTTTATTATCAAAAATAAAAAGTCAAGTATTAGGATGGAAAGTGAGAACCAGATAAAGACCGTGAAGTGCCACTGGGAGAGTGAGAGATGTGGGGATTAACCATGAGAACCTGCCAGGACAAGGACCTTTTGGCTGCACACACTTTCCTTTTTGTCTCACACACACACACACAGACTCGCAAACCAGGAAATGGATTAGTGAGTGGGGTTGTTTGGATGAAATGGTGATTCACTGTGTCTGTTCAAAGTTTTAGGGGGCTGGTTCTCTGTGTGTGTGTGTGTGTGTCACTGTCTCATTAGTGAGAACAGTCAAGCCAGCTCCATGGAGGCGATGCCGCCACAGACCTCGTTATGAATCGTCTCCTCTAACCTCACAAGCCTCAGAGCACGCAAACGCACTTACACATGCACATGGAGCCCCTCATAGATGCTGTACATTGAAACAGAGGCTAACCTTGACTCAGAGATTCAAAAAAACTGTGTTTAATATTGTTGTTGTATTGTTTTTGCTGAGTTGTAGGTCCACTAGACGTGTGTGAATGGGTGTGTGTGTATGCTCGTCTTTGTCAAGAGGAAGAAGGATGATGAAACTTAGCTGAAAGTCTAGTGAGGACGGAGCAACTGAGACTGAAAGAAGATAAATACGAGAGAGCATTTCCTGCTAGTACACAGTAGCTTCCAGCTTTTAGTTCTGTATTTGAATTTAGGTTGTGGATTATTAGTTCAGAGTCATTTTTAGTTATTTGGTCACTGTTTATTCTGCTTATAGCATTCAAACTAAAAAAATTTTAACCCAGTGATAAATTGTGTCTATTATGTGGCTGATGATGTAAAGCTGTAGTCATGTTTACAGGAGTTTTAAATGCATCACTGCAGAAATTGTAAACAGCTGTTTCATCTAGCATATTCTGTTTCCCTGAGCAGTGCAATAGAGAAACAAAGAATTCATGGACCTTTGACTGACAGTTTAAATTTTGTTATGCATATATGCCACTTGGAAATTGGAAGGGGAAATTGTTGCTAAAAGACAAAGCAACATTTCGCTCTGACTCGCATTCAGTTAAAGTTCTTGTTTTTCTTCAAATTCAGGACTTAATCATTAACCTGGAGGTAAGATTGAATGAATCAGAATCAGAATCAGAAGCCTTTATTGTCATTAAGCAGAATACAACGAAATTGTAGCAGCCTTGGAGTGGTGGTACTATAAATCTAAATCTAAGTATGTACAAGTATACAAAGGTGCAGTGAGTACAAGAAAAAAACATAATTAACATTAATATAAATATTGTGTATGGAATGGAGGTAGAGCTGTAATGCACATTGCAGTTATTGCACACAGAAGTTGTCCATTGGGTGTAGAATGAGAAGTCCTGCTGTATAATACAGTATGTAGAGGTGTATGTAAGTCAGTCAGAAGCTTATAACCTATAGGTTGTAGTGTGAAAGGCGGCAAAAACAGAGAGATACAACAATAAAGTATAAGTGATGGGTTGAATCAAAGTCAGTCAGGAGCAGATTTAGATCATGAACATCACTGATGTAAAGATCCTATAGTCTATAGGATGCATATGTAAATCATTTTCATTAGTATGGTATATTGGTGTCTGTGTTGTCCAGTACATTGTAAATTATTACATTTGTCAGGTATGTTGATTTTAATTAAAGCTGCTATATTGTTTGTCATTTAGGGTATTCCTGAGGCATGAGGATGAAGACAGATATACACATAGTAGTTGTTAGCACTGATGTATAGAAGGGGTTATTAGTGGATAGAGTGAAGGAGATGGTGGTGGTGGGTTGCAGTTCAGTGGGGGTGAGAGGGTTAATCTCTCTGATTGGAATGCACAGCTGCACCAGCACACACACAGACACATACCCAGACAAATGCACATGCATAACGTTACACAGCTGAGTATGCAAAGACTGCACTGAACTTTCTGGAAGTGTAGAGCGACTTAGGAGCTCAGCAGTGAAAATCTGCTCCTTTGTGACCGCCAGCTGCCCTTATTATTTATCTCTGAGTCATTTACATCTCATTCGGTCTCTAGATCCCTCATGTCTTTTTCACTGTCTCACCTTTACCAGTGCGTTGCTGGCCTGCTTGTTTTCACTTTAAACATACAGTTCACTGTCTTAGTATTTACAGCATTTGTTTCTGTGTCTCTGCAGGAGCTCATAATGTGACAGACAGTGGAAGACTCATCTGACAACTGTTTCAGACCCAGTCAGTCGAGTGGAAAGTTGAGCAGAAGCACAATGATGGGTTTAAAAGACCAATAGGCTACTGGTAGTGAGGGAAGTAAAGGGGTAGCCCACCTACAGCAAGTTACCTGACATCTTTTGTTGTTTTCATCTCTTTTAACTGACTGGAATTTCAATATTGATGCATTATTATTAAAGTAAAGGGCATTATATATTCCCCACCTTTTATTCAATAATGCATTAGAGTAGATACATATATTTGGATTAGGTTATAAAACATAACACACACACTTCAATGCAATTTTAACAAAACAACATTGTAAGATGTAAAGGTTAAAAAACAAAGGAGGCATCGCAAGTTCAGCACAAACAGGCAGCAACATGTTCTATACAGAACACTGTAGATTTACATCACACAAAACCACTGATGACAATCAAAAGTTCACAGTTTTAATGTTTTCATCACGTTTTATATTCTACTCAGTTGTTTATGTCTCATTTCGGTATCTGTTCAAATTTGTGGCCCCGTGACCAGATAAGCAGCATGAAGAGATGGTTTGACAAGAGTGTTATTCTGCAGTTATATAATCCTATTAATATTAAAGCCATAGAGTGTAATTGAAGCTGTGACTGATGGAATTTATACTGTAAGTGGATACTCAGGAAATGATTGTCCTCTGTCCTTGAATGATGTCTTTTTACTTCAGTGTCCCAGTTTAATTATTATTTCATCGAGTTATGCAGACCTGATTTACACAATGTAGTGTCAACAGGAAAACAAGAAAACATTCAATCTGGATCTGAAAGTCTCTCTGCTCAACACCAGAAAGTAAAAGAAACATTTACCAAACTTTCTGTTCTATTGCACGTCTGTTCTTCAGAAAACTGGGGTTATATACAAAACACGTTGTTTCTAATTATGTGACTGACTCTACTTTGATGTAAACAAAACACACAATTGATTGTTACTGTGTACTTTTTATACCCAGGAACCAAACAGATTATTTCCCCATGTGAGAACATGTCTCATCCAGATTATCTTTTGCTATGTGCTGCATGTGAACAAGCAACTCCAGACAGTGTTCGGACTTAACTCTCCAGACATTGTGAATATGTGAAAACAGCTTTAATATGGCTAATGTTGGCACCACACTAGTAGACAACTGGGGAGATTGTGTCTCCTAGTGATCGCTGGGGTGTTTCAGATGTTGATTATCTGTACTCGGTACTGATTAACTGCCAGAATTATCCTGTAGATTCCGGGGGTTTACAAACATAATCTTCCAACTGGCTCACAGTCTCCCCAATCCCATAGTGTAAAAGGAACAGTGAGGTAATACTGAGCATGAAACCTACAATAGGTATTGAGAGCGTGTTAGCTGCTAACAATTCATAGTGACCCCCAACTTTTGCACGGCAGTGTATTATTATTGTTATGCTGGACGTTGGTGTCGGTTTGGTGACTGATGCATGTAGACGATGATAATGGAGATAGATTTTTCTGCAGTAAATGGGTTTCACATCGGTATTCAGGAGGGTTGCTGGTCTATATGTTATTTTCCACATGTTAACATAACGTCACGCTGAAGACTGACAGACGCTGTTATAAAACACCAGATTATAATCCAGATGTTACTGTTTCTATGACACATCATACTCCCTGTGTCTCCGCGTTCAGTGCTTTTCCTGTCTCTCTTTTTACCTCTCTTCCTCCATCTCCGTTTTGCCTTTGTATACCTTCATTCTTCTTTGTTCACTCTCTCTGCTGTTTTGGTCTCAGCATCTGTCTCACTCGGAATCGTTTTGAAGTCTGCCAGTAGGGGTGTATGTGGGTGACAACGCCCTACAACCTGCAGGTCTTTGTATTGAAAATGAGTTTTATATTTTCAAGAGGCCAGCAGGCAGCCAGCTTTTCTATGTGTGTGTGTGTGTGTGTTCCTTTTTATTTTTAAAAGATGAAAGCAGGCAGGTTGCAGACGTAACAGAATCACACCAGAGAAGAAACAGAAAGACAGGAATCACATTCAGAGACATTCCTGTATACAATAATCAATTCACAGCTATTCAAATACCAGAAAGCAGATAAGATAAAGGGGTGTGTAATCTTGCAAACACAACTTAAATTATTTATTCATGCAGAAAGTTACACTAAGTCTGACAGGATGGCATCAGAGACACTAATTTTATTTGTCTTTGATTATTGTATTTATTCATTAAACAATGAGAATACAGATAAACAGGATGTATATTGGTTATTTAGCTTAACAGCATTTGCTGCCATTGTCTAAATAAAGGTTTAAACATATGATCAGATGAACTGACAGTGGCAAGAAAAGGTATGTGAACCCTATGTGAATTTACTAATAAATTCATTTGCTAATACTTTTTCCACTAGTACTATGAGGTTTTATGGTTGTTTTAATAAAGACATGAAGGGTAGGTACATTGTATTTGTTAATACTCTTGATTTAAATGAAGATCAGATCACATTTTATGACAAATTAACGCAGAAAACCACGAAATTCTAAAAGGTTCACATACTTTTTCTTGGCACTTGTACATACATGTCAGTAAATTCAGTGTTCAGTCTGTGCAGTTATAGGCACGCACACACTAAGCTGGCAGTTCATTAGGTGCACCTAGCTACAACTAACGCATGTCAGCATGTATGATTGAGCTGCATGGCTGAGTGGGCTCAGCATGACAGATTTGCTTCTAAAGCTGTCTGTGATGCTGTGCCATACTGTGTGTGTGTGTGTGTGTGTGTGTGTGTGTGTGTGTGTGTGTGTGAGGCAGTCTGCTGGTGTTTGTGTGTGATTATGTAACTGTTTGTTCCTGTTGTGTTTATAAATGCACACATATTTTTGTCTCTCCCATACTCTAATTAGAATGATTATTTTGGCATGCAGCTGGAAAGAGCGATGACAAAAAGAAATCCCAGAATTCTCTTGCATATTTTGTCTCTCTTTCTAGCTACGCCATTCCCTCAGTGCATCTCAGTGCAGTTTTCATACGTTAATTTCAATAATAGATAGACAATGTGCATATTTCAGGGGCTCTGTGCAGTACACTCATACGTGCACATGTACATCAGAGATGTTCCCGTGCTGCTGGTGGGGAAAGCCCAGCAGATGACATGCAGGGTCTCCCCCTCCTCCCCTACGTCAGCAGGCCTAATGAGAAGAACCCCTCCACCCACCCACCCAGGGGAGCGAGGAATGAGGGGGAGGAATGGTTGAGGAAAAGATGGCTGGATACACCATGTAGATAGATCAGAGAACGAGGCGAGGGAGAGCAATGAAGACGATACTGACATCTTTAAGAACTACAAAACTTTTTTAGCCATTACTTTGGAGACGTGTTTGATGTCTTTGTTGTGTTTCTGCCGTGCACATCTCTAGAGATAACTTGTCAGTCAGTGTGGGCAGGACATGATTTTTCTTTTAAGGTTCTGTCAAAAATGTTCTATATGCTATAGTTTTCTTAGTGTATTGAGCCATTTCTGCTTATTTTAGTCATTAATTAATTAACATTTCTTCCATAATGTACACGCACCTTACACCTTACTGTAAATTATAATTTACATTATTTGTTCTTATAAAATGACACAGGGATTTATATTTAAAATAAATAATTTACTTCTCATCCTGCGATATTTAATCTGTGAAGTTCTGTGATTGATAATCTGTCTCACCTTTTCATATTTGTACATGCACTGAAATGAAAGTCAATTTCTGTGTGTGTGTGTGTGTGTTTGCATTGACTTTATTCTGTCTTCCACTGTACTTCAAAAGTCCAACCTTACTGAATCGTGTGATGACCAATGATGAGAAGGAAAAGCAGGAACAAAAGGCTGGATGATGAAAGCGTAGGAGTCAGAAAGGAGGAACGGATGGTGGATGATGGGATGGGGGGATGGGGAGGTGGTTGGGACAGCAAGGGAATGGAAGGCCAGAGTGTGCAGGCTGATGGAGGAGTATTGATTGCTATTGATTTACACAGGTGTATTTGTGTGGGGAGAGGTGTTTTCTTCTCTAACGATATAACACGGTATGTTTTTTGTTTCCCTTGTCGGAATTGCGACGTCCCTTTTATAATAAAAGAAAAACAAACTGACAAAATCAGGTATTGTCAGATGTGAGACTGGACAGAACGTACTGCTGAAGGTAGAGAACATAATTTATTAGGAGCTGGCGTTGGCAAATTGAAACCAGGCTTTCAGGGTTTGGACACACAGCTGAGAGTCGAGTGAAACTGGAGCCAACATTAGCAAAAGCCTTGTGGGAGCCGTTTTGGGGCCAAGCCTACAGTAATGATGATACGAGCTCCAACTCTGTGCATGATGGAAAGGCTGGGGGCAGCGGCAGACAGGTGGGACACAGTGACAGGTGTCACAGAGGTATGTGCTGCAAAGCTAAGTCTGTCAGCACACCGCTTGCTTTTGCTCACAGCTGAGAATGAATGGACATACACACATGTAGAGTGTGTTTCTGTTGTTATGACCAGCACGGCTTTATGATGGATTTTAATTGAATAATAAATAAATATGGTAATGTCATCTTCCATAGACAGATGATGGAAAGGAGGGATTCAGCAGAGACAAGGTTCAAATAAAGAATCAGCTTTGGGACACTGATTTGACTCCAGGATAAAATGTGTGAATAGATAAAGGAACTCTCATCTTGTCTAAAATCAACAGATTAAACATTATTAAAGGCCACCATTTTTAAATAAAAC